>NC_063342.1:41526325-41587165 GCF_021869965.1 Rhincodon typus | reverse complement strand
GACTCTTCTTCAGAAAAAACCCTTTTCTGAAGAAGGGTCTGGGCCCGAAACGTCAGCCTTCCTGCTCCTCTGATGCTGCTTGGCCTGCTGTGTTCATCCAGCTCTACACCTTGTTATCTCTGATAACCTTTCATATAAATGTTTCAAAATGTTACCTTCATTACCTCAATTACTTTTTGCCGTTCAACGAAATCAAACCAGTCACATGAAATAATAAGATTTAACAGAGCTGCCACATCACATTTTTCTGGCCCGCGTGTGTTGGCCTGTCCATGAGGCATGTAGACCTGCAGAAAACAAAACACTATCCATGATTTAACCGCAACTCAAAATAAATACATCAAATCATTATTTAAAAAAAAATTTAAATACAAAGCACAGGCAGCATGGTTAGTGCTCTTGTCTTATAGCACCACAGACCAGGGTTCGATTCCAACCCTACTGTGTGGAGTTTGCACATTCTCCCCACGTCTATGTGGGTTTCCTCCCAAAGTTCAAAGATGTGCAGGCTCGGTGGAACACCCATGGTAAATATGAGATTATAGGACAGGGTTGCTGGGATGGGAGAGTTGGTGCAGACTCAGTGGGCCAAATTGCCTTAGCTGCACTGTAGGGATTCTAGAATAGAATCAATGTAATTAGAAGCATAATTTGGGTAGGATATACCCATACTATAGCCTGAAGGTTAAATTATGAACTGAGCTATTTATTCTGTCACATACTTGAAAAAGAGACACACGTGAGCTAGCATTGATGAAGCAGGCTTTTTGGTGTTGAGAAATATAATTCTCACCAAGTTAATTTTAATGTACAATATTGAGAATGGCTTCCAGGATAGTGAGTTTTCCATCCTTTAAAAAAAAAAAAAATGCCCGTTTGCCTACACTATATCTTCATGAAGTTGCAATGTTGATCATACAATGAAGTACAGCAAGGAAGGCAGATTATACCAGATGAACTGAATACAGTGGGTGTACATTTATAGACAAATGAGTAAAAGCTTTAAATTTGCAATTGATATAAACTAAAGTAAGTACCGCATTGTCATCAATTACTCCATTCTGCTATCAATCATGACACTGACTTGTTACCAATGATTGGCTCACAATGAGAACGAACTAAACGGTAAATTACCTGATGTTAGGAGATGGAATTTTACCAAAATAGTCTTCCTACTCTGCAACAAGATTACAAAAATATTTTTGGGAAAAACATAGGTGGTTAAAACTTACCACGTACCTTGTTAACTCATAACAAAGGGCACATCCAGACTTTAGAAATCGAAGATAAAATATCATGGTTGAGGTTCAAGCACACTGCTTTAGTGCTGATGACAGAATGTGTATTCTGCTCATGTGGTTCATAATATGGGAAATCTTGATCGAGGTTAGTCCAGAATTTCAATTGTGCAAGAAAACAGGCACACAGGAACAGTGCAGTTACTTAAAGTAGCAAGTAATTTTTGGCTTATAGCCACAATATAATAAATGTAGCATTCAGTTTACACTACTCATGCTTTCCAGTGACCCCATATCTGTTTTGGAAGATTAGAAATATGGCATATCTTTAGTCATTTGAAAGAAGCCGTCAACTCTTAAAATGGGACGTGCACTAGCAAGAAGAAAAAAAATTTCTGTTGAGCATTTATAACACAAATGGGATAACATTAAGGTTTTCTAATATGTCTTGAGATCGCTGATGCAGGGAATAGATGGGAAAAGGGAGAGTCTGTAACCACCTGGGAGTAAAAACCCCCTATACAACAATGTCACTGCAATTGGGAAAAGATTGTACAGAATGACACTGCAAGAATCAGCCAAAAACAGTTGAGTTTTTTTTATATTTACATACAAATGGCTTGTGGATTTAAAGCATAGCTAGAAATAAACTGTTAAAGGCTGTCTAATCTTCGGCTGCTTTAGGGTTCAATGAATCACAATTCTGCTGATAGTAATACCCTTTAGTAAAAGTGATCCATGGTTCTTGAGTTAATTTGCCAACAATTTGACACTTGGACACTTGTACCAAGTATTGTGTCTCTGGAAGTATTGTCCACAATAACATTGAGGGGCCAAGGGAGAAAAGGGTCCTATTTACAAGGTTTCCGATAAGGCCAATCTTGTAGCATGTGAAACTGTAGAAATTCCAATGTGTACACTGACTAGTGACAGATGGTTTGTGGTGGACAGTAACTGAGAACCCCTGACCAATTTATAAACTAGGACATTGAGGAAAGGGAGCTTATTTGAATGTTCCATTTCATACCTTAATTTTGCTGCTGATGTGATGTCAAGTAAGGTAGATCATAACAAGCAGCAAGTCTCTTTGGGTGTTTGTAACAAACAAGGTACTGACTGCATTAAACAGCATGCATTTGCAAAACTTGCAACACAGATTCTAACATTATATGTGTTTTTGCATTCAGACAACATTTGCTGGATAATCCTGAATTGTGGTGTAATTATGCTGATAACCAATTTAAGATTGTCAGTTGGGCTGGCAGTGTGTAATGGAAGGTACATATATTAATACAGAGGGCTGTTCTTTGTAAACAAAGAACATGTACATACAATTTAAAGCACTCAAATATTGGAAAATAGTTTGAAACACAACGTTCTATGAACTTTTACCAGGACATCATGAATTATAAATGACTGGCTGTGAGACCAGAAGCCTAAGGTTTTGAGCTTTCTTTCACAATTTAGAGAGAGAAAAAGGGTACAAGAGAATCGATAAAACTTCCATCTCTACACAAATGTAAAATGACAGAATATTGTTTATTTCTTTGTGCAGCTACAGTTGAGACATTAGATATATACATCTTCATCAAATGCAATTAAATAATAAATTAAACCGATATCTGCTTGCCAGATTTGAATAATTTTATATTATCACTATATCCAATGGCAGAAGGAAAGGAAGGGAGGAAGGTGATTTTCATACAAAGGTAAGTCTTAGAACAAATTGAGAATATTTTGGGGATACACAGCAGGTTACATATGAAATAGGAACGAAACTGTAGACTTCTGGTTAGTGAGTCTGCAGGAGTAAGGCTGCCACTAGCCACTTCATGTTTTCATGGACACAGCTGTGGGGCTAGAAAAGACAGCCCTCTCTCGCAAGTCATGTGGGCTTTCTGTGACAGGAAGCTATGGACCACATTCTCTGGAACATCTGTTTACAGTGTGCAGCAGCTTGTGACAGACACTACACCATTCCTTAAAAACTGACACAGCTACAGCACAGTTTATGCCTGGCATCTTTGATTGTAACATTGTTGATGAGGTCAGTACGAGATGGCTTTGAGAAAGAATAGGAAGTCATTTATTCAGCATTGAAAGCAGAAAAAAAAAGACTGAGACATGGCAGCACTCAATCCAGAAAATTCTCCACCCGCCCCTCCGGATGCTGGGTAAAGTGATCCCCATTTCAGAGAAGTCGTTTCTTTTAAAAGCTCCCTGCAGCCTCAGACTGAGCTTTTAGTTGTGAAAGGCTTGGTCCACTGAAGGCTGTCCATAGAACGTAATTTAAGATTGTATGCAGTTTCAGGAGGGCCTTTCATACATATTACCACATAAACCTAGATCTCTCAATCAGTGTTAATTTTATTCTAAGTGCTCATCTTTACAGGTTTCACTGTACTTCAGAAAGTGGATTATAGCTGATAATTGTCCATAATTAAGCATATCACTGCTAATATGTGCACTTTTCAACTTGTCATCGTAATCTGGATCTACAGAAATTAATACAACTGCAAAAAAGTTGACTAACACTTTCAGCAAAATAAAAGCCAAGTTGGATTGGTTCATAAAAGTCACAGAAAGGAGCTGCATTTTGAAATAAGAACTAGAATGAACAATGTGTCTGCACAGTAGAGGTCCATGTTGTACGTATTGTATTTATCAATAAATATTCTGAATACAGTAACTGTTTATCACCTTTCTGTGTATAAAACTGAACATAAAACATACTTTTGCCACTTCCCAAGCCTGCTTTGGCCACAGTGGAGGAGAACAGTTGCCCCAGTATAACACATTGTTCTGATTTGTATGGTGCTTCAGAATTTCTGTCTTCCATTCTTCACATAAATCGCATGCCCCCTGAAACTAAAGAAAATTGTGTGTTGTAAGACATTGCATAAGTTAACAGTTTTTTAAAAAAAAAAAATCAGGAACATCAATTACAAAATCAAGAGATTTCTGAAATTGCAAAATTCCACAATTCAACTTCAGGTCAAGAGGTGAAAAATTGTTACACATGATGTAAGGCTAGTGTATACAGGTATTGCAAACAATTGCATGCTTTTAGCATTAACATGGGAACACCACCACTTGCAAATTCCCCTCGAAGGCACTCATGATCCTGACTTGGAAATATATCGCCATTCCTTCACTGTCATCGAGTCAAAATCCTGGAATTCCCTCCCTTAGGGCATTGTGGTCAACCTACAGTACATGTACTGAGCGGTTCAAGAAGGCAGCTCACCACCACCTTTTCAAGGGCACCTACGGACACGGCAATGAAATGCTGGCCAGCCAGTGGTGTCCACACTCACGAGTGAGTAAGAAAAAAAAAAATTACCAGCTGAAGTCCTGTGATATTGCATATGGGGAAATCAACATCAAACAAACATTCTCTTCAGGTGTAATTACTTTTTTTTTTTAAATTGACTGATGAGGGCGTCACTGGCTAGGGCAGCATTTATTGCCCATCTCTAATTGCCCAGAGGGCAGTTCAGAGCCAACCACGTTGCAGTGGTTCTGGAATCCCATGTAGACCAGAACTGGTAAGGATAGCAGTTTCCTTCCCTAAAGGACATTAGTGAACCAGATGGATTTTTGAGGATGGATTCATGGTTATCATTAGATGCTTAATTCCAGAGGTTTTTTAAATTGAATTCAAATTCCACCATTTGCTCTGGGCCCCCGGATTAACAGCCCAGCAATAATACCACAAGGCCATCAACTGTCCAGAATATCATACCAAGTTACTTTGAAACAGTGCATAATTGCTCTGGAATTCCTTCCCTACATCACTGTTTTAATAACCCATTTTTTTGAAAAGATATTCCTCAAAACCTATCTCTTTAAGCTTTTCTTCATCTGTCTTAATATCTCCTTACGAGGCTCAATGTCAATTTTTATTTGATAACATTTTTGAGAAAAGTTATGGTATGTTTCATAATGTTTAGACGCACTATATGAATGCAATTATTGTGTTCATTCAGGTCAGAGATATATCTGCACCAAAAGGCTTGATTTAAGAGCTTTGTACTTAGCGGTGCCAAGGTTTTAGTAGTAATCAAAAGGATTTGGTAGCTATTAAAAGCTTAGGTCCAACTGATGGATGGAAAGGTTAGTTTAGATTGTAAGAAATTCAGGCAGTCATGGCATACTGGTTGGGAATTTTTTTAAAAAGTTAGTTTGGAAATTATTCAAAGTTTGGGTCAGGTCATGGATTGCCAGAGAACAGGAGGCACTTAGAACATTTAACATAAATTTCTGACAACCTGAAATAGAGCAGTTTGTATTCACTTGCGGTACACATCACACATGAACATTTGGAACTCTGGAGATTAAATATTTAAAGCATTATGTAACACAGATGTGTTATATTAATATTACTCAGAACTGTGAAAAGTGGATTTTTTTCCAAGTTTTGTGGAAATATCTGCAGTGGCTTCTTTAAATGTCATCGCAATTTTGGGCTCAGTATCTAAGGAAATGATATATTGCATTTGAGGCAGTGTAGACGATGTTCACTAGGCTGATACCAGGTATGGAGGGACTATGTCATTAGGATAGGTTGAGCAGATTTGGGCCTGTACTTGTTGGAATATACAAGAATGAGAGGTGACCTTATTGAAGCATAAAAAATTCCAAGAGGTCTTTACAGGGTAGATGCAGAAAGTTTGTTTCCCTTTCTGGGAGACTCTAGGACCAGAGGACACAATCTCAGAATAAAGGGTTGCACATTTAAGACAGAAATGACGAAGAATTTCTTCTCTCAGGAGGGTAGTTACTCTGTGCAATTATTTACTGTAGAGGGCTGTTAAGGCTGGCTGAGTAAGTATATTCAAGACTGAGATAGATTTTTAATCACTAAGGGAATCAAAGAATTGGGGACAAGACAGGAAAGTGGTATTCAGGACTATCAGATCAGCCACAATCTTCCTGAATAGCAGAGCTGAAACGATAGGAGCAGAAGTAGACCATAGAGCCTATGTCATCTGGTTTTGCGGGAAGTTAAGTGTGGATATTGGAGGTCTTCTTTTATAAAATACTCTCTCCCTGCAAATCTGATAGCTGACAACTACTTGCCTTGCTGTAGATCACCACTGGGGCTGTTTTAAACAATGACTGGCTGGTTATGCGGTTATCTTATCTGGTTTAATTGGAAGAAAGCCCGTTAAGAAAAAGCTAACCAACTGATCACTCACATTACTGAAAGGAGAATCCTTTTGTAGAATTCAGGGTGAAACCTGTTTATTCTTTGAAAGATCTCTGAAGGTAAATCTCAAGATTGCATTTCCTGAGCACCATGCATCTGTACGACTTAGGAAACATCAATGCAAAACTACTGACTTGACAACATATGCCAGACCGTCAGCAACAGGCTCTAGAACATTCTACTCTTTATCCTTTCACTCAAAGGATAACTCATTAACCAAAGTATTTTCTTTAGAAAGCCACTCTCTGCACAGAAATGTATTTTTTTTTTCTCTTTTACAGAAGAGAATCTGCATTCACATTTGCCACTTTGGATGCATTTAGAGTTCGTGCTTCTATTTTACAGACTGTGTGCATTAACCTATTATTGTATCTTCACTGAATAGATGTTTTGATAAACTAATAAATAAGTAAGCAGGTTGATAGATCCTGTAGTTTCAAATCTGATATGTATCATTATCATAATAAATAACCAATTAAATATGTTATGTAAAATAAACCTTTTCCAATTAGGTTGTGGCCCATTGATTAATGGAACTAGAGTGGTTTAGATTTGTGTAATCCCCTCCCAAAATTTGATGACAGAGGACACTGTGATATTTTTTAATTCTTAAAATGTAGCTCATCAGATGAGATCGCCAAATGAAACCTGGATGTTGCTCATGCAAAGCCAGTCAATTGACAGAATTCATGAAGTATACATCTGTTTTTTTGAGGAGGCTTCTGTAGATTGAGGTGGCAAAAAGAGGCTTTTCCTGGTGCTTCTAGGTTTATTCTGAGGGTTACATGCAAAAGGTTTCAGATATCTACAAGCAACCTGGGGAGAATCGTCTTCTGACCCTCTTTTCTCAGAGGGTAGTCAATCTGTGAAAGTCTTTACTGCAGCACAAATACAAACACTAATAGAGTTCCACATTGTGTAAAACTAAAATGAGAAATAATGAGATTGTTGGGGCTGTTTTGAACAGTGATTGGCTTGGTGAAGTGCTGGTTTTATCAACATGGTGAACGAATTGGCAAGTTGATTGCTCCTGTATCTGAAAACTCTCTTGTTGAATTTAAGTTGAAAACTATTTGTTCTTTTGAAAGAATGATTTTGAAGGGAACAGCTCAAGATTGTATTTCCTAAGCAAGCTGAGTCTTCAAGATTTCAGAGACAACTGTACATGATTAGTGACTTAAGCACATGTACCAACAGACTATGGAACATTCTGTACTTTATTCTTTAGCCTCCAAGAATAACATCTTGGCCAAAGCACTTTTTTTTTTTTTAAAAAGCCAGTAAAGCAGAAAAATCTTTATTTCCTCTTTTCACAAGTGAATGAAGATAAGTTATGCTTACACTTTTGAAAGGATAGTACAAAGGATAGTCAATAGTTCAATTCCTGCTTGTTTCCTTATGGGCAAAAATATGCAGCTCCCTGGTCTTATTTATGATACAATGAGGAACATTACTTAAAGAGGTGATGGTGAAAGGCAACGGCAACATTCAAAGAATGCATAGGTGAACTATAACAATTGTTCATTGCTATCTGGCACAAAAATAAAATGGTAAAGATGGGTAAACCATGATTTACAAAGGAAATTAGAGACAGCATTAGATCCAAGTAGTAGGCATACAAACTGGCCAGCAAAAAAAACATCTGAGGAGTGGGAGTAGGTCAGAATTCAGCAAGGATTGATTCTGACTGTAAAAAGGTTCTACAGGTATGTGAAGATAAAAAGATTGATGGAGCCAAACGTAGGCCAGAAACAGATGAATTTTGTAGTGTGGAACAAAGAAATGGTCGACCAACTAAATACATATTTTGGTTCTGTCTTCACAAAGGAGGATACAATACCACACCAGAAATGTTGGGGAACATAAGGTTTAGTGAGAGCAAGGAGGTGAAGGAAATTAGTATAAGTAGAGAAATTGATGATATTGAAGGTCAATAAATCCTGAGGGCCTGATAATCTACATCCTAGAGTACTTAAGGAAGTAGTCCTATAAATAATGGATGTATTTGTGGGCATTGTCCAAGATTCTATAGACTCCAGAACAGTTCCCACAACTGGGGGACAACAGACATAACCCCTCTAATTAAAAAGGGAGGCAGAAAGGAAAGTGGGAATGATAGACCAGTCAGCTTGATGTCAGTAATGGAGAAAATGCTAGAGTCCATGATAAAAGGTTTTATAGTAGTGCACTTGGAAAGCAGTGGCAGGATCGGAAAGAGTCACCATGGATTTATGTAAGTGAAATGATATTTGGCAAATTTACTGGAAATCCTCAAGGATGGGACCAGTAGACTTGAGGGATAGCCAGTGGATGTGGTTTATTCAGACTTTCAGAAGGCTTTTGACAAAGCCCCGCATAAAGATTAAAGAAAAAATAAAGATAAACCACATGGGATTGGGTGGGGCAGGAGGAGAAGTTAGTGTGTTGACATGGATAGAAAACTGGTTGGAAATAAAGACAAAGAATGAATGTCTTTTTTCTGATTGGCAGGCAGTGAATTAGTGAGGTACCACAGAGATCATTGCTTGGACCCCAGCCATTCACAACACATATGAATGATTTAGTTGAGGGAACTAAACCTAATTCCTTCAAATTTGCAGATGACAAAGCTGGGTGGGAAGGTACGAGAAGGATTCAAACATGCTTATGTATTATTTGGACAAGCTTAGTGAGTGGACAAATGCATGGCAGATGCAGTATAATGTGGATAATTGTGAGGTTATCCACTTTGGTAGCAAAAACAGGAAGGCAGGTTATCTTCGCTTTAGAAGGAGTGCAGCAAAGGTTTACCAGACTGATTACTGGGATGGTGGGAGTGACATATGGGGAGAGACTGGATCCATTATATTCACTGGAGTTTAGAAGAATTGGGGGAGGAGATTCTTCATAGAAACCTATAAAATTCTAACAGGACTGGACTGGATAGATGCAGGAAGGATGTTCCCAATGGCGGGTGAGTCAAGAACCAGTAGTCACAGTCTAAGGATATGGGGTAAACCATTTACAACTGAGATGAAGAGAAATTTCTTCCCCCAGAGAGTGGTGAGCCAGTGAAATTTGCTACTGCAGAGAGCAGTTGAGGCCAAAATACTAAAACAGAAATTGCTGAAGAAACTCATCAGGTCTGTGGAGAGAAAGTAGAGTTGGGTCCAGTGATCCTTCAGAGACTAAAACACTATGATTTCAAGGAGTTGGATATAGCACCTGGGCCTAAAGGGATCAAAGAATATAGGGGAAAAGGGGGAAAATAGCCTATTGAGTTGAATGCTCAGCCATGATCATAACGGATGGTGGAGCAGAGTCAAAGGGCCGAATGGCCTACGTCTGCTCTTTTTTATCGTTTCTATTTTTACACGTTTTTTCAGAGGACCTATTTTCTTCTTTTTACATCTCGATCTTCACTTCACTACCATTAATAACCCCTTTCTCTCTGGGAACCCTTACAATCTGTTCCACTTGCTCCTTTTCTCCCTTTGTTAACAGTATGAAAAAATAATTTTCCATGCCATCCCAGTTCTTGCAGCTTTCTTGACTGCATTGACTGTGTGTTTGTGTGGGCATTTTGGGATATTTAGAAGGATACACATTTATTCTTCTATATAACTAACTTTTATTGCATATTAATTGAATAAGCTTTGTTTTGATAATAAACCAATATTTAAGAAACTGATTAATGGATCTTGTTGATTAATCTGATATAGATAAAGTACTTAATTGATTATCTTGGTAACTGGAAAAATGTAATTTTATGTTGTGACCCAATGAAGTGGTGGAACTATATCAACAATGCAACTACTTGGAACTAGGGGCAGCATGGTGGGTCAGTGGTTAGTACTACTGCCTCACAGCGCCAGGAACCTGGGTTTGATTCTACCCTCAGGCAACTGTCCATTCTCCGTGTCTGCGTGGGTTTCCTCTGGATACTCTGGTTCCTTCCTGCAGTCCAAAGATGTGCAGGCTAGGTGGACTGGCTGCGCTAAATTGCCCATAGTGTTCAGCGATGTGTAGATTAGATGGGTTACAGGGGACGTGTCTGGTTGGGATGCTCTGAGGGTCAGTGTGGACTTGTTGGGCCAAAGGGCCTGTTTCCACATTGTAGCGATTCTGTGAAACTACCAATGAAGTCAAAGCATCATGTCACAAACGACATCAAAGAACTCTCATAAAATTCATAACAGTGGGGGTTGAGAAAGCAACTCTTCAGTGGCAGTACTTATACTCAATACCTAGGAAGTCAATGGTCAATTTTGGGACTAATCACACTCCCGAGACATTGCTGCTTCGTGTCCATCATCCTGAGTAGAATCAGCTTCAAGCATGAACTCTACAAGGGTTCTTTGACAGTAACATCTTAGTCCACGAGCACTACCATCTAGAAGGATACAGGCAGCAGGAATATCACCACCACCGACATCCCTCCCAAGTCACTCATCATCCTGACATGGAAATGTATTGCCGTTCCTTCAGTGTTGCTGGGTCAAAATCCTAGAACTTCATGTCATGTAGATCTACGTATTCCAAATGGACAGCAATGGTTCAAGGCAGCAGTTCACCACCACCACCTTCTCAAGGGCAACTAGATGGGCAATAAGTGATGGACAATACACATCCCATGAATTAATTTTAAAAATTTCCCATCATGTCATAAGGGCCAAGAGTTCATCCGTTTGTTGATGACTCCAGTGTCAAGCTCTATTAATTACTTCTCTTGTAATGAATGGACGGGGCAGAGAAATGCAGAAACCAGACAACCCAGACTCTGACTGACAAGGTATCCAAATAACAAAGGGCAATTCATGAATAATCTCCAGGGACTACCCAGTCACCTTCCTGTGATGTTCAAATGGCACCATCCTAATATTTATATTGCCATTATAAACTTCCATGTTCACCATTATCGTGAAAATTGACAACATAAGTTTGTCATAATGTTACATCATCCTACTGCTTATATTGTTCCTTTAGTACAAGTGGTGGAAAGTATAATGTTAATGTTTAAATAGAAAGTTATGATAATGAGCATACTGTCAATATTGGAGACCACATTTCCATTGGACTCCTGAATCAATTTCTGTGGGTTTCTGGTCAACTCTGAAACTCATCCATAAACTCTCTTGAATCCACTTTGTTTGCACCAGTGTTCAAACCAGTACAATGGTGTGGCAATGCTCCAAACTGATTTTATCCACCTTGTTTAATCAGTCAACGTCATCCGATAATTGAATCTCACGTACTAACGATCACACTCTTTCCCGTTCACCTCCCAGCTGGACATCTTCCTTAACCTTTGTTCTGGGACCTGTGGAATTCTTTTCGTGTCCGTTTGCAGGTATGTCGGCCACTGACGAAGGTAAACTTACCTGTCCCCTCTCTCGGTCCTAGCAAAACTATGTCTCCAAATTTAGTTTAATTGAAGTTGCCCTCCCCCTATCGTAAAAATGCAACTTTACGGCAGAACGCCTATCCTTGATATATAATGATATATGCATACTGCGGTTTTATCCCGACAATCGGAAGTGGAAGCTTACTGAAAAGATTTGTAGTTATACATTCCCCATTCCCAACAGCGCCGGACAATATATCCCATTTCGAATCCCACGATACTGTACTGACGCTGGACACAGAATTACTTCAATGAAATATAAAGTACCAAACTTCATACTCAATAGGAAATAAAATACTTCAAAAAGTGCTAAAAGATGACGAAATAACGTTTTCGTTTTTGAAAGGATGGTACAAAACATACAGTTAATAGTTCAATTCCGGCTTGTTTCCTTGTTTACAAAGATACGTAGCTTCTGGGTTCTATTTACTCACTTTTGTTCCTTGCGGACGGCAAGAATTCTTGCAAATTTCTCGCCACAGCAACGAGTTAGCGTGAAGGAGAAATTGGTGGAATTTCTCCATTTCGCTGATAACAAAGCCAATCAGACAATTTCGAGTTTTCTGCAGACAGAGGCCCGCTTTAATCCAGTTTTTATATCCGTCGTCATTAAGACGAATACGTAGCTCCGACTGCATTCTTGCAAATGAAAAACAAATCAGTTTCAGACGGTGTTCAGCCTCCAATGTTCAATCCAAACTCACCACATTGGCTGCGTGCGCAGCCTGCCCGGTGAGCCACAAAATGCGGATTGCGAGCGCGAGGGAGTGTACTGAGAGCACCTCATTAAAAATAGGCTAACATTTCAACAACTTGCGATTCACCGGGTCTTCTGGCAGGACCCCAATCCGATGTTTGAGTCACTCAGCAGATGAGATGAAAATTAGCCCTCCCCATTTCTCCCTTCTTACGCTGTACGTTACCGCTCAGCCTGCCATCCTTGGTTTTTGTGCAATATGTTGTTCTTGTTCTTCTTTCTACTATGTCCCTCACATTTATTGATTTTATTTTACACACAATAAAAAACACACCAGGCACTGCAACTGAGCTTGGCGTGGAAGTGGGCCGAGTGTCTCAGTACAGGACATTGCGATTTCAAAAACGACAAAGTCACCACCTGACGAAGGAGCAGCGCTGTGATTTCAAATAAACCTTATGATTGCGTGTGACTTCTGATTTTGTCCACCCTAGTACCTCCACATCAAAACCAACAGTTCGAGATGATGGCTGCAACTGGAAATAAAAAAAAGTGCTGGCTAAAAGCAGTCTCCGATGCTGCTAGACCTACTAAGTTAACGTTTCAAGTTTGATATAACCTTTTTGGAAAAACGTAACCTTTATTGGAAAATGGAAATTCAGTGGATAACGTGGAAAATCAAGCGATTAGAGGTGGGGATTTAGGTACACACTGCCAAAAGTTAATATTTTTGTGCAACTTTGAAACTCTGTTTTGGTAATTTTGTGTTGAGGATTGTCATGGAAGTGCTAGTTGCAACTGAGATGTTCTCACATTTCCCTCCCAAGCGTTACTTTCCCAGTCCTTTGCTCTACAGGGTACATTTTCTCCTAATGTTGACTAGAGTTGTTGGTGATTTCTGTGTAGAAGTTTAAACAATCTCATCCTAGATAAGTGGATAAGCGGGGAGCTAATTAGTACAATGTTTGCCATGTGTAATGAATTCAAAATACTGCAGACAAAAATAATCATCAGTTATACACAGCAGCTGCTGGAAATTAGTTCTCAGAATGCAATAGATACCTGTTCAACAGTATTTAGTCTTATGAAAAACACCTGGTAACTTATGTCTTGTAATCAGTTCTGTCTACTTTAGATTATAGACTACTTTAATGTTATTTGGCTTCAGTGAATTTTGGGGAGTCTCCATTTCTTTGGAATGTCCCACATACTCTTGTCAACTTCTACTTTTAGATGCTGATGTGCCATAATCATCACTGTGTCTGCCTTCCTTATTTTATATACTTTATATTTTGTATACTTTATATAACCATTATCAAAACCCACATTGCTCTTAATTGCCCTCTGTTTCCTAATGCAATGTTTTTAAAAATGATTTTGATATCCCTCAAATTCATCTTCATATTCCATTTTTGCAGCTCCTAAAATCTATTTTATCACTAGTGGTTGTTTTTCATATCTCTCCATGGCACCAGGCTCTTTCTTTTTTTAAAAACACTTCTGGCTGCTTTCACTTTTAGTTTTATTTCATCCCTTGTCCTCTCTGCCAGCCACTGTTGTTTGTTTTCTTTGGCAAGTGGAGCTTTAGTCTCGCTGGTGTTTCGTTGGAACCTTGGAGATTCACAAACTAAGCACATTCCTCATCAGCCAAACTTTTACTGAACCAATTCATTACTGTTGCTGAACTCTAATTTTTGATTGCTTTATTGTATTTTTGTGATTCTGCAAGAAAAGTCTCTTTTATGCATGTTACTGCTGCGTTATCGCAAGTTGATTCAGGCAAAGATCAGTCAGGAATACTGCATTCAATTCTGGTCTCGCTGCTATAGGAAAGATGTTGTTAAACTTGAAACATTGCAGAAAAGATTTACAAGGATATCGCCAGGGTTGGAGGGTTTGACCTATGGGGAGGGGCTGAATAGGCTGGGGCAATTTTACCTGGAGCGTTGGAGGCTGAGGGGTGACCTCTATAGAGGTTAATAAAATCATGAGAGGCGTAGATAGGGTGAATACCAAAGGTCTTTTCTTCAGGGCAGTGGAGTCCAAAACTAGAGGCACAGGTTTAAGGTGAGAGGAGAAAGATTGGGATCGAAGGGGCAACATTTTCATGCAGAGGATGGTGTGTGTATGGTGGGCTGCCAGAGGAGGTGGAGGAGGCTGGTACAATTACAACATTTAAAAGGCACCTGGATGAGTATATGACTAGGAAGGGTTTAAGAGGGATACAGGCTAAATGCTGGCAAATGGCACTAGATTAATTTAGGTTATCTGGTCAGCATGGACGAATTGGACCAAAGGGTCTGTTTCTGTGCTGTACGACTGTATTCAGGAGCTTTAATATTGGTGCATGAGAAAAAGAAGCAACTTTTAGGATGGAGGACTGCGTTTGGCTGATGAATTGAACCAGCGTATTCCTTTGGTTGTTCCTAATAGGCAGAATACACATACTGCAGTCAAGTAGCAAATCTAGGCTAAGGGTGATCATTAAATTACTGTAGGTCAGAGAAAGAAATTCACTGACCTTATCTGAAGCGGCCTGTGTGTTCACAGCAGTGTTGTCTCAAAGGTCTTCTGAAAAGACACAGCAAGCTATTCCATTGTAACAAACTAATTTTATGTGAAAAAAATAATGAGACTGGATGGACAAACCGCATTGACCAAGGCACCAGAAATGACAATGGCAAACAACATCTGGAGGCTTCAGTCAAAATTGGGGAGCTGTATCACAGACCAGCGAAATAACATTCAGAACACAGTCATATGCACAAGGTCATACCTCATCCTTCTCCCCCTCTAATGCACCCTCCCCCACAAACCCTCGTTCCACCCTCTCCCCTTGCACCCATTCCCCGTCCTGTCCACATCCCCTATCCTCTCTGCCTGTCACCCTCTTTTCTTAATGTTGTTCCCCCTTCAGTCCACCTCCTCTGAAGCCCCAGCCCTCTGACATGTCTTCTGTCCTCTATCTTCCTCCATCCCCACCCCCTGTTGTTGCTGCCCTCCCTGCTTATCAGCAATTTCCATTCAAAATGTTTACAATGCATCAATTTTAGGAATATTTTTCTAAGACAGAACATTTCATTCTTCAAGGTAGATTGTCTGAATTATAATGCCATATGATATCATCTTTTATTTATTACTATCTCAAACTGCAAGTCTGTTCAAATTGGTTCATTACTCCCTGTTGTTCAAAAATGACATTCAGATACATTTGGTAACTTGAAATAACTGCAGAAATAAGAAGTTAGCAAGTTAAACACAAATATTTATTTTAAAATTGAGGTACACCAAAAGGAATAGCCATACAAATAAATATGGATACTTCTAAAAAGTGATTTGAAAAATTGTAATTTAAATGAAAACATCAACATTTAAGAACTGCTTCTGCTTTTACATTAGTCAATTTTAAATTTGAATAGATGTTGCTAAGGTGGGGAAGTATTATTAATTAAAATTGGGAACCACAGTTGACCAGTGGAGAATGACATTCAAACAGATGTTAAGAAAGTGAAAATCCATACCACATATTCATAGATTTGTGGGCAGCTGATGCTTTTTCATTTCTTTTGACCATGAAATCAAAGTTTTATTCCACTCTAAATGTCACATATATTACTTTCCTAATTTTTTTCCCCACAAAGTCTTATCTGCTGTATTTAAAAATAAAGAGTATAAAAGTTTTGTTCAGAAACAATTTTAAAAAATAGCAATTTTAGAATAGAACATTTTTTTAAAAATCGTACAAGATTTCCTAGAAAAATTTAGATTTTTTTCCTTCAATATATGCAAGATTTATTAGGGTCATTTTTCTGGGCAAAGAAAGGTATACAACAAAAAGTCATTCAATTAAAAAATGTAGATATTGAAAAAACCCATTTTATTGAAATTTTTCCATGAAAAGTGCTAACCATAATTTTCACAAGGATTTTAATTGTAAACAATAGTGGATTTCAGAGTTAGCAGCATAATTGTAGCATGAATTGATGCTTTTTCAACATCAGTTTGAATCTGGTGTCAAGTCAAGAGGATCTCCAGGTGTGTAACAATAATGTCATAGAATAGAATAAACTGCTAATCCCATTAAAATATTCTTGATCAGAAAACCAGGAAGTAAAACACATTTAACTTTTCACTATTCATTAAAAGCTTTACAGACCATAATAAATGATGGGACATACAAATAGGATTATGTAAAATCTGAAAGATCATAAATGAAATTTTAAAATTAGCAAATTGAAATTTTTATTATTACGGACAAATTTGACATAATACAAATATAATCATTTCTCAGGGACAATGAAGCAGTTTAGCAGTAATTATGGAATAGGTACGCCATTAAAAATCCAGTGACAGCTCATAACAAGGTGTAATTTTTCAAGATTAAAAATACTGAGACCACTGGTGCAAAACTTAAGTTTTTTTTTTCTATTTATTGGTTTTTACCTGATCGCAACCAGTTGGGGCAAGGGTTACGGGGCATATTTCTGCACTGAATTATACATGTGTAGATCCCAGCAGCTGTTGTCAATTTCAAAAGGAATGACAATAGTGAATGCCGAGTGTCATCTTCAAAAGTACTACCATATCATCTGGGCCAATATATTCAACACCTGAAAAAGTACTTTACATATGCTTCATGATGATCAAATTCTGTTCTTGCTGACAATCTTCCCCCATTACAAACAACAGCTCATTCAAAATGCTGCTGTCTGCACCCTCACCTCTATGGTCCCCTTTTAGTCAAGTTTGAATTTAGGTGGAACACAGAAGCTTGTGTCTGAAAATTTCTTTTTCCAGTCAAGGACTTTCTACACTTCGGTCCCTAATTTACTGTCGAGGATCACTTTGTCCTCACTTTCCTCTGCATTTAATATATAATTTTCTGTTTGCACATATTTTCTGCCAAAAGACAAGTATTACCTTCTCAGTGACATTTTGCTTTGTTCTTTTACCAACTACCTGTCACTTTTTTAATAGGCCCAGCAAATGCAGCATCTGTCTAAACATACCTTTCCACACTGTCATTGTCAAGGGATTCATACAGTACTTTCCCAATGAGACAGCAATTTGTATGTATACTGGATTTTATCAATTAAGGTGTTCCCCTGGGGAAAAAAAAAGGAAGACCAAAATGTCTTCAATGATGATTTTTCTTTATGAAAAATGATGATTTTTCTCAATGGCTTCATTTTCTTAGTGAATGTGATACCAAGCTCCTTGCCACTTTCCACTTAAACTTTCTGGCCAATTCTGTCTTTGGAATTTGATTTTCAGATAACAAAGTGAGCTCATCATTTTGTTCATCATTCCACTTCCACATGCCTTACCACATCATCCTGAATTCCTATGTCTCAAATGTCAGTATTTCTTGCCTATGTGGGTTTGTTAGTGAGTGTTGTCTCCCACGTCCACCCATGGCTTTTAATCTATTTGTTATTTTTAGAGGCACTCATCTTTAAGAGTTTCCAATTCTGAGGAAAGGCTCAGACCTGAAAAAAAGCTATCTTGTTCTCTTTGCAAATTCTGTATGACCTGCTGAGAGTTTCAGGTAGTTTTAGTTTCAGTTTGCCAGCATCTAGTGTTCTGTCTTGACTTTATTATCCAAATCCTTAACTTCAAAGTCACTCATAAATTTCCTCTATCCTTAGAAGCATTCTCCTACTTTTGTTGCTATGGTTAGTCTTCTGGAATACATTCCCCAGTTACTCCATCTTTGTCACCCACTGTCCTAAAGTTCTCTTCAATTGTCACCGCCCCAATCCAGAGCACTTCTTTCAAATCTCATACTTGATATCTACTGTGTGCATGTCACTCTGGAAAGGCAGGAATGTTTACAAGATGATATTCCATAGAAATAGAAATATAAATTTCAATTTGGTATCAAAATATATGGATACTTTACACCACCTAAAAAGTTGTCAGGTGAGCCACTTTCAGTAATAGGGACAAGTGATAACTATAGATCAAGTTTTTGTCAAAGACCAAGACAGAGTATCAATATGATCATTCCCAATAAGAACAGGAGCCAGGTCCATGATAAGCAATTTAATGCTCTAGAGGAAACGGTTGTAAATTGTGTTGATTGTTCATCCACCAACCAAGACTAATATGTTGCAACATGTGTCTCTGGGAAGGAGGTTGATGATGCTGACTCCAACAAGCATGTGGTGGGGAGAGTAGGATGGAGCAAAGAGAGGACACCAAGAATGGAGCATAGGACATTGAGATTGCTCCTCAAGGCAATCAAAAGTGCCACAATGGGTCAGTATGCTGAGAGACAAAAGAAATGACAGATTAGTTTGATTGAGGACTCAAGCCTGGGTTGAAAGGAAGAGAAGATAGTCTGATGACTAGTGATGATGGAAGTAAAGGGTTTTTTTGGGATGGAAACAAAAAACTAGGAAAGATGAAAGGTGGAGAGCTAAAGACATAGGGACTGAAAGGAGCACAACTTTCAAAGACAGTGGAAAAAGACTGAAAAATGGATTGTGTGTAGAATAGCAGGAATAAAGAAACAATGCTGAGATTGGAGAATGGGGCAAATTGACGATGTTGCTTAAAGCAAAAGCAACACAATGAACATCAAGCAATTCAGAGTTATCTTTAAGATACAATATGTCAGAGGTATCTAAAATAACTTCAATGGCTATGTTTAGAACAAAGAAATACAACTTTAAAAGTTTTAAAAAAAACTTGATAAGCAGCCTTTTAAACATCACCCCACCAAAATAAATTAATTGTTTTGGAGTTGTACCTATCAAAGTTGCCGTTAAGCAAGGTAGCAATGCAAATAAAACAGAAATACTTACCTTAACACGTGGAACATTTTCAGAAAAGACAATGAAGGGGGAAGTATTTATCAGAATTATGCAACCAAAATTGTGCTGTTGCATCTAACTGCACATATTATCAATGTTGTTTGAATAAGTTGTTACATGGTATGGTGGTTTTATTTGCTCGTTTATTAAATATTTCTGAGGCAATATGACCAAAGAACTCAAATTTTATGTAAAGATTTAAAGCAGTCATAATAAAATACAGCTCCATTAAAGTTTCACAATTTACAACAACCAATATAACAAATGAGTTTGAAAATTAATAAAACTCAAGCTATTATGTCAGAACATGTGAAAATTGACAGATTTGCATTCTCTAAAAAATATTCTTGGCATCATCATAATCTAATGATCTTCTTGTAAATACTATACTATGGTTAAATCTAAATCAACCAAACAGGAATTTTTTGGGATTTATATTTGTTTGAAATGCAGTTTATAAAATACACTATATAACAGCAGGTAAACAAAGTAATGAATGTATCTTCTAATGGAAGAAGTTCATCCCTGAAGAATAAATTATATCATGCTCTCAAGTCACATTGGAGCATGATTTTGATAATTAATTTTATTTTGCATCACATACTGTCCACCGAATGATGTTGTAATCAATCCTTTTCTCCACATGAAGGACACCCTAAGGCAGTCTGTAGTGTTACTGTCGACCCCCAGGGGGCAGTGTTAGATTTGCCATCAAATCCCTCACTGCTGCATAGATTGTGCAGTCACCTGAAAAATTAACAAGTTTTTTTTTAAAAAGTGGTGAGGTAAATAACCAAGTTCACTAGATTAAGATAACAATAAGTTTTTTGTTCTTTCATGGGATGTAGGCAACACTAGCTGCACTAGCATTTCTTCCCATCCCCAATTGTGCTTGGTAAAAGTGGTGGAGAGTCACCTTCTTCAACCTGAGCAGTGAACGCAGTGGAGATACATTCACAGTTAGAAAAGGAGTTTAGGATTTTTGACTCAGCAACAGTGAAGGAAAGGCAACTTATTTCAAAGTTAGTACAGTGTGTGGCTTGAAGGGGGATATGCAGGCGGTAGTGCTCCCATGCATAATCTGCTTATCTTTCCAAGTGGTAGAATTTGAGAATTTGGACGGTGCTATTGAAGGAGCTTTGGTGAGTTGTTGCAGTGTGCCAGTGGTGAAGGGAGTGAATGCTCAAAGTGTTAAGGTACCAATTTGTCCTGGATGGTGTTAAGCTTGAGTGTTGTTTTAACTTCACATAGAGGCAAGTGGGGAGTTTTTAAATATGCTTCTAACTAGTTTCTTGCAGATGGACAGGCTTCAAGGTGAGTTACACACTACAGTACTACCTACAGCTTACCTGTACAGTACTTTGTGGCCTCTAGTTAAGCTCCTGGTAATTTCCAGGGTGTTGCTGATAAAGGGTTCAATAATGGCAAAGAGACCTTGAGGTGTATTTTCCATAGTTCCTTGAAGGTGGAGTCACAAGTAGACAGGGTAGTCAAGATGGTGTTTGGTACGCATGCCTTTATTGTTCAGTGCATTGAATGTAGGAGTTGAGATGTCATGTTGCGGTTGTACAGGACATTGGTTAGGCCATTTTTGGAATAGTGTGTTCAATTCTGGTCTGCCTGCATTAGGAAGGAATTTGTGAAACTTGAAAGGGTTCAGAAAAGATTTGAGAATATTGCCAGGGTTGGAAAGTTTGAGCTATAGGGACAGGCTGAATAGGCTGGGGCTATTTTTTCTGGGGTGTTGGAGGTTGACCTTACAGAGGTGTATAAATCATGAGGGGCATGGATAGGGTGAATAGCCAAGGCCTTTTTCCCAGGGTGGGAGGAGCCCAAAACTTTGAGGGCGTAGATTTAAGGTTAGAGAGGGGAAAGATATAAAAGGGACCTTAGGGGCAACCTTTTCATGCAGAAGGTGGTGCAAGTATGGAATCAGCTGCCAGAGGAAGTGGTAGAGGCTGGTACAAATTACAACATTTAAAAGGCATCTGGATGGGTATATGAATAGGAAGGGTTGAGGGGGATACGGGCAAATATTGGCAAATGGGACTAGATTAATTTAAGATATCTGGTTAGACGCGTTGGGCTTTGGGTCTGTTTTCATGCTACGCAACTCTATGACTATGCCGTTTGAACATTACAGAGATAATTAGGTTTGTTTTGTACAGATGGTCATTGTCTGGCATTTTAGAATCATAGAATCCCTACAGTGTGGAAACAGGCCTTTTGGCTCAACAAGTCCACACCGATGCTCAGAGCATATCACCCAGACCCACCTCCTATAACCCACCTAATCTACACATCCCTGAATACTATGGGCAATTTAGCAATGGCCAATCCACCTAGCCTGCACATCTTTGGTTTGTGGGAGGAAACCAGAGCACCCGAAGGAAACCCACGCAGACACGGGGAGAATGTGCAAACTCCACACAGACAGTCACCTGAGGGTGGAATCGAACCCAGGGTGCCTGGTGCTGTGAGGCAGCAGTGCTAACCACTGTGCCACCGTGCCGACCCAAAGCATTTTCAAAGCTTGGCTGTAACTTGTGTTATGGAAGGTGTTATATACGTATACTATATTTTTGGGATTTAGATATTAAATCAGAAGTAAATAAATGCGGGTAAGTTCTGTGAAGGTTTATTTTAAGAAAGTCAATTTGAAACAGTGACTTAAATACATCAGTTCCAAGAAAAGACATGACTTCATTCCAGTTTTTGGGGGAACCCTCTTTGTATTAATGGATAAGATGCTTATGTCATTGGGTTTATGATAGAGAGTGAGCACATTAAGGTAATTTGTTTCCATTTGAACCTTTAGAATGGAAGGTTCAAAGTTGTTAGTTCAGAAGAGGTGTAGGCTAATGCTGTAGGGCCACTCATTCAAATCCCATTAAGGAAGTTCATGGAATTTATATTCTACTTAGAAATCTGGAACTAAAATCTAGTTTAGCAACGTTACCACTGCACCACCACCTTCATGGAACAAATACTGACAACAAACAGGCTTTTGTTTTAAGATGAAATGTACTCTTTAACATGTGATGCTTCATTGGGCAACATACTGGAAATCAAGGCCTGCTATTCCTGGACGTGTCACGCAAGTTCAAACGTTTTATCAAGGTATGCAGAGTCCCCAGTTTACTTGTTTGATAGACTCAGGCTAACAGAAAAAACAGACCAGGTTCCTGTACTTAACAAGAACTATTATAAATAAATAGATTCAATTACCACAGGTAAATAACCAAACACAACATATGACTCAAGCAGATAAACTCTAACCCTGTTCTAAAAAACCCCATACACAGAGTATCATAGACAGAAAGAAACAAATTGGCATTATAGGTGGATGAAATAAAATGCTGGAGAAACAGTTCAGTAGCACCAGTCCTCAGAATTTGATGTTCTTTTCCTTCAGATTATTGCACTCTGCACAGAAGGCAGAGTGGCATGAATAATGAAGTCTCTCACTAATTGGTTAAAACTAACACCTTGTAGCTACTGGTGGGAGCAAACAACAGAGTTTCTTTAGGAAAAGAGGGGACAGCTGATAACCTTTGGCATCCACAATAGCTACACAAGCCAGCAGCAATTTGTTGCTCTCTGAATCTTACTTTGTATACACATCTTGGTGCACGTTGTGTCCTTTTGCACCATTCCTCACTGTTTGCCAAGCAACAGTGGAAATATGATCCACAATAGAGTTAAGTAACTTGCTTTTTAAAAATAACAGTCCTTGGTTGAAAAACAGCCTTTTTCCCAATTCAATCAATCAAAAATAAAACCAAAAAAAGGGGGCTTCTCACTAAAATGTCAGGTACAGTTTTGCAGCAGTGCGGGAGAACCAAGATTTATCATACAAAAAACTTAACAAGCAAAAAAAAAAAAGGCTGGCCCAGAAATCTGAAGCAACACAGTACTGGATTCCATTTGGAGATCCAAAATTTGAACTCTCCTTTCCTTTATCCACCAGATAGCCATATAGGGAAGCTCTGGTAAGGTAAATTTGATTTACGAGCAAATTTAAAACTAAAAATATATCTTAGTTAATATTTACTGCATTTTGAAGGATACTTTAGTGCTTTTAGACAGGATATTCTCCAAAGCAGTGAACTAATGTTATTAGTCCAAACGTCAAATACAGCATTTAATCTTTGCAAAAGTGCTCTCTACACTGGCAGAAAATTTTTCACTAGTTCTCATATGAACTGTGGTCATCTTCTACAGAGATTTTAATTTTATTAGTCAATTAGTCCCAAAATTTGGGCCAATGTGCCTGTTAGAAACTGTCCAAACTCATTTCAAAATTGAATCTTAACAGCCAGTTGAGGATGAGATGAAAAGCAGAGAAGCAACATAGACATTGGTAACATGCCTGAGCTTACGTACAAAATCTAGATTTCTAAATAAAAACACTTTTCACTGTTCCAATATTGTTACATTTACTGTGGCTTTTTACATTTTGCGCACTTTGTAATAAATGATGAGATGATGGCAAACAAATATCCTGCAAAATGATTTTCTTTTGGTTTACCTTGTGGTGGCTGGTGCACCTCTGAAAACCTCCTCAAGATGTTGCTCACCATTGAGGCAGCTGCTCCAGACGTGTTCTGTGGCCTTGGAATATCAGCTTGCTGTGTTGCCCCTGTTGCCATATCGTAGACAATTGGCACAATTATGCTAATTGGTTCTTGTGGAACTGTTAGTCGCTGAGTGAGTTGCAGCTTTTGACAGGTTGGTTGGTTGGGTGAAAGGAACAGACAAAAGATGTGAGAGTGTGAAACTTTAGTTTCATAAACACATTTCAAAAACCAATTTAAGCATAATTTTCTTCCATTTATTTCAATAATAGCATCTGTATTGTGTTCATTATTTCACTTTTGAACTGCTTCTAGTATTGCATGGCATGAAATACAGACAGGTCATGTGCCTTGTTTTAATCATTCTTTTGCAGCTACACTAGATGATACAGCTAGGGATCTCCAACTTGGATTTTGGACATAAATATGCACAATACAATAATGTCAAATCTAACAACACCGAATATCAATGACAGTCCTCAAACAAATAAAAATTAGATGAATTTTGCACACTGATGACTGCACAATTGTGGCACATTTCAAAGTGGACTTTCTGTTAGTAAATACTCTTGAGTTTCTTGCTGAGAGTTGTGCTTACCATTAGCCAGAGACAAAAAAATGCATCAGTCAACTCTTAGAAAGTTACATGTTAAGATCAGCAATCACCATTGGTATAACTGAATATAGCATGTGAGAAAGGAGTTCACACCTTGAAACTGTATTATTAATTTACTGCAAGGACTGTAAAGGAATTCACGACTTGCATACAGAGAACAGAGAACAGACACCACTTTTGATAGTTAGGGGAGTATAAATGCTGACATGCATAAGTAGGGTCGCATGGCCTCTTTCTGTGCTGTACTTTTTTTTTGTGCATGTTGTCTTTGACATCAGCACATAGCAACGAAATTGCCACTAAACTGAAGTATTAGAATGGAGTTGTCCATACAAATCTCATTTCTGATATGAAACATGGATAGTTAATAAAAAGTGTACACTTAACATTCAACAGCTAGAAATATTTCAGCAAAGATACAATTACAACATGTTTCTTTTTAGATGGCAGATCAACATTACTAACTATGAAGTACCTGAATTTGCTGATGGCATCATTTCAAAAGCTATGATATTCAGTGATCAACTCTGTTGGGCTAGATAGGCTAGCATGAATGATGCAAGTTTATCAATGTAAATAGATTTTGTGGAGACCCAGTATAAGATAAAACAAAATAATGCAAAAAACAAAGGCATTACATGGACACACTGAAGATTCACTTGAAGCAATGCAAAATTAATTACTAATTTATAGGAAACATTAGCATCAGACACTAATAGTATGCCAAAGAACATTAAGTTGACACATTAGATCAGTTGAAAGGCCAGGTGCAACAGATAGATGAATCAACAATGATAGAGGAAATGAACAATAGAACACTTCTAGAAACAGGATACGTTAAACTTGATATGCAACAGTATCCATCACTTGTTATTCTGCATCACCTATGATGAACTTTGGTTCACTCTATTGTTGGTAGCAACATCCTTGAAGGACCATTGCGCGGACATGGACACACACACACACACACACACACACACACGTTTGCCTCCAGTCCCAACAGTCCCTTACATTTAATAAGTTACAATTTCATGATCTTCAACTCAGTACATTCCAACAAATAGGAGTGTACTACTTACAAAGAACAGCATCTTGGATTTCAGCACCACTGCAGGTGTTCCTGGAGGAGCTATTGGAGGAGCACTAGGTGGGATTGTCAAACAGAACTGCACGTTCCACCTTAGCTGAGTGGCTTGATCTGGAAACTGTTCACAACAAAACAAAGCGTGATTTATAGAAATGTTAAACCAAGGTGAAATTGGTTTTAAAAAACAAAGTTGCTGGAAAAGCTCAGCAGGTCTGGCAGCATCGGTGGAAGAGAAAACAGAGTTAACGTTTCGGGTCTGGTGACCCTTCCTCAGAACTGGTGGTGGCTGGGAAAACGTCAGTTTATATGCAGAAAATAGGGAGATGGGTGGGATAGGGAGTAAACGATAGGATACAGCCCAAAGAGACAGAAAGACAGTTGGACAGACAAAAGAGTTGCTAACGATCAGGCTTGGAGGGTGAATAGTTGTAAATGGGGACTGTTAGCGACTAACAACAGGGGGTGTGTAGTGGCAGGCTATGTGGTAACAAGGTCTGGTGTGTGGGGTGGGGGGCTGGGACATGGGAGAGTTTAGGCCCTAAAATTATTGAACTCAATATGGAGTCCGGAGGGCTGTAGGGTCCCCAAGCAGAAAACGAGGTGTTGTTCCTCCAGCTTGCATTGGGCTTCACTGGAACACTGTAGCAAGCCGGAGACAGACATGTTGGCCAGGGAGCAGGGTGGTGTGTTAAAGTGGCAGGCAATGGGTAGTTCAGGGTCTTTTTTGCAAGCAGAATGTAGATGTTCTGTGAAGCGGTCGCCAAGTCTACGCTTCGTTTCCCCAATGTAGAGGAGACCATATTGTGAGCAGAGAATGCAGTAGACTAGTTTCTTGGAAGTGCAGGTGAAGTGTTGCTTCACCTGGAAGGTATGTCTGGGCCCTTGGATTCTGGGGAGGGAGGAGGTAAATGCGCAGGTGTTGCACCTTCGCCAGTTACAGGGGAAGGTGCCATAGGGCTGTGGGGAGGTGTTGGGGGTGAAGGAAGTGTGGACTAGGGTGTCCCGGAGGGAACGATCCCTGCAGAAGGCGGACAAGGGAGGGGAGGGGAATATGTGTCTGGTGGTGGCATCTTGCTGGAGGTGGCGGAAATGACGTCGGATGATCTTCTGGATGTGGATGCTGGTGGGATGGTAGGTGAGGATAAGGGGAACCCTATCGCTGTTGCGGGAGGGAAGAGAAGGGTGAGGGCAGAAGTGCGGGAGATGGGTTGGACCCGATCGAGAGCCCTGTCAACAACAGAGCTGGGGAATCCTCGGTTGAGGAAGAATGTGGACATTTCGGAGGCTCCGTTGTTGAAGTCGGCCTCATCTGAACATATGCGACGGAGACAGAAGAACTGAGAGAATGGGATGGAGTCTTTACAGGAAATGGGGTGTGAGGATGTATAGTCCAGGTAGCTGTGGGAGTCAGTGGGTTTGTAATGGATATTAGTGGCCAGTCTATCCCCAGAAATGGAAACAGAAATGTCGAGGAAGGGAAGGGAGGAGTCAGAGATAGACCAGGTGAAAGTGAGGGCAGGGTGGAAATTGGAGGCGAAATTGATGAAGTTTTCCAATTCCAGACGAGAGAGGGAAGCAGCACCGATGATATCATCGATGTATCAGAGAAAGAGGGGGCCGGAATAGGACTGGAACAAGGAATGTTCCACGTACCCCACAAAGAGACAGGCATAACTAGGGCCCATGGGGGTACCCATGGCAACCCCTCTTACCTGAAGAAAATGAGAGGAGTTGAAAGAGAAGTTGTTGAGGGTAAGGACAAGCTCAGCCAAGTGGAGGAGGGTGGTGGTGGGTGGGGATGGTTCAGGTCTTTGCTCTAGGAAGGAACGGAGAGCCCTAAGACCCTCCTGGTGGGGAATGGATGTGTAAAGGGATTGCACATCCATGGTAAAGAGGAGGTGGCTGCAGCCAGTGAACTGGAAGCTTTAGCAACTCCTTTGTCTGTCCAACTGTCTTTTTCTCTCTTCGGGCTTTATCCTACCGTTTACTCCCTACCCCACCCACCTCCCTATTTTCTGCATATAAACTGACGTTTTCCCAGCCACCATCAGTTCTGAGGAAGGGTCACCAGACCAGAAACGTTAACTCTGTTTTCTCCTCCACAGATGCTGCCAGACCTGCTGAGCTTTTCCAGCAATTTTGTTTTTGTTCCTGATTTACAGCATCCGCAGTTCTTTTGGTTTTTATTTATGAAATTGGTTTTGGCATTCTGATGCTTTCCAGCATGATTTTCTACCTGAAAAATGTATAAACTTCAAGGAAACATTAACAGATCACCAAAAAGTATTTTCATGGAAGTTATACAAAGCATTACTTTGTCAAGATAATTTGATGCAGTCACACTTTTCTATAGCAAAATTGGCATGATAATTTGATTAGAAGTAGATAAGTGAGTCCCAATTAAGCTAAACTGGATGATGGGCAATGTTACTAATAGCAGCATCTTATATCTTAAAGATGGACTGTGATTAACAACATAATTCTTAAGCCAGCAGTGCTATTTTTTGTGGAACCAAAACATGATTTAATGGAAATCCAAAAGGGTTAAAATGCTTTGAGGAGACTATTAATCATAATTAGACTGAGCTACTTCATATGTTGCACTATTCAAATATACAGATCAAATATTTCATCAAAAAAAATCAAAAAGAAAATTAAACACTTAGACAACCTATGAGAACTTTTATGCCATTGAGTAAATGGTCCCTGTGCTCGGTCTTGAACATGAGACATGAGTTGGGAGTGTCCTTGTTCTGAATTTATTCCCAGAACAGCTATCCGTCATTTTACTTAAAACTGCACCACCAAAACCTCAGTTGCTTAGTCATATTGCCACAATAACTACTCCTCTGCTCAGCCACATCCTCGCCTCCAATTTTGAAGCTCTAATCCTCAATAATTGACTGTCACCATTACCCACCTCCACACGTGTCTTCTGCTACTCTCCCATCCCCTCCACTTCAATGTCACAGACAGTATTACAGTGTCACTTACCAGTTCCAGTTTCATGATGCGCACACAATCCCTGAGAATGTGTGTTGGAGCTCCCAATAGCTTAGCAAAGGCATTTAGTGTATTGGCTTTAAATGGGGGTCCAGCAACCTTAACCAAAACAAAAAGAAGCTATTAATCATATTGCAGTAGAGCTTTATAACAATAATAAATGTAACCATGCTAAGTGATAGAAATAGTTTCCATATTTACTGTGATTTGTTTCAACTATCTGGCTCAATATTTATGGAAAATGGTTTTAACAATCACCAATTTAAAATGCATAAACGATCTAATTAACGTTTTCAAGGTGCAGGCATGAGAACACAATAACTATTTGGATGATGGATTTTGATGGGAAATGAAAACTTCATGCATGACCTCTCCTTTCAAACCTTCATAATTTTCCTAAAAAGTAAAGGTAAGAATATCATCATAACCTGCTGGAAGAGTGAGTGAGGCATCCAGATTTAACAAACAAATCCATTTCTCCTTCTCCCTTCTCTGCAGGGCAAAAGCAACTGAAATTTAGTTTAGCTCCACTTTCCTTTGAAGCTGACTGGCAAGCAAACCTTTCATCTCTCATTATGTCAAATTTAATTAGCCTTTTCAAGGTACAGGCATGAGAACACAATAACTATTTGGGATGATGGATTTTGATGGGAAATAAAACAACTGATGCAAATGTTTTGACACGGACTCCGTTGCTTGATTTTGATGTTTTTGATGAAAAGTTACACGCAGGTCTCATGAAGTTTCAATCTGTTGCCAGGTGACTCTTGAAGCCATTTTAGTTGCGTGTTTCTTCCCTTTTAAAAGCAACCTTAGTCCATGAAAGGTATTAGGTATGTCAATCAAATAACGGAAGTTAAAATTTGACAGCTAATTATTACTGTTATCGTAATACTTGGCCTTATAGATGACTAATTAGCTAAGTTAGCTGGACAACTGGTTTGGGATGCAGAGCGATGTCAACAGCGTGGTTCAATTCCCACATTGGCTTAGGTTACCATGAAGGACTCTCCTTCTGAACACCGCCCCTCGCCTCAGAAGTGGTGACCCTCAGATTAAGCCAACACCAGTTGTCCCTCTGCCTAATAACGATCTGCTAAGACTACGGTGACTTCACTTTGCGTGGCCGTGCATTATAGAATAATAGGAGGCATACAACTTGGAAAGTTCTTCTGTAATAAGACATTTGTTTGCACAATAGATAATTTACAAGTTGAATTGCATCACTAACATACTTACTCTTGTTTCAAAGAATTTTTCTAAAACTTGTAGTTCTTCTTGTGTCCACGGGTCTGGTGTTTCAGGTGTTACTTTGAACTGCAAAGTTTGATATGTCTGTGGGTTCAGTGCTACTCGACACTTCAACGCTTCAGTCTTAAACATGATCACACCAGGTTCATTGGAATTTATAAGCTGCAACTAAAAATCAGACAGAATTTATAATTAAAAGCCAGTTTTAAAATATCTGATCAAGAAATCATAACTACATTCTCTGGAGACTGTATCCAATGAGGCAATTAGAATTGCTACAATTAAACTTTGTAACTAGTTTTATGAAAACAGTTAAATCAGTTTCTAAAAAAGTCTCATGAACACAATGCAACAATTTTTCAAACAATGGATAAGATCATTTCAAAGTGATGAAAACAAAATAATCCAAAATGTGGCAATTTGAAACAGAAAACAAACCATTATTTATTTTTGACTCTCCACATTCCCCAAAACAAAAAGCTGAACAGTTTGGCATATTATTACAGCATTTGTTGTTTTTAATGTGGAATATATATATCCTCCTACCGGTTCCTGTTGTATGATCCTTTGCAGATGCCGTCTCATCATAACAGATCCTAAGAATCGCTCTAGTGGGGAGCACAGATAACTACCAGCCAATCCTGGGACAAGACCCGGAGTTGGTGATGGACAAAGTAGAATGTGCAAGGCATTATGAGTCAAGATGGTGGGTATTGATGCAGCCCACGAACGCTGAGGTAGTGTACGAGGAGGGGGCATGTTGGTTGGCATTATTTGGGAACCTAAAATTACAAAGGCAAAATATTAAATATTGCAATCTATTTATTTAAATTGACCTTAAACTGAAAGTTGCCGAGTAGTGTTGAGGCACCAGGTGCAATGTTCTAACAGCCTCCCAAGCACACAAGAATTCTGACAGCATTGCTCTGTCTGTGAACCAAAAGTGATCATTTTGAAGAAAAAGAGGTGGAATAAACAGTGAAAGAAAGAATCACATTGCTTCCAACTTCATCCTACCTGATTACTATCTTTTGCTGCAAGTACATTAATACTGATACGTAGATGTAAGAGCTATTTTAACTACTGTTCCATCCTCTCAAGGAAAGATATATTCTCTGAACGCTGAACAAAACAAAACATCTTCTGACGAATATTAGAATCTCAAGATCCATCCTGTAAAAATTAAATTCGACGAAAACAATTCACAATTGTTCATGCTACAACGTCATTCCCCTTATTGATAGTATAAAACTTAGTGCAATGATTGAGGAAGTTTTTTAAAATGTTAGAAGCTTGCTTTGCTATACTTCTGAATTTTGTTTTAGCTTTATTTACTTTTATTTAAGGATCAACATTTTTCTAATATACACCCAGCACAAACTGTTAACTGACCTATACAGGAAATTTAGATATGACCTTTGCAAAGGCATCAGGAATACCAAGAGACAATACAAGACTAAGCTAGAGTCCCAGACTAACTACACAAACACACATCGATTGTGGCAAAGCTTATACACTATAACAGGCTACAAAGTGAAGTTGAGTAGAATCGTTAACAACGTAACCCGCCCCAATAAATTCAATGCAGTCTATGCTTGTTTTGAACAGAAGGTCAATGAAATTCTGTCACCTCGCCCAACAGCCTCAAATGCACCAGCACCCATAGTCACCACCGCAGGTGTCAGATCAGCCTTTTTAAGAGTGAATCCATGGAAAGTGACTGGCCCGAATGGAGTCCCTGGTCATACACTCAGATCCTGTGCAGACCAGCTAGCAGAAGTACTCACAGATATCTTTAACCACTTATTACTCAGATCTGAGGTTCCCATCTGCTCCAAGATGACTGCTATCATCTTAGCGCCAAAGAAAACTCAGGCAGCGTGTCTTAATGACTACCACCTGATGGCTCTGACATTCATCATTATGATGTGCTTTGTGAGGTTAGTAATGGCACACATCAACTCCAGCCTCCCAGACTGCCTTGATCCATTACAATTTGCCCACTGTCGCAACAGGTCCACGGCAGATGCCATCTCCCAAGCCCTACACTTATCCCTGGAACATCTGGATAACAAGCACACTTACGTCAGACTCCAATTTTTATTGACTTTAGCTCCATCTTCAACACATTATTCCAACCAAACTCATCTCCAAACTCTGGGACTTAGGACCATTCTCCCCCTTTGCAATTGGATCCTTGAATTCCTGATCCACAGACCGCAAACCAAAAAGGTAGGCGACAACAGCTCCTCCACTCTAATGCCCTGCAAGGCTGTGTACTCAGCCCTTAATGTACTCCTTATACACTCATGCACAGCCAAATTTTGCTGTAATTCCATTTATAAATTTGTTGATGACGTTATCGTAATGGGTCAGATCTTAAACAACGAGACAGAATACAGGAATAGGATAGCGAGCTTAGTGGCATGGTGTGAAGATAAAAATCTCTCATGTCAGCAAAACAAAGGAGCTGGTCATCGACTTCAGGAAGCAGAGTGGTAGACATTGCCCTGACTGTATCAAATGGTGTTAAGGTGGAAATGGTTGACAGCTTCAAGGTCCTAGGTGTAAGCATCACCAACAATCTGTCCAGGCCCAGTCTACAGACCGTCAACACTACGGTCAAGAAAGCACACCAATGCCTCTATTCCTGAGAAGGCTAAGGAAATTGGGCACGTACACAATGACCATTTTTTATAGATGCACCACAGAAAGCATCCAACCTGAATGCACTGTAATGTGATATGACAAATGCTCAGCCCAAGACCGCAAGAAATTACAGAAAACTGTGAATGCAGCCCAGTTCAAAATGCAAACCAGCCTTTCATCCATTGACTCTGTCTATATTTCCCGCTGACTTGGAAAAATAGCCAACATAATCAAAGACGTCTCCCAACCCAGTTATACTCTTTTTCACCCTTTTCTGTCTGGCAAAAGATATAAAAGTTTGTATACATGTATGAATAGATTCAAGAACAACTTCTTCCCCACTTATCAGATTTTTGAATGGACTTCTCATATTTTAGAGTTGATCTTTCCCTGCACCTTATCTATAGCTGTCATACTACATTCTGCATTCTGTTCTATTACCCTAACGTACTTATGTAAGGTATGATTTGCCTATATAGCATGCAGAACAATACTTTTCACTGTATCTTGGTACTTGTGACAATAATAAATCAAAGAAATAAAATCAAAACATCATTTGCATTTGAATTATATTTTGTGGAGTAAATGGTCAAAGAAGTTGAAGTATTAAAAAAGGTTCATGCAATTTTTGTGCCTGGTTATAGGGTACTAATTTGATAACCAAAGCACAATGTTTCATAATTTTTAGTCAAGATAAGGAATTCAAGAAAATTTATAAAATTATCCTTCATCTCCTATGGCTTCAAATATTTGGTTTCCTGCAAAGACTGGTGAAAATCCAGTATTATGGCTCCTCGCTTTTTAATCTCCACTCAGTTGCAGTAAATATTTTTCATTCTCTTAAAATTTCAATGAAAACAGTTTGCTAGAATTACCCAGGTTTTCTTGAGTGAAACAAAGAATTTTATTACTCATGAACCGTGAGAAAAATTAATAAATGACAGTGCAACATGAAACACACAAAACTCAAAGGTATTAAGTTTAAAAGGAAAGCTCTGGCACAGACAGGGGAATCAAGTTTACACAGTTAAAGTCCTAGATTCTTAACATGGGACCTTAGTTGTTGAATCATAATATCAGAAGATATAGGAGCAGAATTAGCTGTTCAACCCATCGAGTCTGCTCTGCCATTTGATTATGGCTTATATATTTCTCAACCTTATTCTCCTGCCTTCTCCTCATCACCCTTGATCCCCTTAATTATTAAAAGCCTATCTCTGTCTTAAACACACTCAATGCCTTGGCCTTGATAACCCTCTGCAGCAATGAGTTCCACAGATTAACAACACGACAAATGAAGAAATTGCTAATCATCTCAGTTCAAAAAGATCATCGCTTTACTGAGGCTGTGGCATCGGGTCCTAGTCTCTCCTACTAATGGAAACATCATCTCCATGTCCACTCTATCCAGGCCTTACTGTATTCCCTAAGTTTCAAATCAGATAGCCCCTCATCCTTCTAAACTCCATCGTGTACAGACCCAGAGCCCTCAACTCTCCTCATATGACAAGCCCTTCATCCCCAGGTTCATTCCTGTAAATCTTCTCCAATGTCAGCATATCTGCCTTAGGTACAGGGCCCAACACTGCTCACAATATACCAAATGTGGTCTAACCGGAGCCTTACACAGTCTCAGCAGTACATCTAGCCCTCTTGAAATAATTGCCAACATTCAATTTGTATTCCTAACCAACAATTGAATCTGCATGTTAATCTAAAGAAAATTCTGAACGAGGACTCCCAAATCCCTCTGTGCTTCAGACTTCCAAAGCCATTCCCCGTTTAGCAAGTAACTTATGCCTGTATTCTTCCTACCAAATACATAACCTCTCACTTTCCCAAACAGTATTCTATCTGGCACTTCTTTGCCCACTGTCCTAGCTCATTCAAGTCCTTCTGCAGCCTCCACACTTGCTCAACACTACCTGACCCTCCATCTATCTTTGTCATCTGCAAACTTGCCCTCGGATCAACCAGATCATTAATGTATAACGTGAATACTTGTGTCCCAACACTGACCCCTGTGGAACTCCACTAGTCACTGGCTGTTACCTTGAAAAAAATCCCTTTATCCCCACTCTTTCCCTTCTGCCAGTCAGCCAATCCTCTATCCATGCCAGTACTTTGCCCCTAACACCTCGGGCTTTTATCTTATTTAACAGCCTCCTGGAAATCCAATTAGATCATGTCCACTAGATCTCCTTTGTCTAATTTGCTTGTTACCTCCTCAGAGAATTCTAATAGATTTGTCAGGCATGACCTCCAGTTGATGAAACCATCCTGACTCAGCCCTATTTTACCATGCACTTTCAAGTGCTCTGCAATCTCATCCTTTAGAATGGACTCACATTCCCAATGACTGAGGTCAGGCTAACCAGCCTACAGTTTCCTACCTTCTGCCTCCCTCCCTTCTTAAACAGGGGTATTACATTACAGATTTTCCAGTCCTGTGAGACTTTCCCTGACTCCAGTGATTCCTGGAGATCACCACCAATGCCTCTACAATCTCCTCAGCTATCCCTTTCAGAACCCTGGGGAATTTATCCATCTTCTGACCTTTCAACTTTCTTGGCACCTCTGTCCCCTGACTCTTGAAGTTCTGGTGTTTAGATGGTACCTTCCACTCTGAAAACTGATGCAAAGTACTTGTTCAGTTCATCTGCTATTTCTTTTTTCTCTATTACTACTTCTACAACCTCATGTTCCAACAATGCAACTTCTACTCGTCTTCCTTACCTTTTACAACATCTTAAAAATCTCTTGCAGTCTTCTTTTATATTACTAGCAAGCTTACTCTTATATTTCACCTTCTCCCCTTATTGGTTTTTTTTTTTTTAAAAAAAAAAACTTATTCTCTGCTGGTTTTTAAAGACTTTCCAATCTGGCTTTCCACTAATCTTCAATACATTGTCTGCCTTTGTTTTTGCTTTTATTCTGTCCCTGACTTCCTCTGTCAGCCATGGTTGCCTCATCCTCAACTGATCATGTTTCTTCTTCCTTGGGATGAACTTCTGCTGTGCCTCCCAAATTACCCCCAGAAACTCCTGGTGGAGATGCTGCTCCACCATCTTTCCTGCTAGGTTCCCCTTTCAATCAACTCTGGCCAGCTCCTCCCTCATTTTTGTAGTTACCTTTATTTAAATGTAATAATATTACATCCAATTCAATCTTCCCCCTCTCAAACTGCAGGGTTAATTCTATCATGTTATTGTCAGTGTCCCCTAGGGGTTCCTTCACCTTCAGCTCTCTAATCAAATCTGCCTCATTACATAGCACTGAATACAGAATTGTGTGTTCTCTAGTCAGCTCTACCACAAGATGCTCCAAAAAAACTTGTAGACATTTCACAAATTCCTTTTCTTGAGTTCTGCTACCAACCTGATTTTCCAATCCACCTGCATGTTGAAGTTCCCGATGATGATTTTAACACTATCTTTTCTTATGTGCCTTTTCTATTTCCTGATTTATTTCTTTCCCCACATCCTGTTTACTATTTGGAGGCCTTTCCATAACTCCTATTAGGGTCCTTTTCTCTCTTTCTGGTTCTCCAACTCCACCCGCACAGAATCTAAGCCTTCTGACTCTACATCGCTTCTTGCTATTAATTTAATTTCATTCCTTACTTACAAGGCAACACAGTTCCCTCTGCCCATCTGCTAGTCCTTTCAATATGATATATATCCTTGGATATGTAGTTCCAGCCCTGATCCCTTTGCAGCATCTCTGTGATATGCACAACGTACCCATCAATTTCAATCTGCTCTACAAGATAATTCACTTTGTTTTGTGTACTGCAAGCATTTAAATACAACACCGCCAGTCCTGCATTTACTGCCCCCTTTCTCATAGTTGCTCCCTTATCTGCTGTGCCTGAAGTTAGATTCCTGACTCTTTCCATACTCTGTCCTATCACTTGTTCTGGAAAATTTAACCCCCACTGAGCACCCACCCCATAACTTTTTGCATGAAACTGAACCCACACCCCCAAATATTTGGTTTGAAGCCTGACCTGCAGCCCTAGTTACATGATTCGCAAAGACTCTGGTTCCCAGCATGAATCAGGTGGAGCCAGTCTGATCAGCACAGCTTCCTAAGTACTGATACCAATGTCACTTGAGTTCAAACCAATTTCTCCTGCACCAATCTTTGAGACACACAAATAGCTAACCGGGAGGCAAACTGTTCATCTTCCAATATTTGAAATTATCAGACAACTGTATTAAAACAAGAGATTCTTGACCCTGAATTAGTTGCCAAGTTTCAATGATATTCCATAAAAATTGTAATTCTGGTGTTTACCAATAACTTGCTTAATAACGGCCAGTTTGAGTTCCACCAGGGCCACTCACCTCCTGAATGCATTACAGCTTTGGTTCACATTTGGAAAAAAAAAGCTGAATTCAAGAGGTGAGGTGAGAGTTACTGTCTTTGACATCAAGCCTTATTTGTCCAAATGTGGCACCAAAGATCTCTTGCAAAACTGGAGTCAGTGGGAGTTGGGAGAAAATTTCCCACTGGTTAGAGCCATAGCTGGCACAAAGAAAGACCGTTGTGGTTGCTGAAGCACTGTCATCTTGGTCCTAGGACATCTCTGCAGATGGTGGCGGTTAGCACTGCTGCTTCACAGTGCCAGGGACCCGGATTCGATTCCACCCTCGGGCGACTGTCTGTGTGGAGTTTGCACATTCTCCCTGTGTCTGTGTAGGTTTCCTCCCACAGTCCAAACATGTGCAGGATAGGTGGATTGACCATGCTAAATTGCCCACAGCATCCAGGGATGTGCAGGCTAGGCAGATTAGCCATGGGAAATGCAGAGTTTCAGGGATAGGGCACGGGGTGGGTCTGGGTGGGATGCTCTTCGGAGGGTCAGTGTGGACTCGATGGGCCAAATAGCCTGTAGGGATTCAATGAGTTCCTCAGGATTGTGTCCTAGACCTAAATCATCTTCAGCTACTTCAATGACCTTCCCTCTATCAGAAGGTCTGAAATAGGGATGTTCACTGATGATCGCAAAATATTCAGCACTTTTCAGACTGCTTCAGTATCTGAGGAGTCATACGTCCAAATGCAGCAAGACTTGGACAATATCCGGGTTTGATCAGAAAAATGGCAAGTAACATTTGCACCACACAAGTGCCAATGACCATCTCCAACAAGAATCTAACCACCATCTCTTGACATTCAATAGTGTCACCATCACTGAAATCCCACAATTCACCCTGGGGGTTACCACTGACCATAAACTGAACCAGACTTGCCGTATAAATACTACAAAAACAGCTCAGAGGCTAGGAATCCCACAGTGCACAACTCACTTCCTGACTCCTGACAAGGCACAAGTCAGTAGTGTGATGGAATACTTCCCACTTCCTGGAATGTGTGCAGCTCCAACAACATTAAAGAAGTTTGATACCATCCAGGACAATGCTGCCCACTTGATTGGCACTACATCCAGCAACACTCAATGGCAGCAGAGTGTTGTACTGCCTACAAGATGCATGCCTGAAATTCATCAAGGCTCCTTAAACATCATCTTCCAAACCCACAACCACTTCAATCCAGAAGGGCAATGGCAGGGGATATAGGGGAACACCAATGCCTGCAGGTTCCCCTCCAATCCATTCATCATTTAACTTGGTAATACAAGGCATTCTTTCAAGTCTCTGGGTCAAAATCCTGGAACTCCCTCCTTAATGGCATTGAAAGTCAACCCACAGCATATTTACTGTAGTGGTTCAAGTTGGCAGTTCACCATCACCTTCTCAAGGTAATAGATACTTGCCCAGTCTGTGATGCCTACATCTCTTGAATTAATATTTTTTTGAAGAATGGCTTTGTTTTAAATCCCATATGGGTTTTATGAAGCTTGACTCAATCTGTGGTCAGGCGACTAATGAAGCCATATTTAGGTCCATGTTTCTTCCCTTCTAAAAACCATACTTGTCCACGAGAAGGTCTTATGTATAAAAATCAGATGACATAAATTAGATAGTGCATATTTACAACTATACCAACAAGTGGCGATGTCACTAATTAGTAATCTAGAAACAGTGAGTTGGTTCTGAAGGAAGGTCATTGGGCCCGAAACGTTAACTCTGGTTTCTCTTCAGAGATGCTGCCAGACCTGGGTTTTTCCAGCAATTTGTGTTTTTGCTTTTGATTCTGTTAGCTCTGATGGCTGGGCAGCTGGTTTTCAATGCAGGTTCAATTCCTACATTGTTGAGGTCACTATGCTTTCTTGGCTGTGTTCCTGTGATCCTCAAGTTAAACTCACCACAAGTAATCTCTCTGCAATGGGAGAGGAGCTCTACAGTCCTCTGGGACTGTGGTGACTTTCCTAAACCAGGGGGTCGGGCTAATGGTCTGGGAACAATAACAGAAATTCCATCATACCACCTGGTTAAATTTAAAATCAATTAATAAAATCTGGAATTAAAATCTAGTTTCTGTAATAGCAATATAAAACCATTAATTGTTATAAAATCCCAATTGTTTAACCCACTTTAGAGAGAAAGAAATGTGACATATGATGTCAGTTCCACAACAATGGACTCTTACTGCTATAATGAAATAGCTTAGCAAACTTCACAATTCTACAAGTAATGCTGGCTTTGTCGTCAGTGCCCACATCCCATGAAAGAATAAATTAAAAAATTAAAATATTGTGGGATGGGAGGAGGTGCATTAAATGGGCAGCATTAAAATTAAATTGCATTTGTATTCACTCAAACAATTAGGTTACCATAAAGGATATTGGCAAAAGTGGAATGCAATTTGGAAGAAAACAATAGTTGTTGAAACCCACTTGTTCCAGCTCGTGGAGAATGAGATACATCTGGGATTGGCGAATGCAAGGATGGATTTGCTGGAGACATTCCAGGAATGCGTGCTAAAGTTGGCCCAGGCAATTGTGGAGATCCAGGCCAGTTTCCAGGACGTTGACTGGGTGACATCATTGCATAAGGTGAGCTTGGGTCAATTGTACCTGAACAAAAAGAAAAAGAAAATCAGTACTGAATATTATAACTCTCATTCTTCTACCCTCACAAAAGCCAGATTCATGCTCTCCGCAAACAGTTCATGAAAAAGAATTCACACAATCATGGAGATGTCTATGCCTAATGACAATTCAACTTCCCCAAAAACAGTATTTAAAGAAATTATATCAACTATCACAAAATCAGTCATGTGAAAATCAATTTCTTGGACTAAAATCACTAATAAACTACATTCATATGCAGAGTACTTTTGAACTGAAACTTACTACAATACTCCGTGTGGCTGCTGTAATGTATTTTAAAATATTAATCCCTCCGAAGTTTCCTTGCAGCACTGAAAATAGTTCACCAATTTTTAAATTTTATTTCAGCTCAATTAATTTTATTCCTTTTCTAAGGATGTTCTAATTTGCCAACATATACTGCAGAATGATTATACCTTTCGATTATAATCATTAACTAGTGTTAGATTTTCTTTTTTTATTTTCTTATATGCTACAGACTAATCCCGAGATAATATACACAGAGAGTACGCTCAATTACTCTGAAAACATCATCCTAATCAAAGCACAAGCCCAAGACCAGGGCTTAAGGCAAAAGTGAGTTACAAAATGAATAAAATAATTCAATGGAAAAATCTATGATGCAATTGTGAAACTTTTAGATTTTATATCAATTTGTAAACTTATTCTGAATAAATGGACTGAAGAAAGAACTAGCAAAGATTTTGAAAGCATGTTTAGATTTGATTGGTATATCCATAACCACAATAGCAAATTCTGGTGTGCCAATTTGATAAAGTATAATGGTTGATAAAAGTCTTAACAGGAAGGAAATGTAGCCACAGATGGAATTTTTGGTAAGCTGTAACTTTTCTAGAGTTCAGTTCTGAAGAAGTTATTTTAGCCTCAAAACATTAACTCTGTTTCTCTCTACACGGATGCTGGTAGCCCTTTTGAGTTTCTCCAGTACTTTTTGTTTTTATTTCAGATCTCCAACATAATCAGTACTTAGTTTTTATTTAAGAACTCACCATGTGGGCTTGCAAAGTTTGGTGTCTGTCCCATTGAAATTCCAAGGGAGGATGGAGATGGAGAGGGTACAAATGATGCTGGTGAAGGAGCTCGTATTGCACCACTTGGGGAACTTGCAGGATGTAAACTCCCTGTATAAAGTTTAAGTAAATGAATTTTGTGCACTGATGATGATTTACCATTTTATGGTTAGGCGACAAAAAGTAATAATTTTGCATACAACAAATACCAAAATAAGTTATTTAATGAATACCAAAAATTTAATAGTTGCACGTTGTTACACATTTTTTCTTCAAACTTCAAAAAAAAAAGCACAAACAAAATAGAAGGCAACACAAACAAAAGGGCAGAAATTAACTGTGATGATATGATGGCTATAAGAGCTGTATTTTGTCTTGGCTTTGTTTTTAATGACTCAAGATGGAGACTGAGGTGTCAATAAAGTAAACAGTGCGGCCTTGAGTTTTCTTTTAAAAAAATGTTGGAATAACTGAAGCAGCCCGAATTTGTGGGATCAAGCTCCCACAAATTTACAGTTGTAGCTTTTTACAGATGCTGGGGTCTTGAAGCTGGGTGTGGAAACTTTTATTCCTTTCTGTTACAGCTAAAAGCTGGGGTTCTCTTCCTGCTTCTAGAATTGCATGTGGGATGATCTATTTTACTGAATTTGCCTTTGCTAAGGGTGTGTTTAGGGGATGGAATTATATTTGAGCGATTAATTAGTAGTTAATAGATATATTGCTTTCGTAAGCATTTCAATAGAGTTACAGTTAAGTCAATTCTTATTTTTATTTAGTCTGTATTTTAACAACAGTGTAAAAATAGTGAGATAACAAGATGTAGAGCTGGATGAACAGAGCAGGCCAAGCAGCATCAGAGGAGCAGGAAAGCTGACGTTTCAGGTCTGGACCCTTCAGAAATGGAGGAGGGTAAGGGGATTCTGAAATAAATAGGGAGAGAGGAGGAGGCGGATGGAAGATGGATAGAGGAGAAGATAGGTGGAGAGGAGACAGACAGGTCAAAGAGGCAGGGATGGAGCCAGTAAAGGCGAGTGTAGGTGGGGAGTTAGGGTGGGGATAGGTCAGTCCAGGGAGGACGGACAGGTCAAGGGGGCGGGATGAGGCTGGTAGGTAGGAAGTGGGGCTTGAGGTGGGAGGAAGGACGGACAGGTTAGGGAGGCGGGGACGAGCCGGGCTGGTTTTGGGATGCGGTCTGGGGCGGGGAGATTTTGAAGCTTGTGAAGTCCACATTGATACCATTGGGCTGCAGGGTTCCCAAGCGGAATATGAGTTGCTGTTCCTGCAACCTTCGGGTGGCATCGTTGTGGCACTGCAGGAGGCCCAGGATGGACATGTCGTCCAAAGAGTGGGAGGGGGAGTTGAAACGGTTCGCGACTGGGAGGTGCAGTCGTTTGTCGCGAACCGAGCATGGGTGTTCCGCAAAGCGGTCCCCAAGCCTCCGCTTGGTTTCCCCGATCTAGAGGAGGCCACATCGGGAACAGCGGATACAGTATACCACATTAGCAGATGTGCAGGTGAACATCTGTTTTGATGTGGAAGGTCTTTCTTGGGGCCTGGGGTGGGGGTGAGGGGGGAGGTGTAGGGGCAGGTGTAGCACTTCCTGCGGTTGCAGGGAAAAGTGCCGGGTGTGGTGGGGAGTGTGGAGTGTGGAGTGTGGAGTGGACAAGTGAGTCACGGAGAGAGTGGTCCCTCCGGAAGGCAGATAAGGGTGGGAAGGGATAAACGTCTTTGGTAGTGGGGTCAGACTGCAGATGGCAGAAATGCTGGAGGATGATGCGTTGGATCCGGACGTTGGTGGGGTGGTACATGAAGATGAGGGGGATTCTGTTTTGGTTGTTATTGTGGGGAGGGGGTGTGAGGGATGAGTTGTGGGAAATGCGAGAGACACGGTCGAGGGGAAGTTGCGGTCCTTGAAAAACGAGGACATCTGAGATGTCTGGGAGTGGAATGCCTCATCTTGGGAGCAGATGCGGCGGAGGCGAAGGAAGTGTCTTTTTGCTTAAAAGTGCGTAGTTTGACCAATCAAACTGCATCTGGAAAACAATATCTTACACTTAACTTTAAAATAAAAAAGTTGGCTCTCGGCTATCTTTTTAATATATTTTGAGGGGTTACGTCTGGTCCATAACAAATTGGGGGCTCTTGTCGGGATCAAAATCTCAAATTCCAGGTTGGGCTTAGGATTAGTGGACTCAAAAGACAGTGAATGGCGAGTGTTGGTGTTCTCTTTTTGAGAGTTGAATTTAATTCATTTAAATAGAGTGTGCCTTGTGCAGTAATGGTTCTTTCAGTCATGAAGTTTTTCCTGGGAGTTGAAATAGTCACTTCAGGAGTTTTACAGAAAATAACAAAGGAAAACCTGTTGGAATTGGCAGACAAGCTGGAGTTGAGTTGCCTTTGTCGATGCAAAGAAGGGGGTTTGGGCTGGTCCATAACAATTGCAATTTCTCTTTACTCTTAAAAGGAATCTCCACATTTTTTACCCCACAAATATCAATGGAATGAATATTTGGGGAAGGAAATTAAATAGATTTCCACAAATCAAAACGCAAAGCTGCAGTAAAGACCATGAAATGTATTTAATTTACTTACTGTTTCAAACGTCAAACTCTATTGATTTCAGTAGGGAAAGTGAAACTGACATTTGAGCAGTGGCTCTATATTTTTCACATGACAATTTCATAGTTGTCACTGTCAGTATACGAAGTTAACGATCTTTCCTGCATATATTATGCATAAAGTTCCAGCAAGTGGTTTGAAACAATTACTGTTCAAGGGCAACTGTCTCTAGCTGCTCAGTGAGACACTCTGACACTAAAAGACCAAAGCCTTCTAAAAGATTTGGTTCAGATTTTGCACAGGAACAATGTAGAAGCTGTTCGTCTTTATGGAGTAAATGGGAGAGTAATTTAATCTTTATCACATTCACAGTTAAGTGTGGAAATCTTATCAAGTAACTTGAATAAAAACCTGGAAGAGGACCTTTTCCAACTAACAACTATAGCAAAACAGTCCCACTCCCATCCCACCCCAGAACATTTCCATCCCGCATCTGGCCAACTGATGAGAAGATGACCAGAATCTCAAACGACAGACTCAGGTCACTTTATTGGACAGTGAACCTGTGCTCCTGTGTGTTTTGGAGACTTGGCAAGCTTTGCATACACCTCAAAACACTGGCAACTACCACCAGTTATGATTTTGCAAAATCCTCCAAATGCAGCGTAAAGAAAATAGTCAAACAGCAAAATTCTCCCAAAGCCAATTTGTTCAACATTGTGATGTGAAATATTCAAAACTAACTCTGCTCAGTGGAACAATTTGTTCACATGCCTGACACCATTTCCTGAGGCAACTGCTTTACTCAGAGCTAAGTTGCAGTAGGCAAGTCCCATAAGAATACTTTAGAAACGTTCTTAAAGATTCTCTGAAGAGATCAAGCAGCCCTGTGATCTGAGAGACCTGACAGACCTTTAGCTTATGACAAGCCAAAATGGAGAAGGCTAATTCAGAAAGGCATCAAACGCAAAGAGGTCTCCTTGGAAACGTGTAGGGGTGAAGTCAAGGTGTTAGAGGGAGTGCACAACCCATCCAAACAACCCATCTGGACAATCTGTTCCAAACGTGGCACAGCATTTATAACAGCCATTTCAGAACCCATCAAGTCGGAACAGAAACAGGTCATCCTCCATCTTGATGGATTCCCAGGAAGGAAAAGGTCTCGACCCTCTCAAATTCTTCACGGGAGTGGTTGTCACTAGCTAGGCCAGCATTTATTGCCTATTTCTAATATTCCTTGAGAAGTGTGATGTAAGGTGTATAATTTATATATTTTGAAACCATTGATTGTAGAATTTGGACTTTGAACCAGTGACGTGTGGTCTATATACACACAGGAATTTAATGATTAACTTGTCAGTTTCTGCACTCATGGTCTTTTTAAAAACCACTATGGTGGTGGTGGTATATTCCTCTCATACTTTCACTTTTCCCTCTATTTTGTTTTCTGTACATTGAATTAAACATTCTAACATACTCTTCCTGGTTGCAATTCTGTGTGCCTCAACAAGGAAACTTCAATCTGGGTAGCTGAAGGGACACATTGCTGTTTGCTTCAGTCACAGGATTCCAGGTTCTTTGTACAGGATCATGAAGTCTGAGTACTGATGATCATAAATTGTCACTCAATTGTCCAATCAAAGTCTGTAGGTAACTGAAAGTGCAAGGAATAGCAACTAATCTTCATTCACAACTGAACACAGATAGTGGACCAATTTTTCCCTCATCTGAACTGAAGTTAGAGGCTCAAGTTCATATAGAACTAAATGTTCAAGTATATTCATAAGCATTGGTGCAGAAAAATTAAATATTTATAAAATACAGTCATCACTTACCAGGTGATTGTGTAGGCATCATTTGTGGTGATGGAGTCACTGTATTATGATAGGACGTAGGCGGCGATGTCAGGGGGTAGGTTGCTGTCCCACTGGATTTGGTAAAAGGCTGAGAGAAACAAGTGTGTATATCGTTTTAAGAATAATGAGTTACCATTCTAGTCTAAAACAGCACCTGAAAACTAATGACAAATCATGCATGGAAGAATTTCTGTACTTCTGACTGCCCAACAATACTCTTCACTGTAGTTGATGCATGGAACAATAAAGGTCAAACAACTTGTGAAGCTTTGATCAGGTCAACTGACGCATATCCTTCCCTCCCCATCATCTTCTCTATTTTGCTATGGAGTCATAACACGCATAACTGGTTGAGAAACAAACTGCAATATTGACAGCCAGATTAGGAATCTCCTTTCATATTCACATGGCTTTCTCACATTTGTGAGAATGAAAGCATTTATATAGTGCTTTGCACACACTTAGGGCAGAATCTTTCATGGTTGAGATATAAATGCTTAGCAGGAAACAAAGAAATTAAAAGAAAGTGATGCAGAAACTCAACAGGTCTGGCAGCATCTGTAGAGAGAAAGAGAATTGCTGTACAGACGCTGCCAGAAATTCTGAGTTTCTCTACCACTTTCTGCTTTTGATTCAGATGTCCACCATCTATTGATCTTTGTTTTAGTTCACTGGAAGAAATTTCCTGCTCTTTATCCAATTGTGTCATGCAATCCTTTATATCCTCCTGACAGGCAGATGAGACCCAAGTTTAATTTTTTACCCAAGAGGCAAATCATCTGACAGTTCAGTACCAGGTTAGTAACACACTTAAGTGTCAGTAGAGATTACGTGCCTAAATCCACTGGGGCTTCAACCTTCAGCATGCTCGTTCAGAGATAAGGGCATTTGGCCAAATTGACATCTTAAGACATGGAAGCATTATTAGGCCATTCAGCTTATTCATTCAATGAGATCATAGCTGATCTGGTAATCCTCAACTCCACTTTCCTACTTTTTCCCTTGTAACCCTCAATTCCCATACTGATTAAAAACCCCTCATACTTGAACATACTTAATGACCAGCCTCAATAGGCCTCTGTGGTCAAGAATTCCACCTATTCACTACCTTCTACCATTTCATCTCTAATACCATACTCTGACATTTTCCCAAATACAGATGGCTCACAGTGACCCGAGATTGCTTCCTTCCCTTTTTAACTAAAAGACATTACATTGGCATTTTTCCAAAAATCTAACGATTCTCACAAAATGAATATCATTCCATCCACCAGCTCTGTGGCTACTTTGTTTAATATCCTGGGGGCCTTATTGGTCTTTAGCCCCATTGGTTTTCCTAGGACCTTCTCCTCTAGTGTTAGTTATTGTATCCATTTCCTCTCCTCCTTCTGTCCCTTAAATACTTAGTCATTTTTGGCATGTTGTTAGTATCTACTGTGATGCAAAGTATTTATTTAACTCCTCTGCCATCTCCTGATTCTCTATTGTTATTTCGCCAGCCTCATCCTCTAAGGGCTCATGTTCACTTTTTATGTATTTAAAGGAACTCTTGCTGCCTGTCATGACATTACTTACAGGTTTACCCTGAAAGTTTATTTTTCTCCCTCTTCCTTAGCTTTATTTTGTCATCTTTTGTTGGTTTTTAAAACTTTCCCAATCCTCTGGCTTACCACTAATCTTTGCCAGATTGTACATTTCTTCCTTTCATTTTGGTGCTATCCTTAACTATTACCCTGATTAACCATGGTTAGCTTATTCCCTAACTAGAATCATTCTTCCTCACTGGAATATGTCCTTGCTGTGAGCCATGAACTAGTTGCTTAAATGTCTACGTTGTTCCTCAAAATCTATGCTGCTAAATCTCTAACCCAGTCCACTCCAGCCGGTTGTGCCTCATTCCTTCATAATTACCCTTTTTTTTTTTTTAAGATTAGCATAGTTGTTTCCAACACAAATATGTTCCTCTCAAACTGAATGCTAAATCCTACCACATTATGGTCACAATTTTTGAGGGGATCTTCTATTCTGAAATTATTTATTAAACCTGCCTCACTACATAGCACCAGATCCAAAATATTCTGATCCCTGGTTGGATCCACTACGTATTGGTAGTGTATAACATGGAAACACGCTTTGGTCCAACTTGCTCATGCCCACCAGATATCTGGAATTAAACCTAATCCCATATGCCAGCATTTGGCCCATATCCCTCTAAACCCTTCCTATTCATATACCCATCCAGATGCCTTTTAAATGTTTGAATTGTACCAGCCTCCACCACTTCCTCTGGCAGCTCATTCCATCCATGCGTGACCCTCTGCATGAAACGTTGTCTCTTAGGTCCCTTTTAAATCTTTCCCCTCTCACCTTAAACCTATGCCCTCTAGTTTTGGACTTGGTTACCCTGGGAAAAGACCTTGGCTGTTCACCCTATCCATGTACCTCATCATTTTTATAAACTTCTATAAGGTTACCCCTCAGCCTCCGACGCTCCAGGGACATAGCCCCAGTGTATTCAGCGAATCCCTATAGCTCAAACATTCCAACCTTGGCAACATCCTTGTAAATCTTTTCTGAACCCTTTCAAGTTTCACAACATCCTTCCTATAGCAGCAAGACCAGAATTGAATGTAGTATTCCAAAAGTGGTCTAATCAATGTTCTGTCCAGCTGCAACATGACCTCCCAACTACTATGCTCAATGCACTGAACAATTAAGGCAACCGTACCAAACCCCTTCTCACTATCCTGTCCACCTGTGACTACTTTCAAGGAACTATGAACCTACACTTCAAGGTCTCTTTGTTCAGCAACGCTCCCAAGGACCTTACCATAAAGTGTAAAAGTCCTGCCCTGATTTGCCTTTCCAAAATACAGCACCTCACATTTATTTAAATTAAACTCCATCTGCCACTCTTTCGCCCACAGGCCCATCTGATCAAGGTCCCCTTGTACTCTGAGGTAGCCTTCTTTGCTGTCCACAACACCACCAATTTTGCTGTCTTCTGCAAACTCACGAATGATACTCCTATGTTCACATCTAAATCCTTCGTAGAAAAGTCAAGAAGCAGCGGACCCAGTACTGATCCTTGTGGCACACCATTGGTCATAGGCCTCCAGTCTGAAAAGCAACCCTCCACCCCCATCCTCTGTCTCCTACCTTCGATCCAGTTCTGTATATAAACAGCTAGTTTTCCCTGTATCCCATGTGATCTAACCTTGCTAACCAGTCTGCCATGCAGAACCTTGTCAAACGCCTTACTGAAGTCCATTTAGATCACGTCCAATGCTCTGCCCTCATCAATCCTCTTCGTTACTTCTTCAAAAAAAAAAAAAAACTGTCCAAACTATACTATGAATTTTCTTCATGGCTTCCTCTGCTAATCTAACTATCCCAATCTACGTAAAGAGTAAATTCACCCATGATCAATGTATTGCTGTTGTTACATCCTTCGAACTCCTAATTCATTCTGTCTCAAAATATAGCTACTGTTAGTACAGGCTACTCCTATCAGTGTATTCCTTCCCTTTTTATTTCTTACCTCCACCCATCTGGATTCTACATCTTCCAATTCAAGATAATTTCTTGCTTTTGTACTTAATCCATTCTGCACCAACAATTCTACCCACAACACAACACTTCCTGTCTGTCATTTTGAAAAATCACATACTCCTGAATATTTATTTCTCAGCTTTAATCTCCCTGTAACCATGTCTCTGTAATGGCTATATGATCATATCCTTTCACCTCTGTTTGTGCTGTTAATTCATCTATTTTGTCCTGAATATTTTCCACGTTCAATTAAAGAGCTAATAATTTTGCTTTTTTGGCATTTTTGCCCTTTCTGACCCTATTTACTGCTGCTTCTCTATGTTTGTACACGCTGCCCATTTCTGTCACACCTGGTTTTCCTTAAAGTGTGACTTAACCTCAACAACCTTAACCAGAAGATTATATATAAGACATCTCAAAGTGCCTAGATCAAAAGCAGCACAAGGAGTCCTGGGAGCAAATAACTTCAACTCAGAAAAAGCTTGAAGAGATGTCACAAAGTTTCCTCAATCGCACACTTGATGGAATACTGAGGCTAAAAGATTACAGATTGAGTTTCTGAATGCGCACAAGTAGTTCATTTCTATGGGACAGCAATTATGGTTCTGTAATAAATTACAGTATATAAGGTATATTGCCAACCAGTCACTCAGGCCAAATACTGGAATATTCATCAGAACTTATGAAACTTTATTCCAGATAAAAACAATCAGAAGCTCTATGAAGGTGACAAACATTGAGAGGTAAGTAGCAGATGTTAACATAAACTTCACGTTGTACCATATATGGTTATGATTTCTGGGTTAACTTTTAACATATCCGGGGGCATTACCCAAGGTACCCTCATTTATATATTCACTAGTCAGTATAGGAATACGAGAAAAGAAGACAAGACCTGAATTTTAAGCAGTAACTCCAGGCCAATTTGCAGACAAAATAAAAACCTGTGACTGAGGTACATCAACCTCAAGAGCCATTTAACATTTCTCAGAACTGTCATGAGGTTGCTTTAATGTCATGCAAAGCAAAAAAGGTAGTCAACCTATTGCTTCTGGAATTTTCTTCCTTCTTGACAACGTGAAGCATACAAAGGTTTGTAGGAGCACTGAAATGGTAACTCAATTTTGAAAACTAGTCTTGCCCAGTTGATTCCTCTCATGACTTATTAGTTGCACACAGAACAAATACAGCAGATTCAAACAACTATTTCACAGTCAAAATCTCAGTCCTGACAGCAGCCATTTGCAAACAATATAGTTAATACTGATGATCATCACTTTCTTGGAAAAGATGCATTTGTTTTTACCTCTTGTACAGAAATCTACTTCCAAAATTTACTTAAAACCATTACATCTCAATAGTTCCTGACATATGGATAATTCCATGATTCAAAAGATTGATACCTGTTGTGGCTGTGACTGAAGCTGAGACATTAATGATTCTATCATGTCTCCACCAATAGGAGATGGTGGGTTATCGTCTTCATTCACTGATCGTCTACGTGCGTCCTGGGTGCTGTCTACAAACATGTTCAAGAACGTCTGGAAAGTATTAAAAGTTTAATGAAATCAATTGCTTCGATTGTATTCCCCAACACACAGACATACTGACTTCTAATAAATATGTTCACATAATACATGTGTTAAAAGCCTTGACTGGATAATGGCAATCTAATGGGAGATTTTTCATTTATCACTGCTGATAACAAATGATTCTGATGGCACCAAGTTTAGGATAAATATTTTTGGTAAATTTGTGGCTAAATCATATCAAAGTTGGTGATAAAACATTGTTGTGGTCATTCAAAACAACAGTTTTGCCACTACCTTGCTCCACCACAAATAGAACAAACATTTGTGCTTAATCCCAACTTCATTTAGGAATTTGCCTTCCATAAAAAGGACGTAATGAAAACAAATTCAAAGCTTTTTAATACAAGATTGAACATAGTAGACACAAAATCAGCTATAAATTCTCAGGTTATTTTCATCTTGAATTCCTTAGGACATGGTCATGAATCCAATCCAAGTTTTGGATGTCGCTAATTTTATGAAGATTAGAACAGCTTGTGGCATTATAACTAACCTTTATAGGTCTGTGAAATTGGATTTTCATTTCCAATCTCATCTGTCCCTCAAAGATAGCCTGCAGAAGACATGCTTCCAGGTTTCTGTCAATGCCATTCTATACTGATGATCAAGAGGAACAATGTTGCTTAATATCACTCATCCGCAACAACTGGATGTTTCAGGAAGAAGGAGTGAATGATTTTTATTTCCAAAGAATTCTCCATTTTACTCAAATTTTATTTGAGTAATATGCAACTTTTTAAAAATATAGAGCCACAACTGATACGGCAGCAAAGTTCACACAAATTTCCAGAACCCTGGAAAATCACATTGTGCACTGGTTGCTCTGTATTCCTGGTAAGTTATAGGTCCTTTGGGTTTAGGTTCAATTAAAAAGATGATTAAGACTTCCAAGTACACCATTTTTAAATATACAATAGATAAGCAAATTGAATTTTTAAAATTTGCCCTAGAATTACTTGCCACTTTATATCAAATGATTTTTAGCCCCAATACTATCTGTGGTATCCTAACTAAAACACACTGCATACTTTGGTTTACATAAACTGGTGTCCTTTTGAAAGTAATTCAACCCTTTGTGTTGTTGGAAATTTTTTTCTCAAATTCTATTGTACTACATAGACACGAGTACGCTATCAGATATTTTCTAATCAACCAGTTCAGAGATGTTATTATACATTTCTGAAGTAGGTCGGATGTGAACCCCAGCCTCTTGGTCCAGAGGTAGGGACACTACTACTGCACCACAAGAGACCTACAAGCTTGGTAAAATGATGTTAATTTAAAATCAGTGGTTTTATGCAATCCAATTAAATATTTCTAAAGAATTACATCAATAACTTCTTTATGGCAATTAATTACAGACCTTTAAGCCTGGAGCTGGATGAAATCCCTCCACGATCTTACTGTTGTCAAAAAGACTGTAAGCACCATCACGAATAGCCACAACACCTCGGCTTCGACAGTATATGTCGATGCAGTACATGTTACGAAAAGCAAGCCTGATGTGTGTGGGTGACTGGGGTAGTATTGAAAAGCACTGATAAGCAGTATTCGTTCGATGCGTGAGACCCAACATTGGCACTGTTGGGAGTTTATTAATAGCATTCAGTGGTGCTTGTGTATCGTACAATATCTATGGAAAAATATACAAAATTGTTTTTATTCTAAAATGGGTTAAATGTAGAATTTGAACAGTTTACATGCACACACAAACATAATATACAGCTGTATTTTATACTAGTCAGCGAGACACAGACTAGGAAGGTTCTAGCAGTAATTTACTGAGCCTAGTTATCCGAAATCCAAATAAACTTGTCCACAATCAACAAAATCATAAACAAAATTATTTTCATTCAATTATTCCTGAACATGATATAAACTATTCTGTGGGTCTTTTTACCCCCATGTCAAATTAGTTATTATATGATACAGATAAATTCAAATAGTAAAGCAAATTTGAAGTATACCGCACATTTCTTTCAATGATTCAGTAAGCAAAATGAGTACTAGATTAGTCATCAGGCAGATTGAAACTAGCTAAGTGCACCTCATGACCTTAATTCATCAAGTTCCACATTCATTAGAATTGGGAAAATTCCAAGAAAGAGAGTTTGCAACCATGTTGATTCTGCAATCATCCCTGCACTAAATGGTACTGAGAAATGTGTTTGGTTTACTTGCAAAGAAACAACAGAGTAAAGAGAACTGATACCAGAATGTAAAACACAGAAGCAGACAGCTTTAATTGAATTAGACCACTCACTTCTAAATTTGTAGATAATACTAAGCAAGGGAGAACAGTGAATTATGAGGCTGATGCTGAGCGACTTCAAAAAGGGACACTGATAAGTTGACCAAATGGGCATATGAAATTAAAATGCAGAGAAACGTGAGGTAATGCATTTTGGTAGAAGAAACACGGAGAGATGATACAGGCTCAATAGTACAACTTTGAGGGGAGTACATGAGCAGAGGAACCTTGGGGTTCACGTGCATATTTCAATGAAGATGGTCAGGCAAGTTGAACAGCTGTTAGAAAGGCCTACAGGATCCTTTGCATGGAGTATAAAAGTTATACCTCCACAAATCATTAGTCAGACCATATTTTGAGTATCATGTTCAGTTTGGGGCACCTTATTTCAGGAAGGATGTTAAAGCCCTGGAGACAGCTCAAAGGAAATTTACCAGAATGATAACAGGAATGAGGGATTTCAGATACAAGAAAAAAAATAGAGAAACTGGGGTTATTCCCCTTGGAGCAGAGAAGATTAAGAGGTGACCTTATTGAGGTGTTCAAAATTAAGAATAATTCTGACAGTGTAAAGAATGATATTCTATCTCCATTCATTGGTATGTCAGTAACTAGGGGTCCCAAGATTATCACGAAGAGAACTAGGAGTGAGATGAGGAGAAAGTTTTTTCACTCAGATTTCTTAGGATTTGGAATGCAATGTCTGTGAGTGGGGTGCAGGCTCCCTCGGAGGTTGCAAAAGAGAGCTGGATATATATTTAAAAGTGATTAATTTAAATGCTTACGGAGACAGGGCTGGAGAATGGGACAAGCTGGGTAGCTCTTCCAGGAACTGCTACAGATACAATAGGTCAAACGGCCACCTTCTATACAGTAAAAGTCTATGATTCTAAGAAAAATAGGCAAAATAAAAGTGGATGTGGAGTTTAAAGTGTTCTTAAAAAAGTTTAAGGACCTTTGATTGATCAATTTACACATACAAGTGAAATACGAGGTGCAAGACAGGTTAGAGCAGCTCATCTTCATTGACATTTCAATTTAAGGCATTACTGTATCATACTTGGTGAAATCACTGAAAAGACACTCCATACAACCAAATTATTGACACAGGGTCAAGAAAATCCAATTCCATTCCAATGGTTTGTCAACACTTTTAAAATCCCTTCTTCAATCCTCTGTTGTAAAAGCAAAAATTTTAATCAGTCAAATATGATCTGCTTTTTGTAAACACTTGTTTTCCTTAATTAATGCAACTGCTCAAAGTATCCGCTCTTTTGTCCGTTGATTATTATTTTCAGAACATTACCACCACTGAAGTTGAAGTGAGCAACCTGCACTAACTAGGAATGCCCTCATACTCAGTATTGAGCAAGGGTGTCACATTTGTCACTTTCCCATCCTCTGGTAGATCTCTATCGAAATAATATTGAAAGATGATAACAAGCCTTTCTGCTAACTTAACAGCCACTTCATTGAGCAACCTGGAAAATATGCTATCAGAGAGATGACATCTTTATTCTAAACACAGCCAGCCTTTCTAATATGTTCTCTCAATTTTCATCTCCTCCCGATGAACTCCACCTTCTATAAATATTTTGTTGGCATCTTCTCCCTTAATAAACAATGATACAAAGCAGTTATTAAGTATTTTAGCTTTATTCTATTCCTCCCAGCATGTATCACCATCGTTAACTCTAACAGGCCCACCTCATCTATTAATATCAACTCCCTGTTTACATTTTTGTTTTTTTTTTTAAATTTAACTATGATGCCTTTCTCATATTTTTTCTTAGCCAATTTTCTTCACATCCCATCTCAACTTCTTTTCACTTGAACATATGAATGAAAAGCAGATGGTCACTCGACCCTTCAGGCTTTCTCCACCATTCAACAAGATCATGGTTGGTTTGATTATGCCACATTGCTTATTACCTTTCAATATCTTGCTTATCAAGAAACTATCCAATGTAACCTTAAAAATATTAAAATATTCAATTTCCACTAACTTTCAAGACAGAAACAGTGTACAAGTGAACTATAAACCTCTAAGAAAAGAGTTCTCTTCCCCATCTGAAATGGGTGGTCCAGTATTTTTAATACAGACGTATCTAGTTCTAGAACATCCTACAAAAGGAGACATCCTTTGAATACATTTGCTTAAGATCTTGAGTTTGAATCAAACTGTCTTTTTCTAAACTCCAACAGATACAAGCTTAGCTTGTCCAACCTTTCCTCAAAGCAACCCATCCATCCCAGGTATTAGTCGAGTGAAACTTCTCCAAATTGATTTTCCAATGCATTTATGTATTTCTTGAAATAAGATGAGCAAAACTATATAGTACTCAAGATATGAATTTACATGTTATATACTAGATATATTGCATCAAATCCAGTAATGTGCCTTCCAAGTTGAATTGAGAACTTACTGATCAACAGAGTTTGCCTGAACAGATTCCAGAAATTGCTCCTCTCCCTTTCCCATTCATCTAACATTACACAGAGTCATAGAGTCGTACAGCACAGGAACAGACCCTTCAGTCCAATTCGCCCATGCCGACCAGATATCTTAAAATAATCTAGTGCCATTTGCCAGCATTTGGCCTATATCCCTCTAAAGCCTTCCTATTCATATTCCCGTCCAGATGCCTTTAAATGTTGTAATTGTACCAGCCTCCACCACTTCCTCTGGCAGCTCGATCCTTACACACACCACCTTCTGCATGAAAAAGGTGCCCCTTAGATGCTTTTAAAATCTTTCTCCTCTCACCTCAAACCTACGCCCTCTAGTTTTGGACTCCACTGCCCTGGGAAAAAGACCTTCGCTACTCACCCTATCTAGGCCAATCATGATTTTATAAACCTCTATAAAGGTCACTCCTCAGCCTCCAACGCTCCAGGTAAAATTGCCCCAGCCTATTCAGCCTCTCCCCATAACTCAAACCCTCCAACCCTGGCAACATCCTTGTAAATCTTTTCTGCAATGTTTCAAGTTTAACAACATTTTTCCTATAGCAGCTAGACCAGAATTGAATGCAGTATTCCTAGCTAATCTTTGCGTGATTCAACTTCCAAAAATGTAATAATGTAGCAATAACATGCATAAAATAGAGACTTTTCTTGCAGAATCACAAAAATACAATACAGCAATCAAAGTTTAGAGTTCAGCAACAGTTACTAATCGGTTCAGTAAAAGTTTGGCTGATGAAGCACGGGCTTGGTTCGTGAATCTCCAAGGTTCCAACGACGTAAAATGCTACAATTCGGAAAACACCAGTGAGACTAAAGCTCCACTTGCCAAAGAAAACAAACAGCAGTGGCTGGCAGAGAGGACAAGGGACGAAATAAAACTAAAGGTGAAAGCAGCCAGAAGTGTTTAAAAAAGAAAGCCTGGTGACATGGAGAGATATAAAAAAACAACCAATAGTGATAAAATAGATTTTAGGAGCTGCAAAAAATGGAATATGAAAATAAATTTTAGGGATATCAGAAAATCATTTTTTTAAACACCATTGCATTAGGAAATAGAGGGCAGCTAAGAGCAATGTGGGTTTCTAAGGTTTTGGAGTAGATTTGTAGCTCGGGTTGTGGGTGTTGTGTTTGGTTGGTTTGTTGTTCCACAGAGGTTTCATTATCATGCTGGGTAACATCCTCAGTGCAGCCTCCGATGAAGCGTCGATGTGTTTTCCCGCCTGGTTTTTAAACTCTGGGTTTTGATAATGGTTATATCATATGTAAAAATAAGGAAGACAGGCATAGTGACAATTACAGCACATCAGCATCTAAAAGTAGAAGTTGACAAGAGCATGCGGGACATTCCAAGGAAACCGAGTCTGGGATGGAGACTCCGCAAAATTCACTGAAGTCAAATAACATTAAAAAAAGGAAGTCTACAATCTAAAGTAGACAGAACTGATTACAAAACAGAATAAGTTGCCAGGTATCTTTAAAACTATTTTTGTTGAAAAGGTATCGATTGCATTCCAAGAGAATATGTTTGAGCAGCAGTTGTGTGCAACTGATGATTAAACCCCCAATCCAAAAAACTACAGACAAAAATAATCACGTGGCAAACCCTGTACTAAATTAATTAGCTCCCCCGCTTATCCAGTAAACTAGGATGAGATTGTTTAAACTTCTACACAGAAATCACCAACAACCTTTTGCTCAGACCAGTCCAACAACTCTATTCAACATTAAGAGAACATGTACCCTCTAGAGCAAAGGACTGGGAAAGTCACGCTTGGGAGGGAAATGTGAGAACATCTCAGTTGCAACTTCCATGACAATCCTCAACACAAAATTACCAAAACAGAGTTTCAAAGTTGCACAAAAATATTAACACTTCTTCCCTCTTTTAAAGAGGCATTCTCATCATTACAAGCTAACCTGAGGCTTTGGGCAACAGATCTATGAGGCAATGGAGAGGTATTTAAAAATGGACAATTTACTGTCTCCATAGAAATCTTTGGCTCTTCCCCACATTAGAATTCATAATGCCACAATTGGGAAAAATCCACAACCTATTACTCCAACATTCAAAATTTATTTTGTCCTTACCGTACACCAAATTGAGCATAAAACACAGCAACTATTATTTAAGTGTTAGGTCTGACAAGGTTAATTGATGAGCAATCAACACCCCAGTGGTTCACATAGACCGCAATAACCCAATTAATCCTCTGCACTTTGCATGGTTGTGCATATATATAAATTCTGCAATAAAATTCTAGAATTCACTTATAAAAATTGGAAACATAATAGCTCACCAAGATTTTATTAAAAACTGTAACTTATGGAAGTACCTGTAGCAACTGAACAACATTTGGTGACTTGTTGAACATTTCTTGAAGTTGATGGAGTATGATGTTATGGCAGTTACTGCAGCCAGAATTCGGCCCGACTGTTCCTAATGAAATGTGGAAACGCTGGTGAGTGGAATTCCACTGGATTGTTATCTGAAACATTTAAAAAAAGCCTTTTTGAAACCACTGTTTCATATGCATCATCTTAAACTTTTGAAGTTTAAAATTTTTGTTTACTTGTAGCCTATTAAACTATATACATATCTTACAGATAATAAAAGGAAGTGAACAGTATTCTGCTTACCGAGCTGCCTTTAGGGGCTCCATAGCATATGACAAGTTTACGGTAATTATAGACACGTATCTCTGAGAAATGATTAAGATGGGGCGGTATTTCTGGAAGGTGAAATGTCAGTAGATTACTTCCTGTCTCTCTGTTGTCAAATAAGAAATAAAAGATTTCATATCATAATTCATACCTGGCAAGGAACGTGCAAAATCTAGAACGCAGTCATAGAGCTTAGCTATGCTATTCAAATCATTCAGGAATGCTTCAACCACCTTTCGACCTCCAACAGGTTCTGATAATAAACTTTCATAAGGCAGATAGACATGACGTGTTGACCCTGGAGAGAAAGTGGAAACAACAGACAGAAATCTATTTGAATTCTTTTTATCATGAACTACCAAATTTCCATGTCAGATATGAAAAGTGTCTTATTAATATTAATATAGAATCTCAACATGCAACAGGAAACTCCCTTTCTAACAGCACTGCGGGTTCACTTACTAAAAATGGCAGTAGTTCAAGGATGCAACTCACCATCACTAGGAATAGACAATAAATGTTGGTCCAGCCAGCAATGCCCACATCCCGTGAATGAATACAAAGAAAATGGAATGCTGGCCTTTATTTCAATGGGAAAGAAGCATAAAAGTAGGGAAGCTTTTCTAAAACTATACAAAGCATAGTTAGACTTGATGGGCTGAATGACCTGTTTCTGCTCATACATCTTATGATCTCACTTGATATACTGCACATTATAATTGAACATATTCATACTGCAGTTTTTCAAAAGGCACAATGATTTTAGATCCACAAAGACTGAAGATATTGGTTACAAACCTTTTTAATACTTTGATTGCAACAATTGATGCTCATATTCATTGTCTGCATATAAAATTTAATTCAATACCAAAACTGGTTGAGACCTATAAAATGCCACTTATGGTGCTTTGACAGGTTCAGTTTTGGTGCAAAGGGTTTTAGCTTTTTACCATTACTGGATTTGAGAAGTGTAAATCTGATTTTGGATACAGAAAACCTTACTCCTCATCACTTTGGTGTCAGCTTGAGCAGAACCATGGACTCAGGTTGTAGTTACACTGAGAAAATATCACACAAAGTGTGACCCCTACTTTGTGGGGTGCTGTAGATTTACGTTGAATGTTCCCAAAGTTAATTTTGCAAATAAAAACTTATTCTATTTTCTTAATGAGGCTTTTAAAAGACAGAAAATGTCAAGCTAAGTAAAAAGAATGTACATTCAATCCCAATTTACTTCTTTGAAAATTTAATTTTAGCTGTTAATAAATATTATACATCTCTTGCAAACAAAAGTACACATATCGGAACACAATTCTACTCATGTAATAACACATTGCTTTGGAATAAGATATTCCATATGCTGTCAAGAGATGTTTTGGAATTCAAAGTAAATTTGTTTTCCATTGGTCTAGTTGTGTATGCAGCAGCTAAAGCATCCTGGATTAATATTTTACATTTTGAACTCCAACATAAATTGATGCTGGAATTTAAACTTTGGGATCTTAAGATGGGAGTCTAGCCTTTGACTTTGAGGATGTAATGTTTTAAAAAAATTTGGGATAAAAATGCTTGCCCTTTCATTTTTTTGATTCTTCATATCCAGGTCATAAGACAATAAATATTAAAAATATATAGCAATAACCTTTCCCCTAATAAGACTTCAACATATGTATCACAGAATACTTATACACTATGGTGACTTAAAATAGTTGTTCGCTAAGTTTATTCACCCAACTTACTTGTTTACAGGATGAGCGTACTGCTGGCTTGGCCTGTGTTTATTGCCCATTCTTAATTGCCTGCTTGATTGGGAATGCATCCACAAACATTCACTCCCCCACTAGTGACACATAACAGTAGTATGGGGGTCTTCAAGATGCACTGCGAAAATTCACAGACTCCTGAAACAGCAGCTGCCAATCTGATGACTACGACCATCTCGAAGCACAACCACAGCAGATACATGAGAATGGCACCACTACCTGCAAATTCACCTCCAATCCATTCAGCATACTGACTTGAAAATATATTGTAGTTCTTTCAATGTTGCTTGGTCATAATCCTGGAACTCCTTTCTTATTGGCATTGTGGGTCTACCAACACCAAATGGTCTTCAGCAGTTTAAGACAACAGCTGACCATCACCTTCTCACGGACAATAAATGCTGGCCCAGCAAGCAAAGCCCACATCCCGTGAATGACTGCGCTGCCATTACAGTCCACGTGCCTTAACACTTTCATTTTAAGAAGCAAACTACCTAGTTTCCATGGCATAGAATAGGGTAACCTGAAATCCTCAACGAACATACATTACTTTCTATTTCATTCTTCATGCTGACATTCTTAAAAAAAAACCTAAAACCTAAAATTGAGAAGTTTTGAAAGCTACACAGATGTGTCAGTTTTAAAACATCCATATTATCCAACCTTGCTCTTTGGCAGAAGTACTATTCAGAGGGCAATTGGCAAATACCAATTCTGCGACCCAGGTCCGATTATTCCTTCCCTGCAATCGGAAAGTGCAATCCAGCAAAGATCGATCTAAGGCCTTCTGTGTCTCCTCACTGACGCTTGTAGATAGAGGAATCCTATGGAAAAAGTAAAACCATTTGTTTAGAAGGAAGTTCTGAAAGGTTTGAGGGATATGGGTCAAGCGCAGGCAGGTAAGACTAGTTCAGTTTGTGAATGAGGTTGGTGTGGACTGGTTGGACCGAAGGCTTTGTTTCCATGCTATATGACTCAATGACCTGGATATGAAGAGTTAAAAAAGTGAAGGGGCAAGGATTTTTATCCCAGCTTTTTTTTTTTAATAAGACATTAAATTCCACAAGTCAAAAGCTAGATTCCTATCTTAAGATCCCAAAGTTTAAATTTCAGCATCAACTTAACAACTTCTAAGCTACTCTTATGAGAAAAAAGGCAGCAAGACAATATTGTTAATTGTTTCATTGCCAAAGGAGTGGAGATATGCTTTTAGACAGTTGATCTCATAATAATTACAATGCATTAATATCTTACGACCAGGTTATCCAGACCAACAAGTCCATACCACTTAATGCTACACAAGAGTCTTCTCCTCCAATTATTTTTCCAATTTCAACAACACACCTTCCTTTTCCCTTCTCTCTTGTGTTTATCTAGCTTCTTCTGGGGGAAGCATAGAGTGCTGCACAAACCAAATGCTAGTTCAGGAACTCGGTCCAATTAGGATTTCAGTAAAGTTTTTACCAACTATAATTCAGATTAACAGTTAAGATCTGGCTCAACTTTAAAACTGCAAAAGAGAGATAGTAGGAACTGCAGATGCTGGAGTCAGAG
>NC_063342.1:41498081-41525925 GCF_021869965.1 Rhincodon typus | reverse complement strand
GGATCTTCCTTCAGAGAATCATTTCTGAATAAGGGTCCTGACCTGAAACGTCAACTTGCCTGCTTTTCTGATGCTGCCTGGCCTGCTGTGTTCCTCCATCTCCAAACTATGTTATCTACAAGCTAGTTAACTCCAACTGCCAGGCAGTTTCAAACAATTGAAAGTGGTTACTTGAATAAGTAAATATTAAATATTGTAGTCAGAAACTGTCTTAGCAGTTCTAAATGATATGTGAATCACAAGCTCTCTATAAAATAGAGTGTTTGCTAATGTGTAGAGCGGGAAAACAATATATATGGGGGGGAAAAAAGTGCTTTGAGGTCCTAGTACTAAGTCAGGTATTTAATACCATGAGTAAAAGGAGATGTTTTTATTATTTTGCTTTATCTCCAGCATTGCTGAAACCATCCATACAGCATCCCATTTACTATCCCCAGGTGACCTGTTCAACCCAACTATCACCGGCCTTCAATACTAGTGACCCACATGCAGCAACATTCTTCATGAAGACCCACCAGCAATGGTGAAGGAATGGAAAACATGAGAAGTCACTAAAAAGTTCCCTTGACAAACCACAGCTGTCAAATGGTAGGCTTTGAACCACCACGTGTCTTAGATCAGAGAGTATAGGTTTAAGGTTAGGAGTAAGTGGTGGATATATGGAATGTGCTGCCTGAGATGGTGGTGGAACAAAGTACTCTTGCAACATCTAAGAAGCATCTGGAAGAGTATTTAAAATGCCAGGGCATGGCAGGCAATGGACCAAGTGCAGGTAAATGGGATTAACGCAATTTGATGGTTAGAAATAAAAACAAATTGCTGGCGAAACTCCACAGGTCTGGCAGCATCTGTGGGAAGAAAGCAGAGTTAAATGTTTTGAGTTCAGTGACTCTTCAACAGAAAACCTGTTTCTGCTTTTGTTTCAGATCTCCAGCATCCACAGTTCTTTGTTTTGTTTTGTAGATTGGTGTTTGTTGGTCATCCCAGATATTGTGGGCTGAAGGGCATGTTTCTATGCCACATGGCTATATGACAAAAAAGTGTTATATTGTTAAACAGGTTCTGCACAAGCTTGGTACCTGCACAGCCAAAATCTACCATTCAGTACAAATCCCTTATGCATTTGTGGAGAGATAGATTACCCATGAATGTAGTCTCTACAGGCTCAATGATGGATTAATCTTAAACTCAGCAAAGATGACTATTGCTTAGTTTGGTGACTTGTATTTGCTAAATATACCACACTAAAGTTGCCACCCAAGTTGATAGGATTGTTAAGGCAGCATATGTTGGCTTTCATTGGCAAGGGAATCGAGTTTAAGTGTCGCGAGGTTATGCTGCAGCTCTGTAAAACCCTAGTTAGACCACATTTGGAATATTGTGCGCAGTTCTGGTCACCTCATTACAGGAAGGATGTGGAAGCTTTAGAGAGGGTGCAGAGGAGATTTACCAGGATGCTGCCTGGAATGGAGGGCAGGTCTTATGAGGAAAGGTTGAGTGAGCTAGGGCTTTTCTCATTGGAGCGAAGAAGGATGAAAGGTGACTAGTTAGAGGTGTACAGGATGATGACAGACATAGATAGAGTGGATAGCTAGAGACTTTTTCCCAGGGCAGAAATGATTATCACAAGGCAGCATAATTTTAAGGTGATTAGAGGAAGGCATAGAGGAGATGTCAGAGGTAGGTTCTTTACACAGAGAGTAGTGGACATGTGGAATGCGCTGCCGGCAGTGGTAGTGGAGTCAGATACATTAGGGACATTTCAGCAACTCTTGGATGGGCACATGGATGATAGTAAAATGAAGGGTATGCAGGTTAGGTTGATCTTACGAGTAGGATAATAGGTGGCACAAAATCGTGGGCCGAAGGGCCTGTACTGTGCTGTACTGTTCTATGTTTCTATGTTCTATACTAAAACTTCTTCACCTCCGAATGCTCTCTGTTTGGCTACACGTTCAGAGACTTTAACCTTCTATCTGTTAAGATAACTATTTACTAATTTAGTAAAGTAATCCAGTAAATCATTGGGGTTCAATCACCATTACAAAACAGCCGATGTGCAGATTGGGAGGTTGTGGAATGCACTGCCATCGTTGGCAAACACATAGGCAGCCAGTGTCTGCAGCTTGAGCAGCTTCAGGTCTGGACTGTTAAACTGGAGTGTAAACTACAGACACTGGAGGCACCATGGAACACCGTTACCTGGAAACTTAGTTCTGCCAGTCAGTCACACCACTAGGTTCAGTAGAACTTCAGAATTGGATAGTTATCAGGGGTAGGAGGGCATGACTGTGAGTCAACCAGATGGGGATCCAGCATGGGGCATTGGAGGAACATTAGCCCTTGACTTTGACCAATAGAAAAAAAGATACTTCATAACAACACCTAATCTGGGGTGGATGAGCAACTTGACCATAGTACCATGGTGCTGAAACTATTCAGGTAGGAGAAATGAAAGGAATATGGTACTAATGATAGGGAACAGTGCAGTCCGGGGATACATACTGTTTGATGCTGTTATGACCATGAGTCCCACAATGTGTGTTGCCTGCCTATTTCCAGGATGAAGAACATCTTCTTGTGGCTGAAGAAGAACTTGGAGAGGGATGTGGAGGATAATTGTTCTGGCCTACATAGGACCAACAACAACAATTCAGACTAGGAATAATGTTCTGCTGAGAGACTTAGAGAAATCAGGGTACAAACTGAAATGCAAATCTCAAATGTAATGATCTCTGGATTGTTATCTGATATAATCTCAAACCGATTAGAAAATTTGTGTGATTCAAAAACTGGTGCACAAGAGGAGATTATGACACTTGTGGCACTGGCCCCAGTACTTAGGAGCTGATCCATGGGAATGGGCTGTACTTAAATCTGCCTGGGATCATAGGTAGTCATATAAATTGGGCTGTCAACAGGACTTGAAAATAAACAAAAGGAGTTGGGGAGGTGTTTAGGTGAAAAGAAATTTAGAAATCTAAAGTTGAAACAATAGTACAGTGTAGCAATATTGGCGAAGACAAGTAATGCGACATGAATGGACAGAGTTTAATGGTAATATTACATCAGCAAATAGGTCCATGCAAATAACTATATCAAAAAAGTAAAATGAAACACTCTTTGTCTGAATCCATTAAGCGTTCAGTGCAAGATAAATTGACTCATGACATTGATAAAGACAAATGCTTTAGATCTAATCATCATTACACAAATGTGATTCCAAGGTGATCAAGGTTGGGAACTACATTTTCCACAGTTTTGATAAGACAGACAGAACTCAAAGGAACAGGAGTAACCCTGATAGTAAAGGATGATATAAGGACAGCATTAAGAAAGGACCTTGGCTACGGAATCTGTACGGATGGAGATTAGGAATAACAAGGATCAGAACATGCTGATGGGAGCAGTTAATAACCCTGTGACACTAGTTATATCATTGGACAGAGCACTATGAAAGAAATAAATGGAGCCTGTAACAAATGCGATGTAATAATCATTGGGAACATCAATCTTCATATAGATTGGACCAAATTGGCAAAGGCAGTCTGAAAGAGGAAGTTTCAAAAAGTTTTGGCAGCCTTATGAAAGAATACATGATGTAACCAATGAAAAATATGGAAATTTTAAAATCTACCATTGTGTTATGAGGCATGATTAATTCATGACCTCAGCATAGAAAGCCCAAAGATGCGCAGGTTAGGTGGATTGGCCATGTTAAATTGCCCATAGTGTCAAGGATGTGTAAATTAGATGGATTAGCCGTGGGAAATGCAGGGTTATAGTGATAGGGTAGGGGAATAAGTCCGGGTGGGGTGCTCTTCAGAGAGTTGGTGTGGATTTGTTGGACTGAATGGACTGTTTTCACACTGTAGGGATTCCATGGGAAAGAGGTTATGCAAGTAAATTACATTCTATATTTCAAAGTGATGCACTTCAGTTCGAAACAAGAATTTTGAACTCCTTTTTGTGTAATTGAAAACTGGCTATGGTTAACTGGATAAATAATCGATAAGGTTCAGCAGTAAACAAACACTAGGAAACATACAAAGAAATCATTCAAAATATTCAGCAAAACTACAGCCCAGCACAAAAAAAAATCATCAGCAAGAAAGATCTATCTATGATTTACTATGGAAGTAGTCAATAGAAACCTTTTCCTATAATACTATGATGAAGAATTTATAGTAAACCTCAAAATTAGAAATGTTTTAAGAACTAGCAATGGGGCCACCACATGATAAAAAGGCGGGAAAAATGAGCATAAACTAGCCATGAATATCAAAAGAGATTGCAACATGACAAGTATTTTTTTAAAAAGTGCAACTAAAATAAACATTGATTGCTTTGAGGCAGAGAGAGGAGAAACTTTGATGGGGAATGAGGAAATGACAGATACATTGCCCAAGTATTTTACATCTGTCTTTCCAGTAGAAGACAGAAATTCTTTTCCAGAATAGAGGATAAGCTAGGGGCAAATAAGAGTTAAGAACATAAAGCATTTAATAACAGCAGAGAAACAGTATTAGCAAAACCAAGGGACTAAAAGCTGACCAATCTCAACCACTTGATGGTCTACATCCTCAGATTCTAAAAGAAGTTGAATAGAGATATGTGCTGATTATGATTTTCCTTAATGTCACATATTCTAGCACACCCCAGCAGGCTGGAAGTTACCAAATGTAACACTGTTGTTCACTAAATGAAGGAGAGCAAAAACATGTCATGAAAATGGCAGAATCTCTTCAATGTTGGCTGTTCCTCAGTTTGAGGATGACATCTACTCAGTTATCTCTTTACGAAGTCTTAACAAGGCACTTAATACGAGTGGACAAAATCAACCTGATTTTGCAAAAAGGAAACATTGTGTGAGAAATTTATTAGATATTGCTAACAAGTATGGTAGATAAAGGGCAACCAGACAATGCAGTACACTGGATTTCCAAAAGCCCTGTTTAAAAGTATCACACAAGAAGTTTAATATAAAATATAAACTTTCATGGAAGTAGGGGTTAATATGTTTACATGGACAGAAAATTGGTAAATAGACAAGAAGCAAAGAGTAGGCAAAAGTGGGCATTCATTTTGGCAGGTTGTGACTAGGAGCTTGGTAAGGATCAGTGTATGGGTCTCAGCATTTACAAATTTATAATAATAACAGATGAAGAGGCCAAGAGTATTGTACTTACATTTGCTGACGGTACAAAACTAGGTTGGTACAAACTGAAGAGACAAACTGATCAAAACAACTGGGCAACGAACGAGCAGATGAAGTAAAATCTGGGAAACAAAGGCTATTCGCTGTAGACTCTAAAGAAAAGTCACACCAGATCTGAAACTTTGATATTCTTGTTTCTCTTGCCACAGATGCTGCCAGACCTACTGAGTTTCTCTAACTTTGTGGTTGCTTTAAAACATTATTAAGCTAAAATGATGTGCATTCTTAATTGTCTCGATTAATAAATAAATAAAATATATTCTAAAAGAAAATAAATTCTAAAACAATAGATCACAACACAAGTTTAAACTTTGTAAATGCAGAACATGTTAAAATGACACTTACCTAAAGTTTCAGTTTTCCAGCCTCCATCTAGTGGCAGACACTGGTCATTGCAGGCAAAACAATTTACATCAACAAACGTCTGCCACCAGGGGGAGCTCAGGACCCCAGACAATTTCAGAATGGGAGGCACCAGATGAGTTGACACCAGACAATGGAGAGGTTAAGAACAAGAGGGTGGGGGTGGTGATGAGAGAATGAGGGTAGGGACAGCAACAAAGTAAAGTCAGGAGGATTGAGTGCGGGAATGGAAACATGGGGAAAAGGTCAGAGATAAGGCAGGCCACCAAACAAGAAGTCTGTGGCAAACAATGTTAAACTGAAACAACTTTAAATATACCTTCTGAAGAAATGTCTAGGCCCAAAACGTCAGCTTTCCTGCTCGGCCTGCTGTGTTCATCCAGCTCTACACCTTGTTATCTCTATTTTAAATATACGATCGCCATTTTAATGGCGCTGAAGTAAAAGAATGTTGACTAATTCAACTTCAAACAGGGATTTACAGTATACTCCATCTGTCAGAATTTTGCCCACTCAGTTAAACTATCTATATCCTTTTGTATCCATCTTATGTCTCTTCAAATCTACTTTTGTACCTTACTTTGTCAGCAATAAATTTTGCAACTACACTTTTGGTTTCTTCATCCAGCTTATTTACATAAATTGTAAAAACTTGAAGCCCCAGCAGTGATCCCTATGGTATGCCACACATTACATCTTCCAACCAGAAAATGACCTATTTATGCCCATCATTTCCTGTTAGCTGTCCAGTCTTAATATCCATGCCGCTATGTTACACCAACACCATTAGCTTTGATATACCACTTTCGCAAACGCCTTCGAAAATCTGAGGATAGTACTTCCACCAGTTCCACTTTATCCACAGTGCACATTGCTCAAAATAACGCCAATAAACTAGTTAAATATTCCTTCCACATTGAATTTACGGTTGACTGATTACCTTGAACTTTGCCAAATGGTCTACATCTGTTCCTACCCTTCCCCTAAATGTATCGATGCAGGTCACTTTAACCACATTCACATTCTAACAATACTCCAGGTAAAGATCTTCCTCCTGATTTTATTATTGACCATTCTATATATTTATGGTCCTAGTTCTGGCCTTCTTGACAAGTCCAAAGTCTTTTATAACTAGCCACACAAACACCTGAAAATTCTTCAAAACCCATCAGATCATTTTGCTTAACTAAAGGTGTCCACAATCTGTTCAATTTCTCCTTAAAGTTGTAAACACGAGCATCATCCTAGTCAATCTTTTTTGTAAATGATCAAATATGTCCACATCCTATTGATAATATGGGGATCAGAACTGTTTGAAGCATCCCAAACACAGTCAAGATGTTCCAGGAGTGCAACATAATTTCTCTGCTTTTCAATTTATCACTTCAGAAATGAACCCTGGTTGTTTGCCCTTCTTTCCAACAAAAAACTTCATTAAACTGTCCTGCTTTTTTAATTGTAGAATCCCTATGCAGAAAGAGGCCATTCAGCCCAATGAATCAGCACTGACCTTCCAGAGAAAATCCTACCCTATCCACATGATCCCTTATTTACCATGGGTAACCCAACTTGCCTGCACATCTTTGGATTGTGGGAGGAAACCCATGCAGACACAGGGAGAATGCGCAAACTCCAAAGGTGGAATCAAACCTGGGTATTACATGTTTACTTAAAAAAACAGTCCCGGTTGGAACAGTGATGTCTTGGTGCAGGATTCTGGTAGGTTGGCAAAGAAGAGCAGTGAAGAGTATACGTCCACTCTTGCAACTTTAATTGATGTATCCAGCTAAGTTTCTTAAGGTCTACGGTATTTCAATGGGGTAACCTGGTCTGGGTGTGATTTGAGGGCTAGTGGGAGGGGAGGTGATAATGGATTGGTTGAACTGTTAATCACCAAATTACACCAGAGATCAACCAGTGTAACAGGTCTAGGGTAAACCTCGAGGTAATTGATGGTTGTCTATCTAAGACACCGATGCTAGAATCGATATAAAAGACATTTGCAGAGGGTTCAGGGCACAGCAAATCAGCCCTTAAAAAAATACAAGCTTCCTGGGCAAAAACGGCATGTGTAGAAATCTGAACTTCCTCATGTCTCAATGTGCACCAACAAATTCAAGGCGTCGCCACTGTTGGTATCGAAATCTGGCCCAATGTGTTTAAATGTGGTAGGAGAGCACTTCTTGGAACAAATAGGCACAAATGATTAGAGTGGCATGGTAGCTCAGTGGTTAGCACTGCTGCCTCACAGCACAGGTAATATGCACAGCATTGCCGCTGATAGGAAAATCCAAGAACCAAATATCTTGGTTTCTGAGAAGTGTGTGGAAATTTCGATACACCCAACAAAATAATACGGTATCTGTTCTACCACAGATATACAAGTAGCAGGAAAGATTGAATGACGAGGAGAACAGAATGGTATGGCCCACGAATAGGCACATTGCTGCATATTTAAACAAAACTCTCTTCGGCTTAGCACCTTAATAAATTTGCCATGAGAACAAATCCCCTGAAGTAAAGTTTAACGTGCGCTGGCATATAAAACTTAAAACCTTGGTGCAGAGTCAAGCAAATAAGAAATTAGTTATCATGCATACAGAAAGCTGAAACTCAAATTTGGCTGCATTTAAGTAAGAATACAGTTAACTCCATTGCTTGAAGTTTACACCATATGTGATTGAGAGTGAAGAAATATTAACCCAACTTTCAGAGTTTACCGTTATACACAAAAATTTCTCAAAAATTGAAGTCAACTTAATTCACCAGTATTTAACATGTTATTGGTTTTGCCAGGTGGCGAAGAGTATTAGAAAGTCTCACAGTGCTGTTCAATAATCAAGAAAATGATTATGAAAATAATATAAAATAGTAAAGCAGCCTTATTTCATCACTTATTGGCAAGTGGTCAAGAGTTACCTTAGTATGCGTATAGCATGACTGCAGCCATCTCCTTCCACTTGAACTCCTTGGTGAGGAATCTCCATAGCAGAAAGCTTTAAAAGAACACAGTCACTTAAAATACAAGGTTTTTGAAATAGCTGCAATAAAAATTGAAAAACATTTTTCTAGGTCCTAAATAAACAGAACTTAGGAACTTTTCATTATTCAACATTAGATATAGAAATGTACTTGGGCACAGTAAAATCTCAATTAAACTCTGTGCACAGTCTTAAGGTCTACACTGTGGGAAGAACATTCAGACTTTCCAGAGTATACAGCACAGGATTAGTGACGTATTGCCAAGGGTGTACATGAAACATTTGGTCTTTTTTTCCCCTTTAATAATTGTACTATGACTTTTTTCAGAAAAAAGGATTGTAGATTGAAAATTGTAGATTCAGGTTCTTTTGGGAGGTGGCAGTTGCATTGTGGTAATGTCACTGAACTAGCAATTCAGAATCCTAGGATTATGGATTCAAATTGCAACATGGCAGCTGGTGGTATTTAAATTCAATCAGTAACTTTGGATTAAAAGATAATCTCACAATGGAGAGTCATGAAATCACGAAGTGGTCATGAAAAAAATCTACCTGACTCATTAACGTCCTTTACGGAAGGAAATCTGCCATCCTTACTTGGTCTGACGTACAGGTGACCCATTGCAACGTGGTTGAGTTTAAACTGCCCTGCTGAAATGATCTAGCAGGCCACTCAGTTCATGTATTACATTCAAGTAAGGATGGGTAACAAATATTGTCTTGCCAGGATGCCCATATGTCATAAAACAACAAGACCTTGCCCAGTCATGAAAGATTAAGAACGAGGAATGAAAAAAATACACAATTCAAAGCATTTCAGAACATTAAGCATGAGAGTTGTAAAGATGTAGAAGTCATTTCTTGGGTTCCTAGCTGTAGAGGAAATGATGTCAATATTCACAATTAGATTTGACTGGTGGATGAAACAAAAGGGCTGAACAGATATGGAAACAAAGTGGATAAATGTGATTTTTAATGTCCATTATTAAGGATGATATAGTGGTATACTTGGAAGTCATTGAGTCATACAGCATGGAAACAGATCCTTCAGTCCAACCAGTCCATGCCGAACATAATCCCGAACTAAACTAGTCCCACCTGCTTGCTCCCTGTCCGTATCCCTCCAAACTTTCCTATTCATGTACTTACCCAAGTCTCTTTTAAACATTGCATTGTGCCCACATCCATCACTTTCTCAGGAAATTTATTCTACACACGAACCACCCTGTATGAAAAAGTTGCCCCTTATGTCTTTTTTAAAATCTCTCCTTTCACCTCAAATAAAAGCCTGTCTTGAAATCCCCACAACCTCAGGAAAAGATATCTATGATTAACCCTATCTATACCTCATGATTTTATAAACCTCTAGAAGATCACCTCTCAACCTCCCATGCTCCAGTGAAAAATGTCCCAGCTTATCCAGCCTTTCTTTATAACTTTCTTTATAACTTCCTTGGTAAAATAGGGCTGAGTCAGCGCAGTTTTGTCAGGGGAGGTCATGCCTGAAAATTTGTTAGAATTCTCTGAGGAGGTAAAGAGCAAGTTAGACAAAGGTGAGCCACTGGACATGATCAATTTGGATTTCCAGAAGGCCTTGGACAAGCTGCCACAGAGGAGGCTGTTAAATGGGATATTAAGAGAAAGAGAATAAGATAAAGAGATTGAGTGCTTAGTGGCATGACGTAAAGGCAACAATATCTTCATCAATGTCAGCAAAACACAGCAGCTGGTCATTGACTTCAGGAAGCAGAGTGGAGGGCACGCCCCTGTCTCCATCAATGGTGCTGAGGTGGAGATGGTCAAGAGGATCCAGTTCCTGGAAGGGATGATCACCAACAATCTATCCTGGTCCACCCATGTCACGCGGTGGTCAAGAAAGCACAACACCTCTATTTCCTCAGGAGGTTAAGGAAATTCAGCATGTCCACAAAGACACTTACCAATTTTCATAGATGGATCAAAGAAAGCATCCTATCTGAACGCATCACAGTGTAGTACGGCAACTGCTCTGCCCAAGACCGCAAGAAACCAGAGAGTTGTGAACATAGTCCTTTCCATCACGTAAACAAGCCTTGGCTCCACTGACTCCCTCTATGTTTCCTGCTGTCTTGGATAAGCAACCAAGGTAATCATAGACCCCTCCCACCCCGGTTATACTCTCAGCCTCTTCTGTTTGGAAGATATAGAAGTTTGAATAAACGTACAAACAGATTCAAGGACAGTTTCTTCCCTGCTGTAACAGACTTTTGAACAGACGTCTCAAATGTTAATGTTGACCTCTCTCTCTCTCTCTGCACCTTCTCCGCGGTTGTAACACTGTATTCTGTACTCTGTTCTGCTACCTTCATGCACTTTGTGTGGTACAATCTGCCTGCATAAGCACGCAAACAACACTTACTGTATCTTGGTACATGTGACAACAATAAATCAAATCAAAGATACAAGCCCATGCTGTTAGGGTAAAGGTACTGGCAAAAGACAGAGCAGGGATACGTGGTGCCTCAGTGGTTAGCACTGCTGCCTCAAAGTATCAGAAACCTCAGTTCAATTGCAGCCTTGGGCGACTATCAAAGTAGTTTGCTGGATTGGCACCTCATCACCTTGAATCTTCACTACTGATACATAATGGTAGCTATGTACACCATCGAAAAGATGCCTTGCATCAAGACTCCTCGGGCAACACCTTGTGAAGTCATATCCTCTACGACCTCGAATATAAGGGTAGCAGATGCGGGGGAACACCATCACTTGCAGGTTGCCCTCCAAGCCATACATTATCATTACTTGGAAGTACATTGTCATTCTTTCCCTATCACTAAATTAAAATCCATCAAAACCCTTGCCTTACAGCACTGTGAATGTCATTATAAGTCAAAGACTGCAAGAGATTCAAAGGGCAGCTCATCACCATCTTCTCCTGAACAATTAGGGATAGGCAATAAGTGCTGGAAAATGCCTTCTTGGAATCAGTTAGTCATAAAATCCTGTTTATGCACAATCCAGTTGCCAAAAACACTTAGTCGAGCTTTGGTGTCAGCTAACATTTACATCAATGCTTTTTGAAGAACCTGGAGTAAATTGTTCCTAAATCTCAGATCTGGTATGAATAGCAGACTTCCTTCCTAGGCTTTTACATCAATGGTATTTTCAGGGTCACCATTACCAAGACAGGTTTTGAATTCTATGTTTACTAGATGAATTAAAATTCTACTAGTTATTGTGATGGATCTATTTTTGCCACAAAATTAGCCAGGGCCTTTGGATTAGGAGTGTGGCACAGTAGCTCAGAGGTTAGCACTGCTGCTTCACAGCACCAGGGACCCGGGGTTGATTTCTCCTTCAGGCAACTGTCAGTGTCGAGTTTGCACATTCTCCCTGTGTCTGCGCAGGTTTCCTCTGGGTGTTCTAGTTTCCTCCCACAGTCCACAGTCCAAGATTAGGTGGATTGGCCATGCTAAATTGTTCCATAGTGTCCAGGGATGTGCAAGTTAGATGGATTAGCCATGGGAAATGCAGGGTTACAGGGATAGGGTAGGATGCTCTTCAGAGGGTTGGTGTGGATTCGGTAGGCTGAATGGCCTGGTTCCACACTGCAGGGATTCTATGATTCTTTCCAAAGACATTACTATTATGCCACTGTCTCTTCTCTGGTACAAGATCTGACTCACCTTTCTTTTTATTTATTCATGAGATGAGGGCATCGCTGACTAGGCCACCATTTCTTGTCCGATCCCTAACAGTTAAAAGGTGAGCCATATTGTTGTGGTTCCAGAGTCACCTGGAGGCCAGACCAGGTAAGGATAGCAGTTTCCTTCCCTAAAAGGACATTAGTGAACCTGATGGATTTTTCTGACGATCAACAATGAATTCATGGTCGTCACTCTTCTTTTTTAAAATTCAAATTCCACTATCGACCACGGCAGGATTTGAACCCAGGTCCCCAGAACATTACCTGGGTCTCTGGATTAACAGTCTAGCGATAATACCAGTAGGCCATCCCCCGAGAAACAGAGTTTTCATTGAAAACCAAATGATCAAAAGTGATGTGTTATTTGAGTGAAATTTTGACATTAAAAAAAATTTCAAAGCTTCTTACCTCACAACGAAGTCCAATAAATGGCATGTTTGAGTCACACATAGCTACCAAGTGTGCTAGGACCTTATTAAAGGCACACATTTCTCCTGTCCTCTTGGGTTTCTTGGGTTCTGTAGGTCCTTGATCAGCAGACAACTATAATTTAAACACATGTGCCAATTACCAAAGGGTTTGAAAGAAAAGTTTAACAGATCAACCTCTGTATCAGACAAATTTTGCAAAGCACCGGTTTGCAACATCACTGTTCTTGAGCATGTGGGACGGAATCAACAGTGAAGTGTAGCATTCTGATATACTGTGCTTCATGTTGCAATGCAAGAAAACTACTGAGCATTTTGCAGGTGACTGTGATCATCAGAAAAATTCTGAATTCATTCACTTGTGTAAACTGGATCCGTGCTGAATTTCATTTTCATAGTATACAACAGCATTGAACCACATCACTTTGTGCACGTTTTCCTGCTAAGACAGAAAAGTTCCCGCCAATCTCCATTTATTATGGAGTAATAGTAAATATCTAATGTCCTTTTAAAAAAAGGTCATTTCAACTAGGCTATTTGTATACCTTTGATTTAAAATAATCTTTTATGATAATCAAAATTTGATTTCCCTCTGTCATGTTAAAACCAGCAAAAACAAATTTGCCATTATTTAGTTTATGACTACAACTCCTATTGATTTGCAAAAAACTAATCAGTCACTCCTTAACCTTCTGACATCTATTGAAAAAAATCCCAACTTCAAGAGTCCTCATTGCTGTTGTAGTGCCTTCAAACCTCTCACTTAGTAACTTCCTAGCAAATATATGCTGTAGCCTTCTCCACTGCTTTTATATCTTTTTATAATCGTATCCAAAACTACTAAATTTTTCACCTACAACATGTAAAAGTTAAACATTACCATTTTAGTTATACATTTGCTGTATCTAGATATAAAAAATCAAGTATTTTTTCATGAGCTTATTTGCCTGCACCATCTTTTTCACAGACATATCTGTGATGTTAGGTGGAACAGGTTGTGACAAACTTTAGAACTTCAATAACTTAATGGATTGAAAGAATCAGCAGTAACTCTTTCTGAAATAAATTGTTTATCGAGATGAAAGGGGCAGGGAGAAATTATTATAAAGGAATTAAAAACAACATGCTCACTAACCATCCTTGGAAAGGAGTCAAAGCAGCATAAACAAACTGTTTTCTGGAAGAAAGAAGGTAACATTCTTTGATAACCTGCTGTCTTGTGACAAATGGGCAATTAAGATTCCCTGCAGAAGGAATGTCCTGAAGTAAAGGGGTTACATGCAGGGCAGGCTGCTTCAAACTTCAAATGTAACAAGGAACAGGGGAGCTACTTCTGATAAGAAAGCAAGCTAGAGACTTGAAGTCTCCAGAAGAATAACCAATGTTGTGAATGTAAGAATCTAAAATATCAACATAATGTCACACCACAAACTTGAAAGAGGAAAATTGTCTAAGAATCCAACACTAGAACAATTCAACAGCAAAATTTTGAAGGAGGACACTGCACAAGGATTGAACCCTGCTCACATCCAGAGACAGATCACAGTTAGTTGGAATCTTGTAACTTGCTTACCTGAGGTGTCTTATTTTGGTTGCTACATGCAATAAAGTTTAAATCATTGTTTTAGTACTTCATTGTCTGCGAGACTTCTGAACAAGCAGCCGAATTAAAGGAAACTTGTGATTTACACATAAGTTGCAAAGAACAGCAAAGTTGTTGGGAGGAAAACTGAAAAATGGAGGACAGTGAAATGATTAAATGTCATAAGTGACAAGTGTTATGATTATAAATTGGGAGAAAGAGGCGAAAAACTAAAGTAGTTCTCTTTTCAAGAACATAACCTATTCCTGTTATTACATAATCTTGACCTCTTTGACTTTGCAAACTACTTAACTCCAACATTTTCTTCCTCTCAAAAATTTACAAAATGTTATCACCTTAGAACTCCAATCATTTTATCAATCTCTCCAATCATATTATCATTTCTAGTACAGCAGCCAAGTAGCCTTAACCAAGGTCAAAATGAACATCCATCCTCAACGATGAAGGATGCTGCAATATCCCTCATCCTCTCTCGTGTTTGATGTAGCCAACGTCATCCTCCAATGATTTTCATCTCATGCCCAGTACAGTGGGATTATTTGCACTCGGTTCAACACTTCCCTAACATGTAATCGATGACGACGAACATCTCGCCAAGATCATCCCTATGCCCCCACTTCTCGCCTTCAAACAACCGTCAACCTTAAACAGACCATCGTTTGCACCAAACTACCCAGCCTTCAGGACAACATCAACTACAACACCACACAAGCCGGCCACGGCAACCTCTGCAAGACATGCCAGATCATTGACATAGATACTACCATCACACGTGGGAACACCACCCACCATATATATGGCTGCTCTTTTCTTCACGCACTCATATCACCAATCTATACTCCACTGCAGCCTCTTTGGGTCTATCTAAACACATACTATCTCACCTAAATTTCAACAAACTAAATACATTAATGCTTTTAATGAGAGGCTGAATGCAATGTAGGTAGTAAATAGCTTATATCTTGCAGTACCTCATTGGTTACAGCCTGCCAACTCAAAAGTTCATTCTAACTCTGTTTTCTGTCCATTAAATAAGAAATTCATGCTAATGTATGGACCCGAATCCCATGAATCCTAATTATGTCCCATAATCTGTTGTGCACAACTTGACCAAATGTGCTACACCCACCCACTGATTCTCCCTTACACATCCTAGATTTTGGAGAATGTAACTTCTAAAGATTTGTCATACATAATATGATTAAGCAAAGAGAAATTATGACAAAAATGCCCTGTTACCACATTTCTAATAAACAATTCTAGCACTTGGAGACAGTAAGGACCGCAGATGCCAGAGTCAATAGATGTGACGCTGGAAAAGCACAGCAGGTCTGACAGCATCCGAGGAGCAGGAATGTCAACATTTCGAGCCAAAACCCTTTGTCAGAGTTGGGAAGGGGAGGGGAACCCAGAAATAAATAGAGGGAGGGGGTGGGGCTGGGGGAAGGGTAGGTGGAACAGTGATAGGTGGATGCAGGTAGGAGGTTATTGTGATTGGTCTGTGGGAAGGATGAAGCCAATACGCGAGTAGGAAGATGGACAGGTTAGGTCAGGTCAGGGAGGTGAGGAGGAGTTGGGGGGGGGTGGTGCTGGACATGGGTTATGGCTGGAGGTGGAGGGATTTTGAAGCTGGCGAAGTCAATTTGAAGGCCATTGGGCTGTAAGCTCCCAAGGCCAAATATCAGGTATTATTCCTCCAGTTTACGTTTGGCCTCACTCTGACAGTAGAGGAGGCTGAGGATAAATATGTTGCCAGGGAAGTGGGAGGAGGAATTAAATTGTTGACAACTGGAAGGTTGAGTTGGTTGGTGTGTGCAGAGCACAGGTACTCTGCGAACCAGTCCCTGAATCTCCATTTGGTCTCCCTGGTATAGAGGAGACCACATCGGGAGCAACGGACACAATAGATCAGGTTGGATGAGGTGCAGATGAATCTCTGCCGCACCTGGAAGGATTGTTTGAGGCCTTAGACGGAGGCGAGAGGGGAGGTGTAGGGGCAGGTGTTGCACCTCTTGCGGTTGCAGGGAAAGGTATTGGGTGTTGTGGTGAAGTTGGTGGGGAATGTGGAGCTGACGAGGGAGTCACGGAATGAATAGTCCCTGCAGAAAGTGGACAAGCGTGGGGAGGGAAATATCCTTTTGGAGGTGGGGTCTGATTGTAGGTGGCGGAAATGTTGGAGAATAATGCGTTGGATTCAAAGGTTGGTGGGGTGGTACGTGAGAACTGAGGGGACTCTATCCTTATTGCTGTTGGGAGGAGGGAGTTGCAGTTGAGCAATCCTTAGCTACATACAGGGGAATTTCTGATCCCTAAATTAGGAGGATATCTGGGATGTCCTGGAGTAAAACGCCTCATCCTAGGAGGAGATGTGGCAGAGGCAGAGGAATTGAAAGTATGGGATAGCATTTTTACAGGATGGGTGTGAGAAGAGTTGAAGTCAAAGTAGCTGTGGGAGTCAGTGGGTTTGAAATGGATGCCAATAGTGAGCCGGTTTCCGGAGATGGAGGCAAAGAGGTCCAAGAAGGGGACAGAGGTGTCAGAAATGGTCCAGGTGAATTTGAGGGTGGGGTGGAAGGTGTTGGTGAAGTTGATGAACTGCTCAAGCTCCTCACAGCAGCACGAGGCAGCACCGGTGCAGCCATCAATATTGCAGACTAAATGCCCTGTAGTTTGCACTCTTCTCTTTGTCTCTCCCTAAATAATGGTGCTGAGCTACCTTCCAATTGTTAGGAAATGTTCTTGAAAATTAGAAGATCAAAACTAATGTCTCATTTATGAGGAGAGAGACTGGATAGATTGGGTTTGTTTTCCTTGAAGTAGAGGAGGCTGAAGGGGCTCTGACTGTAAACAGTAGATCATGAGAATCTCTTCCCCATGGTAGATGTGTCTAAGATTAGACAGCACAAGTTTAAGGCAAGGAGTGAGAGGTTTATAAGATGAGGAAAAGTTTTTTCCACGTAGAGGGTGGTAAATAAATGAAACACGCTGCTGGAGGGAGCGATGGAGGCAAGTACTCTCAACATTTAGAAGCATCTGGATGAGTACTTAAAATGCCAGAGCATTGTAGGCTATGGAAGCTAATGGATCAATTGCAGGTAAACGGGACTAGTGTATTTTGGTGTTTGTTAGTGGACATAGACATGGTGGGCTGAAGGGCCTGTTTCAATGCTGTATGACTCTGACTTCTCTGCTCTTACTCTACAACCTGCTTGAAATAATGGCCAACATTCCATTCGCCTTCCTGATCACTTGTTGCACTTGACTGCTAGCTTTGTGTTTCATACACTGAATCCCTTTGTGTTGCAGCTTTCTGCAGTTTATCCCCACTTAAATAATGTTTTGTTCTTTTGTTTTCCCTTCCAAAATTAACAACTTCATATTTTCCCACATTATATTCGATTTGCCAACATTTTGTCTACTTACTAAGCCTATCAATATCAATTTGTCAACTGTATACCCCTCGTCCGCAAATTTGGCTACAGTACATTGTTCCTCCAATCCATTCATCTATATTGGAAACTGTTCTTGTCCTAGCACCTATCCCTCTAGAACCCATTGGTCATGGATCACCAACCTGAAAAAAGTGCCCCATATCTCCACTCACTATTCCCTGCCCATCAACTTATTCTCTATACGTCCCAATATACTACATCCAACACTGTGGGCTCTTATATTATGACTTAACCTTTAGTGAGAAACTTTGTTGAACACCTTCTGGAAGTCCAAATAATTGGCATGATGGCACAGTGGTTAGCACTTTTGGCTCACAGCACCAGGAACCCGGGTTTAATTCCAACCTTGTTTGCATGGAGTTTGCATGTTCTCCGCATGTCTTCTCTGATTTCTACCAAGTGCTCCCGTTTCCTCCCAAAGTCCAAAGACATGCCAGTTAGGTGAATTGGCCATGCTAAATTGCCCCATAGTGCCAGGGATGTGCAGGCTAGACGCATGAGCCATGTTAAATATGGGGTTAAGCGGATGGGGTGGGGGCGTGGGTCTAGGTGGCATGATCTTCAGAGGGTTGGTGCAGACACAAAGGGCTGAATTGCCTCTATCTGCACTTTAGGGATTCTATGATTCTACATCAACTAGTTCCTCTCTATCCACTCAAACTTGTTTGAGAAAGTCTAATAAATTAGCCAGACACAATTCCCCTTTCATGAAGCAATGCTGACTCTGCTTGTTTAGATTACGATTTTCCAGATGTTTTGCTGTTACTTCCTTAATAATTAATTCCACTATTTTTCCAACAATAGATGTTTGGCTAATCAGTTTATAGCTATCCACTTTTTACCACCCTTTTGAATAGGGGTGTCACATTGGCAGTTTTTCAATCATCTGGCACTTCTCTAAGTGCCTATGATTTCTGGAAAATTAAGATTTTTACATCTTGAAGGTAAATTCTAAACATATTGTGGTCAGAAACTCTTCTTTAGCATTGGGCCAAAATGGCATTTCCAAGAAATCATGTGACTTAAGCTAAGTGACTAAACAAGCTACCCAGTGAGATAATTAAGATTTAAGATAAAGAGAAAGACTTATGGAGAGACTAGAGGCTTGAAGAGGTTAAATTCTTAAGAAAATACCCATACCAGCATACCCTTTAAAAGCTTAAAAGTCAAAGTTGTTAGAAAAGGCCCTGACTCTTTTCTTAGAGTTCAATGGAAAAAAAGTCAAGAGTTAGTCTGTATAACTCAGACAGAATCATATCCATGAATATGCCAAAATTCACTAAAAATGTTTAAAAACTTGTCAAAACTTTAGAAGTTTATGACTTTGTCAAGTGGATAAGAAATTAAATAGTATGGGGGGATAATTCTGTGCAGTGGAGTGTCTATAAAGGACTTTGTTGGGATAAAGGATTAAAATCAATATTTTTCTTTCGAAGCAACAGTTGTGTAGTACATTTCTCTTGTTTAGAGGACATTAGCAATCTAATCTATGAATTTGTTCAGTGACTAACCATTATGGTAGTCAAAGTGCCAAATAACACGAGATTTAACAAGCCAGGTTTCACACTGGGATCCTAATTGTCCATTATTACCATCAGTTGGGACACAGAATTGGTCTTCCGTTTTTCTGCTTGATCCCCACTTTCTAGCTTGGGATTTTCCCACTTATGATGTCCCATTAGCTTTGTTCAATTCACAGAATCACAGGATTGTTATTATGCAGGCAGCAGCCATTCAGCCCATCATGCATGAACTAGCTCTTCAAAACCACATTACACCTTGTGCTAATCTCCTGCTTTTTCTTCGTAGCCTTGCATGCTATTTCTATCCAAATAATCAACTCATGCTTGAGTGCCTCAATTGAACCTGCCTCCACCACACTTCCAGACACTGCATTCCACAACCCAACTACTCACTAATTGAAAAAGTTTTTCTTATCACACCCTTGTTTCTTTTGCCCATCACTTTAAATAGATGCCTTTTCATTCGTGTTCTTTTCACAATTGGAAACAGCTTCTACATATCTATCAAGCTTGCCAATGATTTTGAAAGCGTCTGTCAAATCTCCTCTCAACCTTCTTCTCCACAAGAGAACAATCAGAGCTTCTTCAATCTATCCTCAGAATTAAGTTTCTCATTCCATTGTAAATCACTTCTGCACCTTCTCCAATACGGTCAACTTTCCTATAATGCAGCGGCCATCACTGTACACAATACTCCAGCTGAGGACTAACAAGTGTCTTATACAAGTTCAACATCATTCTTGCTCTTGTATTCTATGCCCCATCAATAAAGCCAAAGACATTGTATCTTTTCTTCACTGCTTTCTCCACTTGTCCTATCAACTTCAATGATCTGTGCACATATACACTGTCTGCTCCTGCACCCTCTTCAGAATTGTAACCCCTATTTTGCATTGGGAGGAAGGACATTGAAAGATAAAAGTAAAATACCTCACACTTCTCTGCATTGACCCTCACCTGACACCTATCTTGCCATTCCACCAACTTGTCAATTTTTTTTGGAGTTCCACACTGTCCTCCTCAGTTCACAATTCTTCCAAGTTTCACGTTACCTGCAAACTTTGAAATTGTCCCTAATCAAAATCACCAAAAACACAAAAACCTAGATCATTAATATACACCAGGAAAAGCAAGGGTCCCAAATACCAACCCCTGGGAACTCCACTAAAAGCGTTCCTCTAGCTTGAAAATATCCATAGAAAACAGGGCAATGGTCAGTCTGTGTTCACATTGCTACTGTCCCTTTTATGCCATAACCAATAACTTTCTTCATAAGTCCGTTCTGTAGGACTCTCACATCAGACTTTTCAGGGTTCAGTAAACAATTCCCAAATTATAGGATTTAAATTACATTAACACTTCAATGCTTTATTGAGGGAATGCTGTATTATTAGAGGCACGAATGTTTGAATCATACTTCAAACCTGTTCAAATGGACAGTGATCCCCCATGGCATTTTCCAAAGCACAGCATGGAGTTCTGCTGTTCTGCCCAAAGTTCTTACTCAAAATTATCGAAGATGTTAAGCAGTGAGTAATTCTTTTGCTGTATATTTAAGCTTGCTTTACACAAAGTGGTTGCTATATTTACCAAAAGACTAATAACAATTGCATTTAAATAATAAAACCTGCTTTCAGAATATCCTGAGGCCCCATTATGAATCTCTTTCTTTCTTTACATCACTCCACTCAAGCAAGAATTGCTATTAACTTTGCTCCAAAAACTATAGACATTAACAGCCTTATTATACAGTCCTCACACTTTAAAGTTTTGCTCTCAGTATTCCAGAGGTGAAATCAGAAACCCACTCGGCTAAAATATTTTGTTTGTATTCCACAATGACTGCACTGCATTTGCATCTTGTATCACAGAATCTTACATCAATCCAAAACTTATATTTTAAATACAAGTGGATGACTTTCTATTCACCAAATGTATAAATTTTTATTCACAGGCACAAAAATTAAATTAAAATAAATCAGCAAGCAACTGGTTTCATTTAATCATTTACTGAAATCAATGCATGCAGTAAATTGTTTGAAGTATTAAGAGTATTCCCTGTATCTAATAATACTTTTCTAATTTTTTGCCATCAAATGTCATGACGTTTATGTTAATGTAAGATCCAAACCTTGTGCTTGCCTCCAGCTTTGGCCTGCTGCCCAGGTCTTGCATCCAGTACTAGTTTCTCAATGTCTGGTTTAAACTGTTGCAAAAGAATTGCAGTGGGAGGACAATCATCTGGATCTGTCAGCCCATGGCTTACAGAGAGGAAATGATATTTATACTGTAGCTCTGTAGGAAAGCCTGGCCTGTCTAACATTTCTACAACCTGAAAGAACAAAATGAAAAATGTAAATGTTTACAATGAGGACTGCAAAAGAAAATTACATTACTTTTAGCAACATTACATGTAATTTATTCAAGAAAACTGTTTACTGAAGCAAGCACTCAAAACAGGGAAACAAACTTGCAGGAGAGAAAAGAAGACATCAACTCTTCTTGTAATTGCCTACTTGGAAGTGTACAAGGGGCAATAGTAGAGGATTGGAATTATGCTTTCTTTTGTCTGGGATTACTGTGCAGCTGGGATGATTTGGAAATAGGGAGTGGAGGAAACAGAAATATAAACAAATGGACCTGCCTTTTGTCATTCATATAAATGATGTGGATGTGAACACAAGAGGTATGGTTGGTAAGTTTACAGATGAGACCGAAATTGGAGACGTAGTGGACAACAAAGGAGGTTACCTCAGAGTACAATGGGACCCTAATCAGATGGGCCGGTGGGCCGAGGGGTGGCAGATGGAGTTTAATTTAGATAAATGTGAGGTTCTGCGTTTTGGAAAGCACTTAACGGTAAGGTCCTCGGGAGTGTTGCTGAACAAAGACAGCATGGACTGCAGGTTCATAGTTCCTTGATAGTAGAGTCGCAGGTAGACAGGATAGTGAAGGAGGCATTTGGTATGCTTGCCTTTATTGGTCAGTGCATTGAGTGTAGGAGTTAGGAGGTCATGTTGCAGCTGTACAGGACATTGGTTAGGCCACTTTTGAATGCTGCATGCAATTCTGGTTTCCCTGCTGTAGGATGTTGTGAAACTTGAAAGTGTTCAGAAAAGGTTTACAAGGATGTTGCCAGGGTTGGAGGATTTAAGCTGTAGGGAGAGGCTGAACAGGCTGGCGCTATTTTCCCTACTGTTTTGGAGGCTGAGGGGTGACCTTACAGAAGTTTACAAAATCATGATAGGAATAGGTAGGGTGGATAGCCCAAATTTTTTTTCCCAGGGTAGGGGAGTCCAAAACTAGAGGGCATAGGTTTAAGGTGAGAGGGGAAAGATTTTAAAGGGACCTAAGGGACAACATTTTCATGCAGAGGATGGTGCATGTATGGATTGGGCTGCCAGAGGAGGAGGAGGCTGATACAATTACAACATTTAAAAGGCATCTGGATGGGTATATGAACAGGAAGGGTTTAGAGGGATATGGACCAAATGCTGGCAAGTAGGATTAGATTTATTTAGGATAGCTTATCACATGGACTGAATGGTCTGTTTCCATGCTGCACAGCTCTATGACTCTCAATCACTCAACAGGACTGGCATGCAATTGTGGAGATAGAAGCCAAGTTAACAGCTGTGACGCTATCTGAAGTAGGAAACGTTGAAATGTAACACAGTAAAGAACTAACCATTTTGCACTAAAAGTAACCTACATAAATAAATAACATAACAGATGACTACAAACAATTCTCTTGAAGCTAAATATTTCAAGTCCATAAATAATTTCTTAAACAGTACGTAGCTGTAACCAAAGAATGCCTTATCAACGAAAAGCACTTACAATGTAGTATTGAGGAAGGCGCGTCAGTTTGATGAATAGCTTGTGTTTTGAGAGGTTTCCAACTGGATGAGACGAAAAGTTTGAAAGATGTAACGTCTCAGTGCAGACTGTGGGAAGGTGCTTCATGGACTGCCTGCATCTTTGTTGTCCAAGCCAAAACCTGCAGGGACATTTTATCTTAAAATGAAGGATAAATTTGAACACATATTGCCCAGATTTGACAGGACAAAGGTGAAAGAGTAGTTTTCACATTTAAAGTTGGTTCTTATTAACTCCCTTCTAATTACTTCAACACACTTCATACTTACTTTAGCTGTTGAATCCAAGGAATAATTCGCTTCATCTCATCATTGACAGACTTTTCAATATCGTCTAATGTCGTTTGATCTAATCAAGACAAATAGAACAGGTCATTAAAAACGTAATAGTACAACGTATTCACATAACACTGGATAACGCGAGGGGAAATTCTGGGTAGGAAATCAAAATATTTTAGTATAATAGTCAACATACCTTGGAGTTAATGTGCTTACTAATTTAATTCCTGATTTTACTGATGCAAATTTACAGTTATCTGTATCTTCACAGGTAAATTTGGCACATTGAAAACCTTGCAAGAAAAATGTTACTTCACAGCTGCCAAGACAGGATGGCACCAATGTCACAGAGTGTCAACTAAATAACAGACTTTCTGGGATCTAGTAATGAGTAATGAAGCAGGTTGAATAAATAAGTTCAGGGTAAAACATCCTCGAGGAAGTAGTGATCATAACATGATGCATTTAATATTTAGTTTGAGTGTGAGAAATTTGGATTGCCAGCAATTGTGTTTAACTTAAATGAAGGGAATTACACTAAAATGAGGATCGTTAAAGTGGACTGGGCAGATAGATTAGCAGGAAACACAGTAAGCAAGCAGTACCAGACATTTAAGGAGGTAATTCTTGACTCTCAGCAAAAGTATATCCCAGTAAGGAGAAAAGATACTAAGAAAGGGATAAGTGAACCATGGCTAACCAAAGAAGTTAGGGAGAGTATTAACTTGAAAGAAAAACTACTGCAAGGAAAATAAAAACTGACGAGCTTCTTCAAATATATAAAAAGGAAGAGACAGGTCAAAATGAACAAAGGCCTCTTAGAATCTGGGAGATAGTTTTGCAAAACAAGGGAATGGCAGAGGAGTTAAACAGATGTTTCACATCAGTCTAAGTTGGAAATTACTTCAAAACATTTCATTGATGTCAAAGGACATGGGGGAGCAATTAAGTGCAATCACTGTCACAGGAGAAGTAGCATCAGACAAAATAATAGGGCTAAAGGCAGATAAGTACCCTGGTTCTGATGACTTGCATCCTAAGATCCTAAAAGAGGTAGCTACAGAGATAACGGATGCATTGGTTGCAATTTTCCAAAATCCTTGCATTCTGGTGAAATACCAGAGGATTGGAAAACTGCCAATATGACTCCATTATTCAAAAGGGAGGCAAAACGTGGATAACTAGAGGCCCATTAGCTTAATGTCTATTGTTAAAAAGTATTGGAATCAATAATTTACAAAGTAATAACAACACATTGGTAGTGTCCCTACCCTTGGATAGACACACCCAGGTTCAAGTCTCACATCTCTGAGCAAAATAGGTAGCAGCACACTTGGAAAATTATAATCTAATCAAGCAGAATCAGCATGGCTTCATGAAAGGGAAACTGTGTCTGACCAATTTATTAGAGATTTTTGCGGCAAACTTAACCAGAGTGAATACAGGGGAACAGTAGTTGTGTCACATTTGGACTTCCAGAAAGCAGTTGACAATGTTCTTCACAAAAGGTAAAGTCATAAGATAAGAGCTCATGATCTTGGAGGCAGTGCATTGGCATGGAGAGAGAATTGGCTAATGGGCACGAAACAGCAAGTGGGTATAAGGGGTACTTTTTCAGGTTGGCAATCTGTAACCAATGGGATTCCACAGGGATCAGCACTGGGACAATAACTGCTTACAGTATATATTAATGATTTGCAAGAAGAAAGCAAATGTAGAGTAACCAAATTTGCAGAAAGCAGAAAAATAGGTGGAAAGGCAGGTTGTGAGACGGATACAAACAGTTTAGAGAAATATCAACATGTTAAGTAACTGGGCGAAAAAATTGGCAAACGGAGTATAACATGGGAAACGTGAGATTACTCATTTTGGAAGGGAGAACAAAAGAATAGAATATTATTTAGATGGAGACAAACTGCAGGAAGCTGCAATACACTGACTTGGGGGTACCTGTGCATGAAACACAAAAAACTAGCACCCAGCTGCAGCAGGTAATCAGGAAGGCTAATGGCATGTTGGTCCATATCTCAAGGGGGTTGGAGTATAAGAATAGGGAAGTCTCACTGCAACTGCACAAGTGCTGGTGAGACCACATCTGGAATACTGTGATCAGTTTTGGTCCCTTTATTTTAGATAGTAGTTCACTGGAGGCTACATAGAGAAGTTTTACCAGGATACTCCCTAGTATGCAGGGATTGTCTAATGAGCAAAGGCTAAACATATTGGCACTCTTCATTGGAGTTTAGAAAAACGAGAGGTAATCTCATTGGAACACACAGGATTCTTAAGGGGCTTGACATGGTAAATGCTAGGCACATGTTTCCTCTCATGAGGGAATATAGAACCAGAGGGCATACTCTCAGAACAAAGGGGTGCTAATTTAAGATTGAGATAAGGAGGAATTTCATCACAGACGATTGAGTGTCTTTGGAACTCCTTGCCACAAACAGCTATGGGGGACAGTCCTCATGTATATTTAAAGCTGAGACAGATTGATTTGTGATCAGTAGGGAAATCATGGGTTATGGGAAGGGAAGAATGCAGATGTGGGCAATGTTGGATCAGCTAGGATCTTTGAGTGGTGTAACAGGCTCGAGAAGCCAAATAGCCTATTCCTGTTCCTATTTATTAAGGTCACATGGTCACAGCTGAAAGGTCGTGGTTAATTATTTTTAAGCCAGGAAATGTTGGCACAGGCTGATCATTGATGTATATTGCAATATCTAGGTCAGTTAGTAAGATGAAGCTCATACTTCTTCACCAATAGGAGCACTGCATATAGCAACAGGAGTAGGCCATTTACCCTATTGAGTCCACTCACCCATTCAACTAGACACCGAATGATCTTTTACCAGAACTGCTATTTCCTGCAATACCCTCATATCCCTGACATCTTCATTCTCCAGAAATCTACTGATCTCTGTCTTGAATATAATCAATGGCTGCACTGTCACTGCCTTCTGGGATACAGAATTCAAAAGATTCGCAAGCTTCTCAATGAAGAAATTCCTTCACATCGAGGTCTCAAATGGTCTCTTATTTTGAGACTTATCTCCCTTGTTTCCTTGCATGCTTCAATTAGATCAATTCTCAATCCCCTAAAGCCGACAGAAAATAGGCTCAGTTTCTTCGTTTGCATCTCATAAGACAATCCTGCCATACCAGAAACCAGTCTGGTGCACCTTCATTGTAGTCTGTCTATGACAAGTATAGTCTTTCTTAGTTAAGATATCAAAACTGTATACAATATTCCAGTTGAGGTCTCAACAAGGCCCTATATAATAGCAATGAAACAAGTTTACTCCTGTACTCAGATCTCCTTTGATAAAGGTCCACGTATGATTTGTGCTCTGGATTGCTTGCTGCACCTACAGATCAGATTCGTTTTCAGTGACTTATGAATGAGGTCTTCCATGTCCCTTTGCTCATCAACATTTTGCAACCTCCCACCATCTAAGAAAGACTCTACATTTCTGTTTTCTTAACTTCATTTTATTTCACATTATATTCTATCTGCCCTGTTCTTGTCTATTCACTTAGCTTGCTTAAATCCCCTTGAAGCCTATTTGCACCCTCAGCACAACTCATATTTACACTTAGTTTTACATTATTAGCAAACTTGAAAATATTATATTTGACGAACACATCCAAATCTTTGATATAGATTATGAATAGCGGGGACTGTGCTCTGATCTGTGCAGCATCCCATTTGTCACAATCTGCAAATTGAGAATCACCCTTTTAATCTTATTCTGTTTTCTATCTGTTAGCCAATTCTCAATTCAACCTAGTTTTTAGGAAAAGGTACAGCAGTGGGTCTGTTAGTTAATGATAGTGCTAGCACAATAGAAAGGGATGACCTAAGTTTAGAAAACCAGGATGTGGAAACAGTTGAGGCATATACAATAAAAGAGGTCATTTGAGAGAGTGGTGTATAAAGTCCCCAAACAGGAGCCATATATTAGTATGGAGCATAAAAGAAGCAATAACGAGAGCTTGTCAGAAATGTACATCAGAAATTATGGGAGCTTTTAATCTAAATAAGACCTGGAAAAGTCTGATGGACAAAGGTAACTTAGATGAGGAGTTCATAGAATGCTTTTGGGAGAGTTTCTGAAAACAGCATGTCCTGGAGCCAACAACAGGGCAAGCTATACTACACTTGGTATCACGTAATGAGATAGGAGTAACTAATGATCTCATTGTGAAGGCTCCCTGAGGCAAAGCTTGAGGGAGACAGGAATGGGGCTGAGACTTCTTTCAAACTTAAATAAGGGGGATCATGAGGACATGAAAGCAGAGTTGACTAAAGTGAACTGACAAATTAGGTTAAGAGATAACAAGGTGTAGAGCTGGATGAACACAGCAGGCCAAGCAGCATCAGAGGAGCAGGAAGGCTGACATTTCGGGCCTAGACCCTTCTTCAGAAAG
>NC_063342.1:41423700-41497681 GCF_021869965.1 Rhincodon typus | reverse complement strand
CTGAAGAAGGGTCTAGGCCCGAAACGTCAGCCTTCCTGCTCCTCTGAAGCTGCTTGGCCTGCTGTGTTCATCCAGCTCTACACCTCGTTATCTCAGATTCTCCAGCATCTGCAGTTCCTACTATCTCTGACAAATTAGGTTACTGGATATGTCAAGAAAAATGCAGCACCAGGCATTTCAGTGGATGTTTCAGCATAGGTAGAACAGATGCATTCCAACGAATAAGAAAAATTCAAAGGGACAGACCCACCATCTGTGGAGAAAAAGAAATATTAAAAATATAGCATAAAACTAAAGAAAAATATTATTGTGCAGAACACAGCAGCACATCAAAAGACTGGATGGAAAATGAAATAGGCAATGAAAGATTAAAAAATTAATGAAGATGAAAAAAGTACAAGGGAAAGTTAGCCAGAAATATAAGAACAGACAGTAATAGTTTCTATAAATATCTAAAGAAGAACAGTTAACTCAGCGAGACTTGGTCCTGTAGAAAGACAGACTGGAGAACGGACAGTGAAAAACAAGGAAATGGCAAATGAATTGAACATGCATTTTTTTATTTGTCTTCATGAAAGAGGATACAAATAACATCCCATAAGCAGTGACAAAACATGAAATGGAAGGCAGGATTGAGCTCGGGAAAATCACAGAGAAATAGTACCAAGTAAATTGTTGGAGTTGCAGGCTAACAAGTCCCCAGGTCCTAATGGACCTCACCCCAGGGTCTTAAATGAAGTGGTTCAAGAGAGATAGTTAATGCATTGGTTTTAATTTTCCAAAGCTCCCTTGATTTGGCAACAATCTCACTAGCTTGGAAAATAGTGACTGTAACTCCTTTATTCAAGAAGGAAGACAGACAGACAGATCATGAATCTACAAGCCCATGAGTTTAACATTTGTCATTATAATATTTTCCCAATCTATCATTAGAGGTTCAAGCAGGACGCTTGAAGAAATCCAAGATAATCAAGCAGTCACAACATGGTTTTGTGAAAGGGAAATCATGTTTGACCAATCTATTGGACTTATTTGAGGTGGAAACATGTGCTGCTGTGATTAGGAGAACAGGTGGGTGTATTCTACTCAGATTTCCAGAAGGCATCTGATCAGATGTCACAAGCTGAGAGTGTAGAGGTTAGCATAATGGCCTGGACAGAAGAATAGCTGGCTAACAGGAAGAGGACTATTGGCCTTTATGGTTCTTTTTCAGTTTGGCAGGATGTAATGAATTATGTGCCATAGGATTGGTGCTGGGACCTCAACTGTTTATAGTTTACATAAATGACTTAGATGAATTGATGGATGCTAAATTTGCTGACAACCTAAAAATAAATAGAAAGCTAAGTCGTGAAGAAGTCAAAATGAGGTTGCCAAATGATGCAGATAGGTTAAGGTAAAGGTGAATTCGCCATAGTGTTACCAGACCGTAGGGCTGGTCTCTCATTAGAGTGAGAACTGGTGGTGGTTTTACCCATAGGTCACCAAGCCTCAGGCAAGGGGACAGGTTGTGAAGGAGAATACTTCATGGTAACCTCAGCCAGTACGCAAATTGAACCCACACTGCTGGGATCACATTGCATTGCAAATCAGCTGTCCAAACAAGCTAACCGAGCCCCACAGATGGTTAAATGAGTAGACAAAAATGTAGCAAATGGAATATCAGTTGGGAAGATATGAAATTAACAATTTTGCAAGAAAACAAAGCACCAAATTTTCTACATGGTGAGAGCTTGTTGTGTTGAGATGCACACGCATGTGGGTGTCTTTGTGCATGCATCACGAAAGGTCAGCATAAAGGCACAATAAGCGATTAGGAAAGCTAATAGCATGTTATAATTTAGGGAGTAGGGAGGTTATGCTTCCATTCTATGGGCCATTGGCAAGACCACATCTGGAATACGGTGTGCAAGATGTAGATGTTTTGGAGGCAGTTCTGAGAAAGCTTACTAGATTCATAGAGTTTTATAACAGGCTCAGCTTGTATCTGTCAGAGTTTAGAAGATTTAGATGAAACATGCAAGATCTTGAAAGGTCTTGACAAAATATTTATGGAAAGCACATGTACTATACTGGGTAAAACAAGGGATCACTGTTTATAAATCAGGGGTCACCCATGTAAAAGAGGTGAAATGAACTTCCTCTCTCAGACATTGAGAGTATTTTGGAATGCTTTTCTTGAAAAGGTGGTGGAAGCAGAGTCCTTAAAATATTTTTAAGGCAAAAGGGATAGATTCTTGTTAAGCAAGGGGATAAAAGGTTATCAGGAACAGGCGGAAAGGCAGAGTTGCGTTTACTATCGGTCAACCTTGATCTTATTGAATGATGGAGCAAACTTGAGGGGCTGAATTGTTTACTCTTGCTCCAAATTCCTATATTTGTAGGTTCATCTGTATGTTCATAAAACCTCAAATCTCTAATTTTGCTTACCAACCTGTGTGAGACATCAATCACCTTTTGAAACTACAAAATTTGCACCATCTACTGGTTCCCCTCACCTATTGCATGAGTTACATCCTCAAAGAACTTCATGCTGACTCTGTTAATCTTATCATAATTTTCAATGTGTCCAGTTAGTATATCCTTCGCGATAGATTGAGGCATTTTCCTTAGTACTGATGTCAGGCTAACTGGTTTGTAGTTTCTCATTCTCTCTTTCCATCTTTTCTTGAACAGTGGGGTTACATCCACTACATTTCAATCAGCAGTACCTCTACATTTCTGGAAGATGGCCATCAAAACATCCACCACTTTCAACATTTTGGCAGGTGGATCTTCAGCTCTAGAGGATTTATCTACTTTCCGTCTCATTAATTTCTCCAGTATAATTCGTTCTACCTCAACATTCTCACGAGTCCCTTAGTTCTCTAGTATACCGGAGAGGTTTTTATGTTTCTCTTTGTTCAGTTGCTCTCCATTTCCTTATTCCCTGCTATAACTTTTCTTGTTTGTCTGTAACGGACTCCCAATGTCTTGGCTAAGCTTTTCCTTTTTATGAATGATATGAAGCTTTTACAGTTTGTTTTTAAATCTTTTGTTTGTTTATTTTCATTATCTATTTGCCTTTCATCAGTTTCTTGGTTCTCCTTTACTCGTTTGTAGAATGCTGTCAATCCTCAGACTTATTTTATTCTCTCAGTTCTATAAGCCTCTTTTGACCTAATATAATGTTTAGCTCTCTCATTAGGCATGTTCAATGATTTTTCCTTCTTGGCTTTGTGCAGAGGGTTCTGCTATAACGCAATAGGTGTATTCTTGTGAAATGACAAGTTACAGAAATTTGTGCTATAGAAATAACGGGGCCTATGGGAAAAGGGAGTTTGGGCAGACCAACAAAAAAAAAAAAAAAAAAAAAAAAAAAAAAAAAAAAAAAATCAATGAAAAATCACTCAAAGGTGTAACATGAAGGACAGCACAGTTTAAACAAATGTTTAATTCAAACGTAATAACGAAATGACATAAATTTATCACCTTTTCTTGAAAAAGTGTCAAGATGACTTGATGGGGCAGGGGGGTGGGGGGTGGGTGGGGGAGAGAGGTTCTGAGGTAGCTCTGTTGTTGATGCAGGGGATGGCGGTTATCATCATCATCAAAACCACCAGGTGCAGAGATAGCAAGAACTGCAGATGCTAGGGTCAGAGATAACAGTGTCGAGCTGGAGGACCACAGGGTCCCAACCCAAAACATCAACTTTCCTGCTCCTCAGATGCTGCCTGGCCTGCTGTGTTCCTCCAGCTCCACACTGTGTTATCACCTTCAGGTGCAGTTTTGTTTGCAGGGTTAGGGTGAAAAATAGTTAATCCAGACGTGACGGCTGTGGTTCATTGTCTCCTGACTGCTTCTTGGGGGTTGGCTTAAAAAAAGACATCCAGTTTTTCCTGCTTTGCCCTTTCTCTTTGTTCATGAAGGAGCAATTCATAGGGTGCCAAAGATCTTATTTCACAAACTGCTGCATTCTGCATTGTAATTAATGTCCTCTAATCATTTGAACTACTTCTCAGTTTCCCTCAGGATAGAAGGCAAAACAGAAGTGGAAAGCTCTCTGGTGTTGTATCCTAGACTTCATCATCTTCATCTTCAGCTTCCACTTCCCCCTCAGCGACAAAATGTTGTAGATCAACTGTAGAGAGGTCTTCACAGTGGGACTCAAGCAGCTCTTCAACATCCTCATTCAAATCCAGCTCGCTTTGCAAGATCAACACAATGTTCTTTGATTCGTGGGAGCTCCTCTGACTGATCAAAGCTTTTTAAATCTTGAAAAAATCTGGGAGAAGCTTCCACCAAACTGCATGCAAGCAGTCCTTACTGACATCACCCCAGGCCTCCACAATAATGTCAATTGCATTCTTGATGTTACAGCTCTTGCAAAATTGAAGAACACTGTCCTTATCGCCCTCAGTAGCTGCAGTCAGCCTCTTAAATGTGCACCTTAAATAATAAGTTTTAAAAGCTGCTATTGCACCCTGGTCCATGGGTTGAAGGAGAGAAGTTGCGTTTGGGGGTAGAAATAGCACTTTGATGTTTTCAGAAAGCTCACCAATGGTCTGAGGATGGCTTGGCACATTATCAAGGATGAGGAGAATCTTGAAATCTACATTTTATTTTATTTTCCTGCAATATTTTCGAAAACCATCTTCAAAAACATTAACAATAGAAGGTCAGAAAAAATTTTCCCAGTCATCCAACACTTTTGCTCGACTTAAAGTAGATGCCTAGAGTAGACTTAAAGTAGCCTTTCAAGGCTCGTGGGTTGGCAGAGTGGTACACCACCACAGGCTTAAGCTTGAAGTCTCCACTGGCATTGACACCCAGCAGCAGTCGTACAATCCTTTGCCACCTTAAAGCCTGGAGCATGTGCTTCATTCATACAAATGTAGGTTCTTAATGGCATTCGCTTCCAGTATAAACCGGTTTCATCCAAAGTGCAAATCTGATCTAAGCTGTAGCCTTCTTCATCAATTAATTTTTTTTACTATGGAAGGAAATCCCATCGCACGACCCTCGTCTGCGCCGGCAGTTTTGCACATAAAACTTTACGTTATGAAGAGCGTAGTAATTCTTAATACCAGTATATCAGCCACTTCTATCGCTAAAGGCAGGCACATCGGCAGGATTTTTGGCTTGTTTTGTTAGATCTTCATAAATTATTAAGGCTTTCTCTTTTATGGTGAGAAGCGTCATCCCAGATCACTTCTGCGTTTGCTCGTTTGCTTAGAAGCTGCTCCATCTCCTCACGTTCCTTTGTCCGTAACCTCCCAGATTTGCTAGCACTCAGACTTGTTCCAGCAATACAATTTGGTTTAATCTTTTCTGCACTGTCTCTAATAGACCATAAGGCAGACTCCTTCATTCCTGTTGCATGAGCAATATCACATGTTCTCTCATTACGCTCAAAACGTTTTACCACATCTAGCTTCTCTTCCAGAGTTACAGCCTTTCTTTTATGTACACCACCTGTAATTTTATCACCAGGATACTTCTTGTTATCATTCATACCACTTTATCCTCGCATTTTGTGGGTAACGCGGCAGAATTGTACAGTAACCTCTCACAGAAAGCGCGAGGATCCTTGATGCCAGCGTGGGGACTCTTTCCGCATATGCTCAGGACAAAGCCCATGAGCCAATTGTGTGATGTCAACGTTGGAATCATTTAACAGGCAACACAAAGTTTGCATTTTACAAATACCATTCTCCTATTCGTCAATTGTGTTATAGCCAATTCGCATTGCTAGAACATGCGTTATAGGAGAAACCTCATACCCCAAAAAGCATATTTGTTGTAAACCATTAAAGGTACTAATCTGTCAAATGCTAACCACAGTTTGCCAACGAACATGCATTTGAAAGTAGTTTTCCAACATACCACAGCCAATCTGACCAACATGCCTTCACCGTTTCCTTTATTTAAATTTAAGACTCTTGCAAAAGAAATGTAAAATTCCATCATATATTGTAGTCAGTTTTTCCAAAGGCTCCTTTACTATGATACTATTAATAGCTCTTTTCATTTTGCAATACTAGATCTAACTTGGCCAATCTCTAATTGGTTCCTCAACACACTGTTGTAGAAATCCTTCCTGTGTACACTCCAGCAATCTGTCCTCCACAGCAGAGTTAATTAGTTCATGCAAGTTATATGTAGGCTGAGGTTTCCCACGACTACAATATACTCCTGCTAGATGCACCTCAAATTTCCTGATTTATACTGTGTCCTATAATACCACTACTGTTTGATACAAGTTGTCTATAGGCCAATGTTGGCCTTGCTGTTTCTGAGCTCCACCTAAATGCTGACTGAATGCTAACTTCTGACTGAAGATCCTCTCACCTATGAATGAATCTCATCTTTTACTAACTGTACTACACTGCCTTCTGCTCAGTTTTACCTATCTTCCTAAATGTTGAATACTATTAAACATTCAATTCTCAGCTTGGGAATCCTGCAGCCACAACTCTAATGGTAATTTGATCTTAACTCCTTAGGTGTTAGCAAATATAGGAGTATAGGAAGGAACGGCTTATGTAATCAGGGATAACTGGTACCTTTCAATTATATACCAAAATTCCAAATCTAACGTCTGAGTCTTATGGTGAGGGAACCAAATGCATTATTTCCAAGTTTGCTGCCAACACAAAACTAGGTGGGATTGAGAGTTGAGAGGAGGATACAAGGACGTTTCATGGTGTTCTAAACAAATTCAGCGTATGAGCAAACACATGGCATAATGAAGTAGATAGAAGTGAAGTTATACACCATGCTGTGAAAACCAGAAAGGCAGAGTATTACTTAAATTGTGATATATTGCACAGTATGGATGTACAAAGGGATCTGTTGTCTTTGTACCCAAGTCAATAAAAGCAGACAGGCAGATGTAGCAAGTAATTTGGAAGACAAATGGTACATTGGCCTTCATTTGCAAGAGGGTTTGAGTTCAGAAGTAGAAATGGCTCACTGAAGTTATACAGCACCTTGGTAAGATTGCAACTGGAATATTGGGTGCAGTTTTGGACTCCCTACCTCAGACTGGGTATACTTGCCTTACAGGGAGCAAAGTAAAGGTTCACTTGGCTGATACTGGCAATTGTAGGCCTGTGGCATGAGGAGTGGTTGATTTGTTGGGCCTATATTGACCAGAGTTTCAAAGAAGACGACGGGATCTAATTGAAACCTATAAAATGCTAACAGGCTGGACAGACTAGATGCAGAGCCGACAGAGTCTAGAACCAGGAATCATGACCTCAAAATATGGAACAGACCACTTAGGACTAGGATGAGGAAAAATTTATTCATTCAGAAGGTGGCTAACCTGTGTAATTCACAACCTCAGAACATCTGAGAGGCTGAGTCACTGAGATATTAAAGGCACAGTTTCTGGAGAAAAATAGGGAATATGACATCAAGATGGAAGATCAGCCATGATCATACTGAATGACAGAGCAGTCTCGAAGGGCAAAAGGCCTACTCTTGCTCCTAAGCTCTATACTTCTTATTTCTGTTCATAATTTCAGTGACAGTAAAGTACAAATCTCATCCTAAATGCCTACATTGAGAGAAATGTTTCATTTACACATTAAGAATACAATCTCTTATGCCTGAATAGGTCTCCTACAGTCTATCAGGATGTACGTTTTGCTCATTATACCTTTGTGCAGTTTTTTAAATTGTTAAAAAAGTGACTGCTTTATTTAATCTCAAGCTTCCACATAATGATTTGCCTGACAGGCATGTCTAAACAGTGATTAAAAAAAGTCAAATGCTTACAAATCATGGTTGGATTTCAATCTGGGGATTGGTTTACTGCACCCCAGGTAACTATCAGGGGCGGGCCTGTTGTCACATGACGAGCTCGCCCCTCAGCCATTTAACAGCCTTTGGGTCATTCATTAACTTAATTTGAGCTATCTGCACCAATTGGGCTGCAGTCCCACAACCAAGAGCTGCCAGCAATCAAATTATTCGCAGATGTCTAGTCCTTGCAGTGCACCAGGAGCGCTGTTCATTTACAGGATTGCATCCAGTTCCAAACAATAATTACTGCTGAAACTGGATGCAAAACTTGGTTACTGCATTGGTGGCAGTGGAGTTCTCACCAAGCTGGCAGTCCTTGAAGGAGGCAGATGTGGAAAGTGGAGGGCTAAAATGGTCAGGGTTGGGAGCGGGAGGTAAAAGGATGGTAAGTGACCCCAATTGGAAATCGGGAGTTGGCAAGAGGACAAAATTGTACCCCAAATTTCTCATACTTCAAATCCTACTTGATCAAGAACACCTCAATCTTCAAATGAACTTTATTTTGTTCACAGCATTTCACAGATCTCTTCACTTACCAACTCCATATAACATAGGTTGGAACATTCCAGAATGAAGATCAACGAAAATGTGAAGACACTCAGAACGACCACAAGGTTCTAAGATAGGAATAACCAATGTAGGCAAGGGTGTCTCTATAAAGGCTGTGACGGATGAAATAAAATAAAACATCAAATCATGATTCAGAATATTTCTTATAATTTCTTTGTTTATTTGATGATATCACAAAAGACTAGAAAAGTTATATTCATAGAAAATCACAAGAGAATTAAATTACTTAACTTACACTCCTCCTCACCCTCTCTGCTCACTCGAGTAACTCAGCCAATTGTGAAGAAATTAAACTTTAACTACAGCACACATTTTTGTTTTAGAATGCTGAGCAAGACAATTTGTATTTCCTTATTCATGTAGCCACATTGGATGCATTACTAAAACTAGTCATCTTAAAAGCTATGCATCAAATTCTATCTTATTGACATTATCAATATATGTAAAGAACACAGCTAAGATTTGCAAGAGGTTATAGTAATGCAGAAAGTTTTTTTTAAAAAAAAACAATAAAAACAGTAATGCTGATCAGGTAATAAATTGAGATTGAGAAAAAAAGTTAGATGGTTCAACATACAGTTATCATTGGCATTGTAGCTCTTGAGAATGGCTTTCAGCTCCTGCAGCTTCTGATGGGAACGTGCATGGACACTGTCAATCAAAAGCTTCTCTACAGATAAGTGATCAACCTGAAAAGCAGGCAACATTGATTGACATTATTAAGGTTATCACAAATCTGTTTTCTTGTAACAATTTGCTCGTCTAACTGTATTTAACATCAATAAAATTACAAATGATCTAGAGTAAATATTCATAGCACAAGTAAATGAACATTCTACTTCTTCGAAAATAGTCACATTGGTAAGCTGCAATTGAGAGATAAAGCATGCAGAGTCATAATCTCAACAATCTTGGAGCCGTGACACAACAATGTTCAAAACTTCTCTGCACCACTTCCTTCCAAGGCACTAAAAACACAAACGTAGTAAAAAGGTGATATAAACCTGAAAAACCTGGATGCATTGTATTTATGAAGCAAGTTTTATTACACTAAAATATATCTACATTAAATTTAAATGCAGGTTTACTTGAGTGATATATTGGTTGCCATATTGAATAAGTTTGCATTAATTTACTACACAATGAAAATATACATTTATTATTCACCTATGGGATGTGGGCTTCACTGGCTGTGCCAGCATTTATTGTCTATCCCTAGTTGCTCTCGAGAAGGTGGTATGAGCTGCCTTTTTGAAGTACAAAATACTCATATGCACTTATGGAACCAATGTAAATTGAAAGACATTTGTAATATGTACAAGAGCACAGAAAACTCAGGCTAACAAAATATTGTTTTAACTATAAATTATGGCAATGAATCCACAGGAATCCATTGATTTGTCAACAAGCATCTTTTTTACCTTCATAGCACGTTCTATTAATTTAGAATCGCATGCTGGTAATGGTGGATCATGCGATATCTGTAAGGGTTTTGAACAGTCACTCTCATCGATTTTTATCAAGACTTTGTGAACGGAAGCACTGCCAGTTTTTCTCCCCAAGACCTGTTGGCTAGAAACAAAATAAAACCAATGAATAATCTAAAACAAAAATTAAACCAGAAAAGATTGTAAGTATTACTTTCAGATCTGACATCATCACTGGCGAGAAAAGTACTTAGTGTTTCAGGTCTGTGACCGTTCATCATAAAAGTATGAAACAATCACTTTGTGACGTAAATCATCTTATATAGTGGTTAAGACATGAAGATCCAAAAATTAGATGATTGATAACTAACTGCTGCAGCAAACATGCAAAAGTATTATTTCAATAAATTAAAATAATTTTATTTATTTAAGTGTCTTTCATGGCCCGGGGCACCCCAAAGTGAATCAGATATTTTTAACTGTAGCTACTCTTATGATGCAAACTTGAACACCAATCTCCTTAAAGCAGCAATGAAATAACTTAGTATTTTGAGGGGCAGGTTTTATCGAGGTAGGGTCAGAGCCTTGGATGCACATCTCATTGGAAATGTGGCACTTCCAAAAATGAAACACCTGCTTAGCACTGTCCTACAGCATTAGCTTAGGTCAGTGGTGACCGATTTACTGAGATGAAAGGAGAACAAGCTAGTTAATAATAGAAGCCACTGATGGAACCTCACATGGCCGAAAGAGGTATACTTTTTTGAATTTTAAAAGATACTAAGCAAAATCAACTTTATACTCAAGAGGATGAGTTTACAATAATTATTATAAACCCCTATAGATTTGCTCAGTTCAAAAATATTTTAAAGTGTTATGAGGTTGCATTCATGCAGCTGTCATTACCCACCACGTTAGCAGTTAGTTTTACAACAGGGTTTTCTTATTACTTCAGGTGATGCTTGCCTAAATAGGTATTTGATCCCAAGTCTTCAAACAATTCAGCACTCCTCAGCTCCAGCTTGCTATAGAACTGACATTACTATGCTATTTAGTGCTTAATAACCAAACTACTGGAGTGTTTTTTTTAAAACAGTATGAAGTGAGGATGTCAATCACATAGCAAAAGTAAGTAGAATTTGAAAGATAAAAGAAAGATATATCTGACCTGGATGGAATTTATAGTTTCTAGTTCAGACAAAAATCTTTGGCTATCATGTACAAAAACAAAGTTGCTGGAAAAGCTCAGTAAGTCTGGCAGCATCTGTGAAGAAAGAAACCAGAGTTAACGTTTCAGGTCCGGTGACCCTTCATCAGACCCTCAGTCATCGGACCCGAAACGTTAACTCTGATTTCTTTCTCCACAGATGCTGCCAGACTTGCTGAGCTTTTCCAGCAACTTTGTTTTTGTTCCTGATTTACAGCATCTGCAGTTCTTACAGTTTTTATTTGGCCATCATGTGTTGTTTGTGCTGAAGTTTTAGCTTTGAAAAGCACGAAACCAAGCAAGTTAAAATGACTGGGAGCCAAAGATCTTTGCCTCAAAAGGTAAAGTACAGATTTTTATTTCAAAATGAACATAGACAATTTTTGTTTTGGCAAGAATCTGAAAATACAGGGACAAGTGCCCCATACTTTTAGTTGGCTTAAAATCACCACGTCACCATTATTATACCTAGCATTTCCGGGTCTTATTCGACTATTTATTTGGCTAGCTGCCATATAGGCCATATAGGATGCCCCATATGGGGCAGCACAGTGGCTCAGTAGTTAGCACTGCTGCCTCACAGCGCCAGGGACCCGGGTTCGATTCCACCCTCGGGCGACTGTCTGTGTGGAGTTTGCACATTCTCCCCGTGTCTGCGTGGGTTTCCTCTGGGTGTTCCGGTTTCCTCCCACAGTCCAAAGATGTGCATGCTAGGTGGATCGGCCACACTAAATTGCCCGTAGTGTTCAGGGATGTGTAGATTAGGTGGGTTATAGCAGGGTGGGTCTGGGTGGGATGCTTTGAGGTTCATTGTGGACTGGTTGGGCCGAAGGGCCAGTTTCCACGTTGTAGTGATTCTATGACAGGCTCAATGGGCTTAATACTTTACTATAAAAAATTTAATAATGTAACATTATCACTGTCCATAAAATAATTCAAAGCAACGTCAAAAAACTTCTCGTTATGAAATAGGCATTGTACTGCAAGGCTGTGCAACCATACTCCCAACATTATTGCACAGTGCATCAGGACAGAAGAGATTACAAGATGGAAAAATTGTCAGAGCTGGCATTCAACAATTGTCTGAAAAAAAGCAAATAAACTGCAGATTTCTTTTGTGATTAAAGTTGGTTTAGATGTCATTACAATATTACAGAATTGTAAATGAAAATCTGGTAATGATGATGGTGATTTTTGGAGACACAAATTTCAAGTCATGTCTCTTGATCAATTCTGGTTCACAATTCAAAAAAAGAAATGAAAAGGGTCCAGATACACAGATCGTTTCTCAAGAATAATTAGGGAAGACAACAAATGCTGGCCTTGCCAAGAGATGCTTACATCCCATGAATAAATAAAAAGCAATGAGAAATACAGAAAATAATGAAAAACACTAATGGAATACTGGCTTCTGTATCTACAGATTAGCGAAGAAACAGGCTGAACTCAGGTTTTGGTAAGACATAGCCCTGCTCAGACACACCTGGAATATTGATAGCAGTTCTAGGCATCACATGTGGAAAAGATACATGAACCTTGAAGAGACTGCCACATAGTTTCCTCAAATGACAGACGGAATCCAAGGGGATTATTCTGCGATTACACAAATTAGGATTGTATTGCCTAGAATTTCGGAATTTAAGGATTCGTTTGATGAAACTTTTCTAGACAGTAATGAAAACAGGTCAGGTTTGGGAAGTCTAGGCCTCTTAAGGAATGAAAATAGAAAACAATTCCATATGCCAAGAATAACAGAAGCTTGGAACCCTCTTCTGCCAGTGGCAACTTCGACTACACCATTCATTTAACAGAAAATGAAGATTGATGGATTTTCGGGATCCAAAACCATGAAGGGATTTGGAGCAAAAGCAGGTACGGAGTTCAGCCCCAGGTGAGTACTGTGTGATGGAACAGGTTTACAGGAGTAGAAGCCTATTTCTGTTCATGAAAGACCCATTTTTCTCAATGTGAGTGAGAGACATGGTATTTTGCTCACACTAAAAAAAAGTAACTTGAATACAGACAACTCTCTCTCTAAATGAGGTTTCCTGAATTGTGCACTAGAAATTGGGTACATCTAACTCATTGATGTAAAGGTAATGTGTTGTTTTTTTGAATGTTTATTCAGTTGTTAAATGAATGGTACTTTACTTCATTTCTTCCAATCCCCTCCTCCCCCGGTCTTAAGCAATGAGTTGTGGAAGCTGAAAATAAAATCCTCATTCTTTACAAAAGTACAGTGTGGGGGAGAAAAGATAGGGAGGTGAAATTGGGCTTTATTAGTAGCACAAAATGAGCTACGTAGCAAAATCAGCAACTCATTTTATATCATGGTTGACACATTGTACATAAAATCACAGAATCCCTACAGTGCGGAAAATGGCCATTCAGCCCATCAGGTCTGCACCCATCCTCTGAACAGCATCCAACCCAGACCTAGGCCCTCCATCCTATCCCCTGAGCCCCACATTTACCATGGCTAACATACCTGGCCTGCACATTCCTGGACACTAAGGGGCAATTTATCATGGCCAATCCAGCTAACATGCACTTCTTTGAAAACACATTTTAGCACAACCTGCTAATTTTGCTAATTGCCCATCTTGTATGCTGTTGAAGATCAATTTCAATCAAACTATTCCTTAAAAACAGCACACATGGGGCTTGATTCCCAACAGCAAAAAGAAAATAAATTGGGAATCTTTGGCTTGAATTCTACACTCAAGTCTCAAGAGTGGAGTTTCACCTCAGCCCATTGTTTCAGGTCAAAGTTCTTAATGCTGATAATATTTCTTAAACTTTTATTGCAGAAAGAGAAATTCCTGCATCAAGCCCGTCTTATGTTTGATTAGTATACAGATCCAAGTTCTAATGGTATCAGCTACCTTTTATGTAATTGAAATCAAAGCAAGATATGAATATCGGATCAACTGGAAGCAATTTTTTTTTTTAAATAAAAGTGAAAACGATTAAAGCATTGGTTATACATTCGAACGAAGAGCAGAAGTAGATCTCTTGGCACCTCTGGTCAACCTGTTCGTCTGCATTATGGGGAAATGTATTCTTCACTCGAGTCCTATAACTGGTACTACCCAATCTGTCTAAAGAATATTCGGATAAATACATTTTTGGAAAGTTAAATTTCTAATGTATCAGAAGAAATGACTACAAAATAATATGACTTTAACAATAGTTCAATAACTACTTCATATTGATCTTGTTATTTAAGGTTTTATGAATTATTTAAAATTATAATATTCTGTGACCAGAATAGGAAGCAGTATATCAACCTTAAAAAAGTGCTTAATTATCTCAATGTTTTCATGTTTACATCTCAGTATTGCATTCCATCACATCTGGGAAACCTTACTTTGCAATACCTGTGATGACTATAATTTACTCACTTCCAAACAACCAGAGTTAGGCACTTTCCAGGCTGATACCTCTCGACCTGAACAAGATCGCCCCAACGTTCACGTATTAGCATTTGCGCCTGAGAGTGTAAAACTTCCAATTGCAGTGACAAACAGAATGAATCTGAGATAATAGGTTAAGGAACACTTGAAAAGAAAACACTGTTAGTCAGAATAAAATAAATTGGTGCAAAGTCTCAATACTTCCATGTTAGCAATAAGAAAATGTGTATATATTTTGTATAAATATTAATTACACATATTTGCACATAATGATGATTAACTCCAGGGAACACAGGATTTTAGAAAACAGAGCAAATCAAGATGGGGAACAAGGAGGATCATCAGCTAACAGTTGCAGATATTGACCTCATATTAAAGATAAGATATTTCTACACAACAGCAAATCCAAGTAAATTCCAAATTTTGAACCAAACGAAAATATCAAAAAAAAATACACTTTACAATTCAACTACGACTCAAGAGAACCTGAAAAAGTCACTTGCCATTGGTGAATAAGTCAGGAGTTAATATGGTTATGTGCTCACTTGAGCAACAGAACCGAAGATGGAAAAAATTCAATGGAGACAAAAAACATTGATCCTGCCAAAAGTATGGATGTAGTTGCCAAGGCTTTTGGAAAGGACACGATCAGTTTTTTTTTCATTCATACATGGGATCTGTGTATCACCAATGATGCTAGCATTTACTGCTCATCCTAATTGCCCTGGAAAATTTGGGAAAGAGCTGCCTTCTTGAAACATTGCATTTCTGTACAGTTAGGAAGGAAGTTTGAGCAGTTTTTACTCAGCTACAATGAAAGACTGGTGATATAGTTCTAAGTCAGGACTGTCTGGGTGTTACTTCTGTTACACAAGATTGCTCGTGTCTTTTAAACAATTGTGGTCGCTATAATTCAGCAGGATTTCTCATTACATATGGTGTAGTCACAATGCAAGTTAGAAAGTTTTCATTGTTGTCAAATTTGGACAAGCAAAATTTTCTTATTAAAAACAACTTTCTGACAAGAATTTAACTGAAGTTCTCACTAAAAATTGCTAATAGTGCATACTATTAAGAATTTGGATACGTAAACAGTTGTACATGTCTTGCAGAGGTTTCACATCAGCAAAGAGTCTGGACTGTACCAGTCGGTGGATGAAATTGATCTGCATACTATGAACCAAAGCACGACCATCTGAAATAACAGTTTTAGACGCATTAGAAACTACTAAGCGGACATTAGCATCAACACTAAAGCTCAATCGGAAATTTTCCAAGTGACAAGAGATGCGTACAAAGAGACATGCCAGAAATTCAAATTATGTGCTGTGCCTCACTGTGGTTAGTTCAATTCCCAACATAGTACAGTCAATTTGGTAGTGGTAAAAATCCAGGTACCTTAAAAAGTTGATCAAGAGCAGGTGATACTCACTGACTAACAGCTTATGTATTAAGAGTTCTTACGGTGCAGGGGTAATGTCCCTCCCTCTGAACCAGGAAATGAGGAGTCAAGTCCCATTTAGTTCAAAGGTGCATAATAACATCACTGAACAGGCAGATTAGAAAACATCACAGCAGCATTGGAGGGCAGCTATTGTGGTCTGGTATTGGTGTACCTGCCTCTGGACAAGGAGGCCTGATTCAAGTTCCACCTCCTCCTGTGATGAGAAATAACATCTCTGATCAGGTTAATTGAAAAATATAAACAATTTATGTATTGAGGATTCTTGTGGCACAGTGTTCATGCCCCTAACCCTGGAACCAGGAGACCTAAATTTAAGTCCCATCTACTCCAGAAGTGTGAAATAACTAACTTCGCTGAACATTTTGATGAGAAAATAAGGGACAGCTTATCTGTTAAGGCTGTTGTGATGCAATGGTAGTATCCCCGCTTTTCAGCCAGAAGACTCAACTGTTGCCTCACATGAAAATTGTGGCGATGGAATTTTAAGTGCAGGACAATTTGAGATATTTCTTGTGGGAGAAGATGGGAAAAGAAGCTAAGGTAATGAGAAAACTGGTGAAGAGCACAACAGCTGCTCCAATTCCGACTCTTGATGTCGGCACAGTATTTTGTTTATTCAAGATAATGAAAGAAATGCAAAATGTAAAAGGGGCTGAAAAGACAGAATATGTGACATAGATACTTGGGTTTTTGTGGGATAATGCCATTGTCACAAAAAATATAAGTGAGAAAAGGGTTAGGATATCACCAGTTTAAAGCAGATGATAAAGAAAGAAATCTCTCAGCTTAGGTGGGTAGATATAGTGATCAACTATTGAAATGTTTCGTTATGAGAAATGCCTCTACAGAATAACAATTGAAGTTTCTAGAAGAAGGATGTCTCGCAACGTAATAGTGGAAATCTGAAGTGACATTTTTCATATTTATGTACTTCTGTGTAAATGCAATTATATTTTTAAAAGCAAGTCTGTCAGAGTTAGAAGTGCAGGTTAAATAAACAACTGCAGAGCTGATTAACAACAGGTGATGCTCAATGGAAGAAGGGCTCTTGTGGTGCAGTGGCAGTGTCCTTACCTCTGAGCCAGGTGGCCTGGATACAAGTCCCACCTGCTCCATCGGTGTGTCTTAACATATCTGAACAGGTTGATTAAAATGTAGAGTTTAGGGTTCTTGTGGCACTGTGGTAGCATCCCTACCTTTGAGCCAGATTCCCCACGATCAACACTGACCTGCCCCAGGAGTGTGCAGCAACATATTCAAACAGATTGATTAGAAACTTTCAAAGAGATAAGGTTTAGGGCTCTTGTGGCACAGTGAGAGTGTCCCTACCTCTGGGTCAGAAGTCCGGGTTCACGTCCCACCCCCCCAGATATATGTGCCAGAACATATTTGAACAGGTTGATTAAAAATGTTTAAGCAATAAGGACTTTTTTTGTTATTGTTGCACTGACCCAGTAAGCAGTGCTTGATAATTCCTGGTTTAAAAAAAGTGCAGACTCTTCTAGCCATACTGGTCTGTAAATGCCCAAACACATTTGATGTCAGCAGCTGGTTAGTACTTGGATGGGAGACTGTCTGGTAATACCAGATGCAGTAGGCTTTTGGGCGATTTTTGTAGTGGCTTTTCAGACAGAAAAAAAGGGCTCTTGAGGTGCAGACTCGTGTTCCTATCTCTGGGTTGAGAAGGTAGAGTTCAAATCCCACCTGCCCCAGACATATGTCACAACATGTCTGAACAGGTTAATTAGAAATATCAAGGGCTAGGTTCTGTGACAGTGCCTTGGGTACTTCCCATTTGTTATGTGGTTAATTAGGTAATTGACTGATTTTGTGTTAGGTTTTCAAAATATGAAAAGTAAGAGCTGGGTGCTTAAGGCCTCTTGTCGCAGCAGAAGTGTAACAAGTGGTGTGCCAGAGGGATCAATCGCCAGGACCACAATTATTTCCAATATACAATGACTTGGATGAAGACTGTGAATGTTTGATCCTCAAGTTTGCAGGTGACATAAAAATAGGTGGGAAGGCAAGTGGTGAGGATGACATAGTCTGCCGAACAATGTTGACAGGTTTAGTGAGTGGGCAAAAACTTGGCAGATGGAATATAATCTGGGAAAATGTGAGTTCATACATTGGCAGAAAGAATAAAGGGGCTGAATATTATTTAAATCGAAAAAAACTGCGGAAAGTTTCAAAACAGAGGGATTTGTACGTCTGCATCGTGAATCACAAAAAGCTAGCATCCAATTTCAGCAGATTATAAGGTAGGCAAATGGAATGTTGGGCTTTATTTCAAAGGGAATGCAGTATAAAAGCAGGGAGATTTTGCTAAAATTATACAAGGTACAAGTCAGACCACAGCTGGAATACGGTGAATAGTTATGTGCCACTCTAAGGAAAGATATACTAGCACTGCAGCAGTCCAGTGAAGGTTCACCTGACTGATACCAAGTATGGAGGAAATGTCTTGTGAGAAGAGGTTGAGTAGGCTTGACTTGTGCTCAATGGAATTAGAAGAATGAGAGATAACCTTATTGAAACATGCAAGATTCTTATGGGACCTGACAAGATGGAATGTGAAAAGGTTGTTTCACCTTGTTGGAGAGTCAAGGAACAGACTGCATCATCTCAAAATAAGGCGTCATTCATTTAAGACAGCAATGAGGACTTTCTTCTTTCAAAGAGTAGTGAATCTGTGGATTCTTCACCAGAAAGGACTGTCGAAGCTGGGTTAAGTATATTCAAGGCTGGAATATACAGATGTTTATTCAGTGAGGGAATCAGGGGTTATGGGGAATAGGTTGGAAAGTGGAGTTGAGGATTATCAGGACACCACAATCTCACTGAACCATGACAAAGCAGGTTCAATGGGCTGAATGGCCAGCTTCTGCTCCTACATCTTGTGGTGTACCTAACACAGCCTGGAAGCCCAGATTCAAGTTCTATCTGCCCCAGAGGTGTGTTATAATACACATGAAGAGGTTGATTTTAAAATAAATGAATTTTAAAGAAAAGTTCTCTGCCCCTTGATTAATTGAATGTTTAGTTATTATGGCAGTAGGTAATTTTAAATAAAGGCTAAGTTATTAAAAAACAAAGCTGAATTCTTTCTCAGGGGCCTTGTGGTTTTGTACCTCTAGGCCAGAAGATCTGAGTTCAAGTCCCACCTGGCACTGAGGTGTGTCATAACATGTCTGAGCAGGGTAAATTAACAAAAAGAAAAGAGCTGGTTCTTCCCTAGTGGGCAGTTAGTTACTGAACAGTGACAGGCACTAGAAAGGAAAGGCAGAAATTGACGAGCATTAAATTATAGATTTACAACAACCTCCTTGTATATCGGAGATAGTAGGAACTGCAGATGCTGTATATCTATCTTTTCTTGCCTAATTCAACACATGAATATTGATCTGATAAACAAGTTCCCAGCTAATCAATGAGATATAATGTTTAACAGAAGACATAAAGCCTTTAAACTCATGGGGAATAGAAATCAAATGCCTACTCATTTATCTCAGTACATCTACACAGTATCAAATGAACATAAATCATCTAAGTTTTCAGTCATTGGGCTTAGTGTTTAACTAATATGATCACAATTTGAAAATCAGTAGAGAATTCCCAGTAAAAAAAAGTTAAAAGATATAATTTTACAGATTATAATAAATAGCAATAGTTAAACAGAAGCAGAATGATGGTTTACACAGGAAATATTGGAATTAGCAAGCAAGCAAGCCAGCCAGTACCAACTAGGCAATACAACAGAGGGATAACTTTTGTTTGACACAAATCCAAACAAAAGCGGGCTGCTGAATTGTAGTCTAGGATGCTTTCAAGCAGATATGCACATCAAACAAAGAATGTTTTACAGTGATTTCTCATGGTATTGTATTGGCTTGTGTATAAAATTCACTATTTCATGAGCTGTGGTGTGTTGACTAGAATACAAGGTAAAAGTCTAAACTCATTGAAATGGAGAAGTGTAATTTTTTTTAATAAGAAGGTGAAAATCTCTAGGATTCATCAACAAGAAATGATAATGGCCCAGATCATATTTTAGTGTAAAGCTGTAAATGATATTACTTCAAATGTAAATCTTCGATTCATGCTAGCCTCAAATTACCTCCTGTTTCCTTATCTTCAACTAGTATTTCCAGTTTGAGCAGCCGCCAGGGTATTTCAGGATCATCACCCATCACCGTAAGTGTGGCTTCAAATTCACCTTCAACACGGAATTTCACACGTCCATTGGCTTTACACAAAGTACAAATATTTTATAAGTTCAGAATTTGAAAATTTAGAAGAACACTTCCTAATGCAAATCTCAAACCACTTGGAGTGAACTCTCATTATTGGGTTATAAATAGAAATTTTCTTAAACCTAAAGGCATTCCATCCGAGACAACAACAAAGGTGGTATTACATTTTTCAACAGGAGTTTCATTCAGAAAGTAAAGGTTAAAAAATTGAGGATTTAAACATTGATAGCTATGGGTTCTCGCAATAATGGGTCTTATATGAAACGTAAATGAACTTAACTGAAACCAAGCTGTATAGAATTCTTACCAACAGTAAGGTTTGCCAACTGTGGAGGAAGGTCTGTTGTCACCAGTCGATGTCTCAGAATCTGATTAAGCTGATGAAGTGTGGATTGTTTCTCACTTTTTGTAATTGGATTTGGAGGAATGATTTTATCCTGTTGACAATTTGAGCAATACAAATTTCAGAACTATTCATTATAATTTATTTGGAAGCCACTGAGCTTTGTATTGAAGAATCAATTGTAAGCCCAAGGAATCAGATTGCTGTGTATACAAGTCTAATGCTCACTATTATTACAATTGCGAACTTAGTTTAATTAAAATGCTATTTCTCTCCGTATATCCATGTTAAAAAAAAGGAATTAATTCAGCCAAAATATACATTACCCATTAACTTTGTTTCATAGCTAAGTCCTGCATAAGGTTTGATTTTTATTTACTTAAATAGTAAGGTGATCACTTTATTGTTCAGTGTCTTTTACTTCAGCCCACTCCCCTATCCTAATCTCAAATGCTCTTCATTTTTAATTATTCATGCATTTCTCTGTTAAAATCTACCTTCACTTATGTTTCTGGTAGGGCATTTCACAAACAAAAATACGTATTAAAAAATTCCTAATGTCACCTGTCATTATTTTAATGAGAACTTGAACTTATGTCCTCCGTTACAAACTCATTTATCATTGAAAACAATTTCTCCCTTTTTAATCAACCAAATTCTTCATTATTTTGAAGTTAGGTCAAAATGTGCGACCTAGATAACAATATGCTTAGCTGATATAACCTACCAACATCTTAAAAAAAAGTGGAGTTGGTTAAATCAGAGAAAATCAGAGTTTAACACAAACAAATCATAACTAGAACTTTCCTATAATAAACAGATCACAATCCTAGTCTTATGAGCCTAGGCCAGTAGCTCACCCGAATACAAGTGGGCAGGCGAGGGTACGACCCTGTTGTAAGAACATCAATAGCAAATGGAATTGCAAAACTTGGCAGGCGTGCATGAACCAAAGCATCTCTTGCTAATGATGCCATTCGATCAGCAGTGTCCACAAAGATGAATGCCTGCTGATCCAAGAAATTTGATATCATCTGCATGCAAAAAACAAAAGAAAAGTTAATAATGATGAGCACTGTGCAATGAAATTGCACAATAACACTGCAAACAAACAAACGTGAAATAAGGAGCTGCTCTCAAGATTTGTGCCTTTCAATCCAGTGACAGCTAAAGTCACTCAGAAGCACAATTAATCTAAACTAAGAGATTTAAAATACGTGGAATTGGAGTTCTTTAGTCGTCTACGTGAGTTGTGTCCAAAATGGAGAAATGATGGGTAAAAGTCATCAAGATAATAACAGTGACCATATTTCAGAAGTATTTAATTGGCTTTGGGACGATGAGGTTGGAAACGATGCTACATAAAGGTAAGGTTGCTGACAAATGATCAGCATTCCCATGTACGTCTTCTAAAGTGCTATTGCTTCAAATCACATGTGATCAGTGTTATTTAATGGAACATTTGATGTTTCTGGTACCCAACATCTGCAAAGGAAGGCCTTAAAATGTGTTTATCATCAATTGTTCAGTTAGCAGCCAATAACTAACCTCTTGGGAGCAAGGGAGAAAAGAAAACTAGTTTCTTATGTGTTTGAGGGGTCTCCACATTGGTATACTTGGTGTTCAGGTTTGAGACAAGTCAACCCATGACATCAGACTCAATACCTTAACCAGCAGTAAACTGACACCAAGACACTTCAGATAACTGGCCAGGCAAATGGCCTTACTACTGAGTCTATGTGTGTTTTTGAACATGGATTCTGTCTAAACAGCTTGCAGGATTGGCAAGCCAATTCCCTTAAAGTTCATGTGGTGTTTCAGCAGAAAGCCTAGCAAAGTTCTGTACTGGCAAATTAGAGGTCGTAGAGTTATACAGCACAGAAACAGACCCTTCGGTCCAACTCCATGTCAACCAGATATCCTAAACTGATCTAGTCCCTTTTACCAATATGTGGCCTATATCCCTCTAAAGCCTTCCTATTCACTTACCAATACAGATGCCTTTTAAATGTTGTAATTGTACCAGCCTCTATCATTTCCTCTGGCAGTTCATTCCATACGCACACCACCCTCTGTGTGAAAATGTTATCTCTCACGTCCCTTTCCTCAAGTCTGGGTGATAAATTAAGTTTCCGTTTAGGGACAATATGTCCTTACTATCACTCATACAAAATCTCAATGAAATTTAGAAATTCGAGCAGCTATACTTTGAGATGGTTAAGTGACACCCAGTGAATGTGTTGGATACTACCAGACAAAAAAGTTTAAAAATCTGTTACTTTTGCATCAACGTAAACATCCATCTGCTAGTAAATACATGAATCTTTCCACTCTTACCGCACATTTTTCCACCTTTCCAGCATTACTTGCCCATTTTACCAACGCAAGCAGACGAACAAACAGTTGACGTGTTCGACTAGCAAACTGAACAATCTCAATTTTTCTGTGGAAAGAAGCCAACATGCTTGTAAGCGTTGCAAATTTTATCACTTTCAAAAACTGAAGAATATTCTTCAAAAATGTACATTATGAAGAGGTTTAGTACTCTGGACTTTTACACAAACTACTTATTATTTTACAAGTGGTCAGCTGCAATATAGCAGCAGATATATAGATAATTCACTGAGCTGTGTAATAGTAATGGGGTAATTGTAGGGAATTTCAACTTCCCCAACATTAACTGCAACAGTCGTAGTGTAAAGGGAGAATTAATCTTCACTTGGGGAGGCAAGGTTTGATCAGAGACAGTCAGCATTGCTTTATCAAAGGGGAGCTCATGCCTGACAAATTTGATTAATTTTTGCGGTGGTAGTGATCAGGTATGTAGATGAGAGTAGTGCAGGTTATGCAGCTTATATGGTTTGGAGCAGGAGCCTTTGGCAAGGTCCCACATGGCAGACTGATACAAAGTTAAAAGCACACAAGATCCAGGGTAACTTGACAAGTTGAATCAAAAATTGGCTTAGTGGTTGGAGACAGAGGGTGGTAGCTGATGGCTGTTTGTGTGACTGGTAACAGGTGTTCTGTGGCATACCACAGGGATCAGTGCTGGGTCCCTTATTGCTTGCAATAAACAATACAGATGAAAATATTGGGGGCTGATAAGTTCGTTTGCGGATGACATAACAATTGACCAAATGTTGAAGAGTGAGAAAGAAGGTCTTAGATTACAGAAGGATATATACAGGTTGGTGAGATGTGCAAATCAGTGGAAAATGGAATTTAATCCTCTTAGTTGCGAGGTGATACACTTTGGAAGAAGTAACAAGATAAGGGAGCAGTCAATTAATGGCAGGATACAAGGAAGTTTGGGGGAACACAGCAGTCTTGGATTGTTTGTCCACAAATCCCTGAAGGCAGCAGGCTGGTTAACAGGGTGTTAAGGTAACGTATGGAATACTTGCCTTTATCAATTGTGGCGTAGATTATAAGAGCAGGGAGATTATATTGGAGCTGTACACAACTTTATTTAGGCCACAGCTGGAATACTGTGTGCAGTTCTTGGTGGCACACTGTAGGAAGGATGTCACTGCACTGGAGGGGGCGCAAAGGAGATTCATCAGGAGGTTGCCTAGTTTGGAGCAGTTTAGCTAAGAGAGGCTGAATAGGATTAGGTTGTTTTGTTTACAGCAGAGAAGGGTGAAGCAGGGACCTGACAGAGGCATACAAGATTGAGGGGTGGTATGGGTAGGATGGACAGAATGCAGCTGTTCCCCCTTTGAAGAGTTCATCATGACGCAGCATAATTTTAAAAGGTGAAGGGCAGGAGATTTAGATTTGAGGGATTTAGGGAAAAACCTTTTCACCTAGAAGGTGCTGGGAATTTGAAATGCATTGCCTGGGTGGGTAGTAGAGTCCAGGAACTTCACAACCTTTAAAAAAATATTTGAATGAACACTTGATATGTCATAACATTCAAGACTATAGGCTAAGGGCTGGAAATCAGTCGATAGGTGATGGTTTTGTTTTGTCACTGCAGACTTGATGGATCAAACAGCCTCCTCTGCACTGTACAACTCTGACTTAAAATACATGAAATTCCACCCTTAAAGTCAGTGGAATAACTTGCGCTGCAGAAAGCAGTACTGTCAAAACGCAAATCAATAGTAACCCTGGTAATTACTCCAAATTGTGATGAGCTATGCAGCGAATACTCCATGCCTTTCTGCATAAACATACATGATCAGCATTTTGTCATTCTGTAATAATACATTGATAATTCAAAGCAGTCAAACACTTTACTAGTCTTTAGCTAACTACTCCATTTCTAACTCTGACCCCTTAAGCCATTTGAGTGTAAATATTTCACACAAATAAGTGAGAGATAATTGTACAGTGGTCAAGTACTTAAGTTCATGAACTAGCAAATCAGCTTTCCAAATTTCATATCCCACCATGGTGAATTGTGAAGTGAAATTCAATAACGATAATCAATTGTAAGCTAGCATCTGGAAATTGATGGATTAAAAAAGCAACTGTCGCACAAATTTTGTCAGTGTCTGGTTTTCATCTACTTCAAGTCCCATACCACAATGGTGACTAGAAACCCTCACAGTAACAGACCATAGCTTGCTAGCAGGCTCCAAGTTACGAGGGCAATTAAAAAGAAAACTTGACTATTTGGAGAATCTTACTTAGAATAGGATCAACAAATAGGTGACTTTTGCAGAAAGAAATGAAGACAATGATCAGACATTGACAAAGGGTTACCAAAAAGTGCATATAGCTGGAAGACAAAGATTATCAGCAGCTGTTCTGGGTCATTTCAGCAATTAAATCAATCCATGTGGGGAGTTAAAATATAGAGGGTTGGGGACCTAATTCAAATAAACTTCAGACTGCCATGACAAACAGTTATTGAGTTACTCCAGCATGGGGTGCTTTCAGAACATGCTACATTTGAGGTGCAACTTAATTATTTGGTGACAAGCAGAAAACAAGGTTGCAGCACTGAGATATTTAGCATCAGTAATTTAGCTAATACCACAATGCTGTAGGACAATACTTCTGTTATTAGAAACTTTAACTTTGTAAGAGAACAAAGAGATCCAGTGGTACAGGTACATAGTTCCTTGAAAGTGGAGGCACAGATAGATAGGGTGATGAAGAAGGCTTGGCATGCTTGCTTTCATCAGTCAAAGCATTGGGTATGGGAGTTCGGACATCTTGTTGCAGCCGTTCAAGGCGTTGGTGAGGCCACATTTGGAATACTGCGTGCAGTTCTGGTTGGCCTACTATAGAAAGGATATTATTAAACTAGAAAGAGTGCAGAAAAGATTTGCGAGGATGCTACCAGGAGTGGAAGCTTTGAGTTATAACGAGAGGTCGGATAGGGTGGGACTTTTTCCCTGGAGCGTAGGAGACAGAGGGATGATCTTATAGAGGTCGAGAAAATCATGAGAGTGATAGATAAGGTAGATAGCTGACAGCTTTTCCCCATGGTAGAGAAGTCTAAAACTAGAGGCTATAGGTTTAAGGTGAGAGGGAAGAGATACAAAAGGGTCTAGGGGGCAATTTTTTTCACACAGAGGGTGGTGAGTGTCTGGGACAGGATGCCAGGATAGTGGTGGAAGAGAGTACAATTTCGTCATTTAAGAAACATTTAGATAGGTACATGGATAGGATAGGTGTGGAGGGATATAGCAAATGGGATTAGATTAATTGTGAAAACTGGGCAGCATGGACAAGTTGGGCTGAACACCTGTTTCCATGCTGTAGACCTCTATGACCTCTTTTTAAGTTTACTGCATGAGCCTGTGGAGGTTTCATCCTGTTATTCACAAATTATTTCCCATTCTGTCCAAAGGCTTTAGTTTCTGATGGAATGTGGGTCTATGGATGGCCAGTGCTCTTCAATCTATCTCCCAAAAACTCAACTTATTTGTTATGTTCAAACTTTGCCAGTAATTGTTGGCAAGCAATTTGTACAAGGAGAAGAGAGAGAGCAAAATCACACTCGGTCAGTTCCTGTGCCTCCATACAGGTTATAGCGACAAATGCATTAACAAGGGCAGGAATTTTCTAAATCATGAAATCAATGAAGCTTTTCGTTTAGATACTTGCATGGATTGTTGGCATTAGTGGTAAGGCCAGCACTGGTTGCCTGTCCCTTATTGCCCTTAAACTGAGCAGCTTGTTAAGCCATTTCAGAGGACAGTTAAGAGTTAACCACATTGCTCCAAGTCTGGAATCATGTGTAGTCCAAACCAAGTAAGGATAGCAGATTTTCTTCCCTAAAGGGGACATTAATGAACCAGATGGGTTTTTTGGCAATTGTCAATGGTTGTACAGTCAACATTAGATTAGCTTTTAATTGCAAATATGTAGAATATTAGCCAAGGCTCTGAATTACTAGTCCATGGCATCACAACTATGCCAAAAAACAGATAACCTCTCCCTGCTAACCCAGCGAAGATTAGTGATTCAGTGGAACCACAAATTAATCTGGGAATGTCTTGGCTTGAATTGGTTTCATTTATTTTCAAGAAGGAGTTAGATACAGGGTATGGGGAGAGAGCAGGAACAGGGTAGAGTTGGATGATCAGCAAGTGGTATTATTGCCATACTATTAATCCAGAAACCCAGGTAACGTTCTGGGGACCTGGGTTCAAATCTGACCATGGCAAATGATGGAATTTGAATTCAATAATAATCTGGAAACATGAGTGAAATGACGACAATGAAACTGTTGCCAATTGTCAGGGGAAAAACCCATTTGTTCACCAATGTCCTTTAAAGAAGGAAATCTGCCATATTTACCTGGTCTGACCTACACGTGACTTCAGATCCATAGCAATGTGTTTGTCTATTAACAGCCCTCTGGGGAATTAGGGACAGGTAACAAGTCTGCTCTAGCCAAAGACACACACATCCATGAATGAATATTAAAATAAAAATCCAGTAGCAGGGCCAAATAGTTCACTACAGCTCCTAGTTTCTCGACCTTTATTAACAGCTCACTAATTCTTTGGGGAGTTCTTGAGTAGTGTTTTGTTTTTGGTACAGCAGTCTGAAGCCCTGCATCTCAAAATAATTAAATGCAGTTTTAACTCTATATCACAAGAGCACTTTTGGGAAATAAATTAGTTCAATTCATAAAATAAAATTGATTATCAATTGGCAAAAAACATTTAAACTAATGTCAATACATTGAGATACCTTGCTATTGTCTCCATTTTTAAAAACATAGAAGCAGCCTTTTAAAAAAATTACACTAAATGCATGAAAAAACTTGAATTGAAAAGTCACTTACCGTTCCATGTCAGTCTTTCGAGGCAACCTAAAAAACAGAAGAAGATCAGTTACTTACCAATGCAAGTAAAAGCTTTATTCTCAGATGAAAACTATATACTTTAACTACAAAGTTTATACTTAACAGTTTCAAACCTCTTGCCATTCATTGTGCAAAACATCTCAGAGAGCTTTGTCATGGCAAAAAAATGTGTTGCCATTAAAAACTTCAGACAGTTTAGGGTGATAACCAAAGACACAATTGAAGATAAAGATTTGTGGAAGCTTTCCAAAGTGTTCTAGAAGGCAGGGTACAATAGTCAAATCTTTAGACGTGGCATACACATGTTTGCGTTTTTTTTGGAATTTCTTCTGAAACTATAAAACAGTGAGCAATCACAGCTTGATTCAAAGACTCATTCATCATGACAAAATGCTACTTTTAAGCTAGTTATTCATGGAATTTCTGTGATGGAATACATTCTTTTTATAAAGAACATGAAACAATATATTTAAGCCACCAGACATCTGTACAAGTTTAATTTGTTTTGAATTTTTGTTTGACTAACATTTGTTAAAAAGGTGCTGTAACTATAAGTACAACATTTTACAGGATAAAACAAATAGAGAGTTCTTATTTATTTTGTGTATATATTCAGCTACTTCAATTGAATCACTGATTTATTAATATGCTATTCCTTTTCTCAAATCGCAGAACAGTCATTTCAAAGTTAGCAGCTTAGAAATTACTGTTTCTCTTAATTATTTCAGTACCAATGCAGAGTACGGCAGATACTTTACGGTGTAAAGACTTCAACAAATGTATAGGGCCCTGCTCCAGAGGCTGTTGACATTATTACCAGAATAAAGTAAACAACTTTAAGCCAATAACATCACGAATTTATTCACAATATATTCAAGTTGAAAAATTAGTTTAAAGAATTTCTGTTTAAAATACAATGTAGATGAATTGTAAGATATTGCAGAATGTTCCACTGTTACATCACCTTTTAACTTAATAATCATACATTCCTTGTTATGTCACAACTTTTGTTTTTTTTTTTAAGAGGAAACATTTTGGTATAAACGAATAATAGCCAATACATTGCTCTCTTGGATTTGCTGTTTTGTTGCCACAACGTATAGGTGACTAAGCATGTGTTCTATGAAACACTGAAGGTTCAACAAGGACGCTGAAGATTTACCTCAACCAACATAACCATCCTCGACTTATAGGGAAGAACAGCAAGATCAGCAGGGTGAACAGGACAATCTTGCAGAAAAATAGTTACATGAGCCTTGTGTTAGACAGTTATAATGTAATTAATGAGTTGTAAATTCAAAATGCATCTATAATAAAATAGCTAGCTATTTTTGAATCAAATTGCTCAGACATGTTGTTATACATCTCTGGCATAGGTATGACTTGAACCCAGGCCACCTGATCAATAGGTAGGGACGGTATGACTGCACTAGAGCCCCATTTATATAATAACATACTCCATTTGTTATTACCACCATCAGCTCTAAGTGAGCACTGCATCCTCAATATATTGCAATTCTAACTGTACACTGAATTGCTGGCTACATTGTATCAAAAGCAAGCAAGCAAAAATGTCTAAAAGATTTTGGACAGACACTATTTTTAATACTGCCTTTTTCAAAAGGTACGGTTAATGCAGCAATGTAACTTGATTGCTGGCATTTTCGAACACACAGTAAAGCTACAATCGTTCAACTTTTAGGATTTATTACTATATATTGGACACACTTCTTTCAATTTAAGCTGTTGTCTCAATGGTTGGTGCTTCATAAGTGAAAATCACAAAATACAGATTACAATGGAACAGCAATTGCCACAGGATACTTTACTGACAACACTCAGGTAAAATTGGAGTGTACATTGAAATTGCATGTAACAATAAGCAATTTCACAGTCAGGGTCCTGTGAAAATAGCATAAACAACAATACTGTTCAAGCACCATAAAACTTTACAGTAGGTCAGTTAGATGACATTTTACACTGAGAAGAGCTTTCAGGCTTGGATCAACGTAAAATGTGTATGTCAGCCAAACAGGAACTTAAAAAGTAATATACTAGTATCACCAGAAAGTTGTTTCCAACCAACCATTCTGCATAAATGGGTCTTTTTCTGACCAGCAGGATGCAAGAAGTGAAGTCCTGAAGGAGCCTCAGTTTTTTTACAATTTATATCAAAGACTTAGATTAGGGGAGTGAAGGCATGGTAGCTAAATTTGCAGAGTATAAAGACAGATATGAAAACTTGTTGTGAAGAGGATATAAAGAGGATGAAGATTAATATAGATAGGTTGAGTATCAGGCAAAATCTGGCAGATGGAATGCAAGTTAAGACAATGGGCAGTCATTCAGTTTGGCAGGAAACCAAACAAAAAGTATTGTTGTGTACCAGACCAAATCCCCTCAAAATATATTAAGAAGATAGTCTTTTTCTCATTTTAAAGGTCAGTATAAGACATTGTGTTTCAGACGGAATTTGATTGGTCAAACTAATCGACTCTATGCAAAAATACTTTATCTTTACAGTTAAAATACAGAAAAATAAAAGAATTGGCTTAACTATAACTACTAATTAACTGCTCCAATATAGTAACATACTATAAACACACTCTTGGCAAAGGCAAATACAGTAAAATAGATTGTGTCACATGCAATTCTAGCAGCAGGAACAGAACTCCAGCTTTTAGCTGTAGCAAAGAAAGGAATGAGAGCTTCCACATCCAGCCTCAAGACCCCAGCAACCACAGAAAGCCAAACCTGAAAATCCTGGTTCTGTGGAAGCTTGACACACCCATTTAGGCTGCTTCTGTTGTTCCAACTATTAAAGAAAACCCCAAGGCCTCACAGGCAGTTTACCCTATTGGCTTTGGGCAGATCACTCTTCACCTCTCAACTTTTCTTTAGAAAGAAAGGACAAAATACATCTCTTAAAGCCATTCATAGTCATGTTATTCATTTTGGAAAACAACTGCAGAATTGAGATGCAAAGGGATTTAAGGCTAATGGAACACTATCATTTATTAAGAGAGGAATCGAGTTATCATGGTAAGGATGTTATGCTTCAGTTACACAGGGCATTGGTGAGACCACATCTTGATCACTGTGTACATTTACTTTCTCTTGGTTAAGGAAGGATATAAATGCATTGGAAGCAGCAGTTTACCAGAGTGATACCTGAAATGACCAAGCTGTCTTATGAGGAAAGGATGGGCAGATTGGTCCTGTTTTCACTTGGATTTTGAAGAGTGAAGGGTAGCTTGGTTGAAGCATATTAAAGCCGCTAGACTGGATTCGCCACAAGTGGCAATGGAACCAAAAGGGAATTATCTACTTGACCTCATTCCCACAAATCTACCTGTCATTGATGCGTCCATATTGGAGGTAAAGTCCCATCTTCACATTGAGGATATATTCCATCAGGGGTTCGGAAACCCGGTTGGCTGGATGGCTGGTTTGCAATGCTGAGTGATGCCAACTATATGGACTCAATTCTTGCAGCAGCTGAGGTTGCCATGAAGGACTCTCCTTCTCAACCTCTCCCCTTGCCCGAGTTGTGGTGACTCCCAGATCAAATAACCACCATTCGTCTCTCTTTAATGACAGAGCAGCCCAATGGTTTGGTCAGACTATGGTGACTTTACTGTCCCATTATAATCTGTCATGTGCTAGAATGGGCCAGACTTTGAACAGATTTAGCAGCTCAAAAACAGGACATCCACAAGGCACTATGGGCCATCAGCAGCAATAGCACTGTACTCAGTCACACTTTGTACTTCATGGCCTCCAATATCCACTACCCTACCATTACCATCCAGCCAGAAGATCATCCTGGTTCAATAACTTGGAGATATACCTGAAAATAAGGTCACAACCTGGTGAAGCTACATATGACTACTTGCACGCTAAACAGTGGAAGGAGTATGGAGTCATCAAGTATAAATAATGCTACAATAAACTGGTCAGATCTCAACTCTGCAATCCTGCCACAGTCAATCATCAACTGTGGTTGAGAACTAAATTAACAGAAGGTAGAGCATCTATAAACATCCCCATCATTATAGCAATGAAAAAGACATGACTAAAACATTTGTATCCATTTTCAGTCAGAAATGCCACGTGGGTGCTCCATCTCAGGCATGTCCCAGCATTATAGATGCCATTCTTCAAGCAACCGATTCACTCCACGATATCTAGAAGAGGCTGAAGATACAAGATACTGTAAAGGCTCTGGGCCCTGACAACGTTCCAGCAATTCAATGCTCCAAAACTAAGTGTCCTTAACCAAGCTGTTCCAATACAGCAACAAGACTGGCATCTACCTAGCAATGTGGAAAATTGCTCAGGTATGCACAACAAGCATGATAAATCCAACCCAACCAACTACCATCCTATCAGCCTATTTTCAATCATAAAAGTCATAGAAGAGATCGTAAACAGTGCAATTAAGCAGCACTTGTAAGAGAATACCCTGCTCACTAATTCTCAGTTTGGATTTTGTCAGGTCCACTTGGCTTCTAACCTCTCACCTTCCCACTATATGAGGTCAGAAGTGCGATGGTCACAGATGTTATACTCAATTAGGATCATGCACCACTACTCCTGGAGTCATCTCAAAAGTTAAAGGTTTTATAAATATATGCAAAATTGCCCAATTTATCTATCTTTTAGAGCTAGGTTGACAAAAAGCAAGGACAATGTTTCTACACTGAACAAGAATTACTATTCATTATAAATAAATAGATTCTAGCTACAACTAAAACAATTATGAACTACTGACCTATAACTCTTCCAATTAAAATTCTAACCTCCTTATAAAACTCTCCCTAAACACAAAAACAAACAAAAAAATCGTGGAGGTTATGGGTGGAGGGAAAGACTGAAAAGGCCTTTCAATGGTCCCTCACCACAGGGTTCTCTTGAGACTATCTTTTTGTCTTGTCAGGACTTTGAATTGATTTTCCTTCTCTAGGTACTTTCGCTTGCTTGCAGAAGGCATAGAGCAACTGGTTCAAACTTATAAAATCTCTGATTTATTGTTTACACTAACTTATAGTTGTTGGCTGGCAGGAGATCTCTATCATTAACAACTGGTCACCATTCCACAAATCAATCAGCTACTTGTTGCCTGCCAAATTTTTCTTCGTACATACGCATTAACTGCAACTTGACTTTAACTAAATCTCCTCCACTGTATGGACCAACAGTAGCATAAACGGCACTTACAATGAGGGTCAGTTACCAATTTTCAAAGAAATACAGTAATTCTTTCCAAAATCCTTGGTTTTTAAAACCATCCTTTTACCACTTCAATCCACAATCAAAAATACAGAAAAGTAAAGAGATACAGTATTTACAGTGATGATTGCATAATGTTTGGCACCATTCTAGAATCCTCAAATATTCAAACAGTTTATGTACAAATGCAGTCAGATCTGAACAACAAAAAACTGAAAGAACCACGGATGCTTTAAATGGGAAACAAAAGCAGAAGTCACTGAAAAAGCTCAGCAGGTCTGCAGTATCTGTGAAGAAAAATCAAAGTTAACATTTCAGGTCCGGTAACCCTTCAAAATGGTCACCGCTGATTTTTCTTCACAGATGCTGCTAGACCTGCTGATCTTTTCCAAGATCCGAATAACATCCAGACATGGGCTGATAAATGGCCAGTAATGTCCATTAGTCAATAATAATCGCCAACAAGAAATAATTTAACCATCACTCCTCAACATTCAATAGCATTACCGTCATGAATCCCAACTACTAGTTTTATTATCAACATCCATGGGGTTTTTATTGACCAGAAACTGAACCGAACTAGCCGTACAATCTCCAACAGCTGAGCAGAAAGTAGGAATTCTGTGCTAAGTAACTCACTTGCTGTCTGCTGAATGCCTATGCACCATCAAGAAGCCCAAGTCACGAGTATGGTGAGATACTCAATACTTGCCTGGATGAGTGCATCTCGAACATCACTCAAGTAGCTTGACACCATCCAGGACAATGCAGTCAGCTTAATCGGCACTACATTCACCACCCTCAATACACTCGCCCTTCACCTTTGATGCACAGTAGCAACACTGTGTACAATTACAAGTGCCCTGCAGTAATTGACCAAGGCTCATACAAGGGCGCCTTCAACAGTATCTTCCACCATGTTCTGCAAGGCAATTAGGAACTGACAATAAACGCTGCCCTAGCCAGTGAAGCCCATACCCCATGAGCTAATATTTTAAAAAGAAGATCCTGAATGGTGTTGATATAATGGATGTGGAAAAGATATTTCCTTTTGTGGGCGAGTCCAACACTACATGTCACTGTTTAAAAGATAGGGGTCACCCTTTTAGGAGAGAGATTTTCCAAGGGTTGTGCAACTTTGGAACTCCAAGTTTAGACAGTAGCTCAGTGGTTAGTACTGCTGCCTCACAGCGCCAAGGACCTGGGCTCAATTCCAGCCTCGGGTAACTGTCTGTGTGGAGTTTGCTGATTCTCCCCGTGCCTGCATGGGTTTCCTCCGGGTGTTCTGGTTTCCTCCGATAGTCCGAAGATGTGCAGGTTAGGTGGATTGGCCATGCTAAATTGGCCATAGTATCCAAGGATGTGTAGGTTAGGTAGATTAGCCACGGGAAATGCAGGGTTACAGGGACAGGGTAGGGGGATAAGTCTGGGTGGATGCTCTTTGGAGAGTCGGTGTGGACTTGTTGGGCTGATTGGCCTGTTTCCACAATGTAGGGATTCTATGATTCTATCTCAGACAAGTAGTGGAGGCAGGGTCATTGAAATTTTTAAAGCAGAGTTAGATTGATTTCTCTGTCTAATAAAATCGTAAGCTTATTGGTAGTAAACTGAATGGAGGAATTCAAACAAATTCTGCCATGATCTTACTGAACGGCATTGCAGGCTCGGAAGCCAAATGGCCTACTTCTGTTCCTAATTTGGATGTTCAAAAGTTTTTGATCAATATCTGTAATGTTGCGTTGCTAAATCACAAGGACAAGCTAAATTAATTGCTAGTAAGGAGTTAGATTACAGAATTAGCAATAGTCACAGCAGAGGGGAACATATAGTCCATCTTGTCCATGCTGGTTATTTGTAATGCAACTTGTCCAAGTTTCCTGCAATTTTCTCTCTTCAGATAATTAATTTTTAATTAACAATCAAATTTGTCTTCATGACACTCTCAGGCAATGAGTTCCAGATCTTCACTCAATGGGGTTTCTCAAAGCTTTTAAAGTCTTCTTTTGCCTTGGGTTTGTCAGCCAATTACTTTAAATCAATGACCTTTGGATCTGGACCCTTTTGCTATCAGAACAGCTTCTTCGTATCTGCTCTGTCCAGACTTCTAATGACATTAAATACTATTAAATTTTCTCTCAACCTTGTCTGCATTCATGAAAATGAGTCGAGATTCTCCATTCTATGTAAATGATGCCGCTCATCCTGACAGCCATTCTTGTAATTTTTTTTTTCTGGACCTCTTCATACATGCCCTAAAGGATGGACACAATACTCCAGTTGTGGCCAAACCTGAGTTTTATAAAGTGACTCCATAACTTCCTTGCTTTTTCTCCCCTTACTAATATTTAGAAAATAATTAAAGCAAAAAAATCTATCATTTCTGCAAAGATCATAGCTTAGGAATAGCCCATTTTATCATCACAGAAGAAAATCCCAAATTCAACTGCAGTTTGCATTGAAAAAGCTAATCACAGCCAAATAAATTAGAATTGATAAAGAGTAAAAATTCCTGGTTATTTTCTGAAATATGTTCCTGCCAGGTGACAATGATTACACCTAGCTATACTTCGTCATTCTCAAATGGTATACTAAAGCTCAATGTTGAGACTTCCACCTGAACATCCACCTTAGGAAGGTATTAGCAATCAACAGCCACATGGAATCTTAAATGTGGAGGCTAGAAATCTGAAATTTAAATAAAATTATTGGAGAAACTTGGCAGGTCTGGCATTTGTGAAGACAGAAACAGTTAACACTCCAATTCCAGTCTGACACTTCTTCATAATTGAAAGGAGCTGGAAAGCTCTATGCTATGTTTTCTATGCTATTGACACCCAGAGGAGGGCAAGCAAGTGGAACAAACTTGGTGCTTCCCGAATAAAAGACAAAGGGTAACACTCACAAAAGGAGAAAGGGATCTAAAAAGGGTGCAAATGAAGGTATCAGAAGGAGAAAATTGGCCCACTGTGCAGGCAGGGGTCAGGTGATGTAAGATAAATGGAAGACACAGGTCATGCTCTGAAGTTGCAGAACTCGATATCAAGTCCTGGAAGCTGCAAAGTGCCAGAGCAGAAAATGAAATGTTGCTTTTCCAGTTTGGGTTGAACTTCATTAGAACGCTGTAGCAGACCAAGGATGGAAATGTTACCATGGGAGCAAGGTGGTTTACCGAAAATGGCAACAAAATGGAAGGATGGGGTTATCCTGACAGAGCACGAATATGTTCTGTAAACCAGTCACCTAGTCTGTATTTGGTCTCACCAATGCGAAGGAGAATGCATTGTAAGCATTTTCTCCTTTTCACATCTTTATTCATGTCCATTTAACAATTCTTTCTCCATTAAAACCATTATCACTCCTGTTGTCTTTTGCACTAGACACCATCACAATTTGTTCACTTGCTCCGCCTCCTCTGACAGAAGTATAAAAAGACCATTTTCCAGCTTCTTTCAGACCTGAAGAAGTCACAGTGGACTCAACGTGTTAACTGTATATCTTTCTCCACAGATGCTGCCAGACGACTGAGTTTCTTGTGGAATTTTATCCAAATGTAAAAAAAGGAGACAAATCATGTTCTAAAGTCTGAAGTTAAATTCACTTCACTTAGTATTTCACTTTATTTCGCACTATTTCACTTTCCAATATCTATTTGTGAGAGACCTGGTTTAATCAATTGTAACAATATTGTTTAGTGTAAAAATGCTGTTAAAATTTCAAAAAGTTTAAAAAGTGTAGAAATGTTAGTCAGGGTACATAACTTTAGAACGCAAGTTAAGGCACCACGAGATGCTAAATAACGCTTTCGGGTACCAAGCATTAAGACAGTACTACAGGTGAGTATAAAAGGGGTAGAAATTAAAACTAAAAAAGATGAGGAAAACGAGCTTCTCACTCAATTCGAATGTCTGAAAAGAGGGCAGGACTGGCAAATGCAAGAGCACTTGGAGAAAGTTAACTAATTCAGGGCGCTGGATTACTTGGGTACAATTATTCCTACTTACAGGTCGGCCAGCACGGTAATTTCATGGTAGGTTCTCTGCAGCAGGAATTCAATCAACATGCTAAGGCGGACGCCGGGGCTGGCGGCTACAGCTGCTGTAGCTGCAGCGGCTGGGGCAGAGGTCGGGCCAGCAGCAGACACCAGCTGCGAACTCTCCACCTGAACCGGAGCCATTTTCAGCTCACAGCACAGAACCCACTGCCCCGACAAAAATCTACAATTTCCTGTCGTTCACCGGCCGTTATCGGAAAGGCAGTTCTCGCTCCATCGCCAAGGGCCACGATTTTGTTTCCCTCCCAGCAGTTAAACTCCGATCTCGTTGTTTCGCACTCGTTGAACAGATACCGCTACCACCGAACAGGACCCGCCATATTGTCAGAACCCGGAAGTACATATCAGCAGTGACCCGGAAGGAAACTTTAGGGAGCAGGTAGTAGATTGGAAGAATTGGTTGTATTCCCGTTTCTCCCAGCTTCAGGTTAAAAGTAGATGTTTGTGTGGATCAAAAATAATCTTTTTATAAAACGGTAATTAATAGGACGTGATGTAAATAATTTGCCAACAGTTACATATACTTTGTTTGAAATTACTAGGCATTATGTTTATACGTTGTTTTTCGCCTCATTTTCAGGTGAGTACGGATAAAAGTTGCCCTGTTTTTAAAAAAAAACCCTGGATTTTAAAAAATCTTCCTGCCCCAAGCGCCTAGAGCGCTCGGGTCGGGCGGCCTGTTGTGGGGATTGGTGAGAGAGAGAGAGAGTGTCAAGCAGGATGGCCTTTAATGGAGATGACTTTTTATCAATGGAGAAGTAGAGATGTAGATCTCGAAATCTTTGCAAATCCGACCTACTGCTATGCAGTTTTCTTTGCCTCACCATGTCCATGGACATACTGTTGCTTCTCAAATTCATTTTAAGTCTTCTAAATAGGTCTCTGGCTTTGCAGCAGTGCTCAATCGACACTTAACACAATCATAGGTGATACTCTGGTTGATCGTGACACATAATTCCTCCTCAGTCTGTTCCTTTCCCCACCTTTGACCGCACTACCTTGTCAAACAAGCTTCTTTATCCTGTAGTTGGGATTGTTCATACCTGGTTCAATGCTTAACTGTCCAACTGCAGTTACAAAATTTTCTACACCATTGCTTCTGGAGTCCCCAAAGGCTTCATCTTTGGTCTCCTGTTTCTCAACTGCTAGTTGTCCTTCAGTGATACCATTCAAGAAACAAGTCAGATTCTACGTGTATGCTCACAGCACCCTATGTCATCATTAACTCTCTTGATCTTTTCACTTCCGATGTATCATACTATTTGCTGAACATTCTGCATTGGATGACGTGAAAATTTTTACAGTTATATGTTGGGAAGACTGATGTAATTTGTCTTCAGTCAACATCATATAAACCTTTTCCTAGTGATTGATTCAATCCCACCCCTATCTGGCAAGTGGCACAACGCCTGGGACCCAGATTCAATTCCACCCTTGGATAACTGTCTGTGTGGAGTTTGCACATTCTCCCCGTGTCAGCGTGGTTGTTTACCACGTCCTTTGGTTTCCTCCGGATGTGCAAATTCGGTGGATTGACCATGCTAAATTGCCCATAGTGTTCAAGGATGTGTGGGTTAGGTGCATTAGCTATGGGAAATGCAGCGTTACAGGGATACAGTATGGGTCTGGGCGGGATGCTCTTCGGAGGGTTGGTGTGAACTTATTGGGCCAAATGGCCTATTCCAACACTGTAGGGATTCTAAAGCAGACAAACTGGTCAACTCACAATCTCAGTACCCTATTTGACCCTGAGCTGAACTTTTAACCAATATTCACTCCCAACAGCAAGACTGTATTATTTCACTTCCACAATGTTGCTTGTTCACCTTCATAATATTGCAGTTACTCCTACTGAAATGTATATGTTGCTGCACTCTCAGTTATGCTTTTATTATCCACTACGCCAATGGTCTTCTGGCAAGCTTCCCAGTTTACATCCAATGTAAACTTCACATTTCAGTTCTGCTTATTTGAGTTCACTTATCTTATTCAGCCTCGGTCCTCCTTCAGATTTTAAAATTTTCATCCTCCCCATCTGTACTTCAATCCTTAGCTCATAAATCTACTCCTCCCACTTCTGGTCTGTTATGTGACCCAACTGCCCACCGCCAACATTGGTGTTAGCATCTTCAGCTGCCTCAGCCCAAAGCTCAAGAATTCTTTTTCTAAACTTGTGCAGCTCCTTCTTTTCCTTTGACCAAGCTTGTCCTAATGTCGCTCTGTTTTAGTTTTGGTCGATAGTGCTCTTGTGTTTCAAATTTTTAAATACACTCTTTAAATGCAAGTTGTTTTATATATTGCTGAACTATGGGAACTGAATTTAGGCACATGAAGAATAACCTCAGCGAAAAGATTGATTCAGTAAAAATGTAAATCTCAGTAAATTGGACTCAACAATATGCCATAGATAAGAACAAGCCTTGGATATCTATGAAGATTCCTTAAAATAATCCATTGCATTATCAAGGACCACTTTGAGTCCTGTGTCTGGACATGGAAATTTGAGTTAAATATTAATAAATTAAATTTCATCCAATGTGCTTGGAATAAATTTGCTAGTAAAGTGGTGTTAGGTTTGTGCAGAACCATAACTGCAGAGGTGCCTATGGAAGACCAGTGCAGACATTTCTGATTTCTGTAGGGAATTAGAGCAGATGGTAACAGCTTGCTCACAGCTATATCATAGACATGTTTCTAATCTTAAAGTTATTCTTCCGAGATTAACTGTACTGAGGTTTCCAAATTTGGATTAGAAGAATCAACAATTTCTTGTATAAATAAACTAAAACACATTAAAGACTGCTTGGGGGTATAAATTGAGGGAATTATGTTATCTTTCCCCAATCTAATATTCCTTTGAGTTATGTCTGTGGCTAAATAGTTTTAGTTGATCCATTGTATTTAACAGTAACATGTCAGTATTATTATTTAAACCAAATACTCAAAGTTTGGAATGTTCTACATGTAACAAAATTTGCCAATGTATGATTTAATTTATATATGTAAGAAGATAATTTAATCTCCTATGATGCCGCACACATGGAGTCAAACTTAAGTTAATCTTAGGAAAGCAATGTTATATGGCAGGGAAGGACATTGCAAGATCTAAATAAAAGTTATTGTCTACAAACTGTACCACAAGAGTCAGTGCCAAGAGAACTGCACCCTAATGAGAATGAACAGTAGCCCAGTTGAAGATAGTCCAAGAAATGAAAGTCGTATTAATTTCATTTTTCTTGTTGTAGGGCTCAGGAGATGAATTATTAACTGCAGTAAGCTCATAAGAATCATACAGGACAGAAACAGACCCTTTGGTCCAACTCATCCATGTCAACCAGTTGACAAAGCTGTAATTTCACTGTGCAAATAATGTCTCTGTAGTCAAAATCCTGGAACTCCTCCCAAACAGCATCATGGTCTACCTCCCCGACATAGACTGCAGTGGTTCAAGAAGTCAGCTCACCACACCTTCTCAAGGGCAACTAATGATGTCCCACATCCCATGAATGAGTACATATTTAGGAAAAATGCATAGTACCTTGTGGAAAACCTTAAAAGAAACACTCTACATACTTACGTACTTAGAATTGAGACATTGCAAGACAAACCTAAAACTGTCAGCAACCTAGTAAACTATATAGATTCTAACCTAGTTAATTTCTTCATTGTCTCAAACACTGACTTTGTTTAGGGGCAATTAATTAGTTTTTTATTTCATTTTCTATGACATTGCTAATGGTGATTTGGAGCACGTGGTACATTTTACCTTCTCTATACCTTGCTCACTTCTGTAAATCTCTCCTTGCCTATTGACAGATGTGGGGCAGAAATGACCCTGCTTTTGAGCCAAGAGTCCCACCTATTCCAGAGATTTGTCATAACATCTCTGAACAGGTTCATTAAAAAATACTTTACCACATACCCTGACATGTTAGCATTGAAGATACCTCTGGAACTTGGAAGGCAAAACCGAAAAAAGATCAGAGATCTTGAAGTACTAGGATTCGGTATCAGACTGTGACAATATTGTGAGGTAGGTCCATGTGTCTGGGTACCCTTGGAGGACTGTTTCAGGATTCCAGGAGCATAAGTGGAAGTTATGAGATCGTAGACCATTGAAAATACAGTCATGACTTTCTGAGCACTTCAGTGGGAATAAGTCTAGAGTGATCCTGTGGCTCAAGATGAAGGAGAATTATTTTGGAGTGTTAATGCAAAAATTTATCAATTGTGAAGTGTTTTGAGATCTAATGGTTTTGCTGGAAGTTGGAATTAAATATTGGAAGGACAGCTGAAAGAAATGGGATCCTTCAGAAAAGTTAGACTCCAATGTGAGCCAATTTCAGTGGTGCCTTTTGTACCCTCAGGCCTCCACAAATATGAGCGATTTCTTAAAATGCTAACAGCTCACATTGCTTCCAAAGAAGACCAAGTTTAACACCCTTACATTTATAAATCATCAAAAGTTGCAAGGAAGATGTGCCTCATGGTTGTGAATCTACATATGTTGCTGAACGACTTTTGCCGCACTGCCCTGTGGTTCACAAAAACAGCAGCTTGACCTCAACCAAGTCATGAGTTTCATCTGCACATTATTTGAAACTTAAACATACCACAGCAAGTTAGGATCTAAACTGAAGAGTTAACTGCCTTATGATATTTAACACTTCTGGCCTAGAAACAAAACAGTGTTCTATCATACAGTTAAAATCTTTACCATTATAATTTTTTTTTCTTTGTTTCCATCCTTTTTTCTTGATAATTTAATCTTTCTTTCCTTTTTCTTTCGTACCTGTAATTCACCTTATTTTCTTCTTCCACAGTCACCTGTTTTTGTTTCAATCTTTAAATCTCATTATTTACCAGGTTATTTGTCCTGTCAGGGTCCCAAAGGCCTCTCCTCAGCTTGAATTTCTAGAGAATTGCAGAGCTATATTTCTTTTGAGCTAAGAAGTGAGAAAATAATCTGACAGGGCATATTGTGATAAGCCCAACTTCAGCAAAGCCTTGGTAGGATTCTGCAACATTTTCAGCATTTTGTGTATCTGTTGTGCATCATAGAGTCATTGAGATGTCCAGCATGGAAACAGTCCCGTCGGTCCAACTCGTCCATGCCGACCAGATATACTAAATAAATCTAGTCCCATTTGCCAGCATTTGGCCCAAATCCCTCTAAACCCTTTCTATTCATATACCCATCCAGATGCCTTTTAAATGTTGTAATTGTACCAGTCTCCACCTCTTCCTCTGGCAGCTCATTCCATACACGCACCACCCTCTGCGTGAAAAAGTTCCCCTTTAGGTCCCTTTTAAATCTTTTCCCCCTCACCTTTAACCTATGCTGTCTAGTTTTGGACTCCCCAACCCTGGGGAAAACACCTTGTCTAATTACCTTATCCATGCCCCTCACAATCTTATAAGCCTCTATAAGGTCACCCCTCTGACGCTCCAAGGAAAATAGCCCCCGTCTATTCAGCCTCTTCCTTTATCTCAAACCCTCAAATCCTGGCAACAACCTTGTAAATCTTTTCTGAATCCTTTCAAGTTTCGCAGCATCCTTCCGATAGCAGGGAGACCAGAATTGCACGCAGTATTCCAAAAGTGACTTAACCAATGTCCTGTACAGCTACTACATGACGTCCCTACTCCTATACTCAATGCACTCACCAATAAAGGGAACCATAGCAAAGGCATTCTTCACTATCCTCAAAAAAAGCGAATGCGCAAATCTACAGTTATTGCACCAGTACTGTGATGTGACACATTGAAAGCAATGGGTTACCATCTAATGTTACATGAAAGGCCTACAGAACTACCTGCAGAACTGCAAGTCAGTTAACCCGCAAAAAATAATAATTTCATCATTTTAGGCATGAACCAGAAGAGCACATCACTTTTTCACAGACTTAAAAACTTGTGAAAGCAAATTGCATTAAATAGTCCTCACCAGGCAGATAAATCTCCAAAATGAAATAATAAAGTTCACTGAAAACAAAATGTGCTTGCGATCACAACAGGTCAGGCAGCGTCCACAGGGAGAAAGCAAGCTAATGTTTTGAGTCTTGATGACTTTTCATCAGTGTCATCTAGACTTGAAACATTAGCTTGCTTTCTCTCCGGGGGAGCTGCCTGACCTGCTGTGATCTCCAGCATTTTTTGTTTTCAGTTCAGAGTTCAACATCCGCAGTAATTTGCTCCCAACAAAGTTTACTGTTGTGGCATCACAATAAGGTAAACAAATAATGACATGATCTAAAGAAATCCAGCGCAAGTGTAAGACTAAACCGTGCTTTTTTTTAACTTTCAATTCAGAAATCCTGTAAGTGCATGAAGAGAAGAAATTTCACCGTTCACAGCCTAATTTAAGATAAATGTGAAGCGGCCTTCATCAGAATACTGATGGCATTAATAAGTGAGGAAAAGCAACAATGAGAGCAATTAAATTTCAACTCATGTTACAAACAGCTGGGCTCTACTCTTCACTGATCGAACAACAATACAGCAAGAGCCTCTCCTTTCCACTCAGCAGAATTTCCCACTGGGCATTAATTTTGCAGAACTACTTATAGTACATAAATCATGGAAACCTTCCCCTGTGTGCAGAAAGAATGACTCAGCCCATTTCAGAACATATACAAACTTGGCACCAACTCTGTCCACTAAGCAGTCTCCTTATCCTTCCTTTTCAGGAGGTCAAATTCACTTCTATCCAATTGACCTGCTCACCTATGACTATTGAGATGAAACAATTGCCAATTCACTTTCACTCTGAAGCAAATCAGGAACAGAAAAAAAAAGAAGAAAACTAGGATTTCTACTGAGCACAGATCATCCCTCATTCATCCCTCCAGTGAAGAAAGGTTTGATCCATGCCTAACTGGAAAGAAATTCACCTGTTGTATATTTAATGTTACCATCAAACCCATCCTACCCCAACTCAGCAATAACTCAAGCACTTGCCTCATCCAGGTAAAATTTAGTCATCACTGCTACATGCTAAGGAGAAAGATCCAGCTGTGTTATTTCTGGTGAAGGAGAATCTATCTTTCTATCATGTGTCCATTAAATACAGCACAGTAATTATCCCTCTGACTGGAGCCAATCCGTGTTTCCTTCTCCTGTAAAAACCAGAAGAACTGCGAATGCTGTAAATCAGGAACAAAAACAAAGTTGCTAGAATAGCTCAGGAGGTCTGGCAGCATCTGTGAAGAGAGTTAACGTTTCGGGTCAGGTGACTCTTCCTCAGAACTGTTTTCTCCTTCACAGATGCTGCCAGACCTCCTGAGCTTTTCCTGTAACTTTGTTTTTGTTTCCTTCTCCTGTCCCTCCCCTGTCCACTGAGGTTGTTGGTTTGAAGCCTCCTCAGCTGGGATTTTTTTTAACAAAATACTTTATTCTTGGCAAACTCATTGTTAGGGTCTCAACTAGGGTGGAAAATCCTTAAGGAAGAGCTGCAAAACGTAACATTGAGGTAAAAGTTTGCTGGAGATATTCGCTACACTGAATGCCAACTTCACTTGTCTAACAAACCTATGCTTGATAAGTTATTGAGTAAGTTTAGGCCAGAATGATACATTTTTATAAAATGCAGCTGGCCCTTTCCATGAGTTACTTTTCACCTATGATGGCACACTTATCATCTCTATGGGAATATCGGTAATGTTTTCACTTCTATTTGATGGTCTTTAAACTGAATATCTCAAAACCTAATGGATATATTACAATTAAACTAGGTACGCAGTTAGGGTGTGGCTCAAGAAAAAACAATTTTAGCAAAGATGTGGATCATAGAATTTTTTTTAAAGTGTCCGTTAACAGTGTGAGGTTGGGAGGATTGCATTTTTAAAGAATATATTGGTTGCTTTCTGAACAGTGTTGTTGATTGTTAGAGGATGTTGTGGATTGTTTAAACTGCTGTTGTCACAGCTGGCAACCTGAGAGCAGAGTTTTCAGAACAGGTTGTTGGTCTGGATTACCCTAAAAGACTCCTCAGTGAGGTGGAAGCTCTTACTAAAAAGATAGCTTTTATTAGTTTTGTTACAGAGAATCAACCAAGCAGGGAAGACCCTTAAGGAACAGTTGTGTTAGTTAAATAACATCAAATTAACACTGTGCGGTAGAACTATGTGCTGTACAGAGTGCCCTCTTCACTTTTCTGTTTATTTATTTAAGATCAGTCTGACATCCTACCTGGAGACAGTAAGGATTGCAGATGCTGGGAGCTAGAGTCAATAAATGTGGAACTGGAAAAGCAGGTCAGACAGCATCCAAGGAGCAAGGAAGTCAACATTTCAGGCCGAAACCCTTCATCAGTACTGGGGAGGTGGAGGGGAGCCCAGAAATATATGGAGGGAGGGGGTGAGGCTGGGGGGAGGGAAAGTGGGATGGAGATAGGTGGATGTAGTTACTGTGGTTGGACAGTGGGAAGGGTGGAGCAGATAGGTGAGTTGGAAGATGGAAAGGTTGGGAGAGATTTTGAAGATGGTGAAGTCAATATTCAGGCAGTGGGGCTGTGAGCTCCCAAGGTGAAATATCAGGTGTTGTTCCTCCCCCACTCGTACTTGCTTGTGAAGTTTATTTTCACTGGTTCTGTAAAACAAATATTTTACTTTTAGAAGATATGATTGCATTTATTATGTCCAGAAGGAGAATCCATGAACTTGGCTACATGATCATGTTGGTGAGAGGAACCAAAATGGCTTGAGTATTCTTGATATTTGACAAGTGGCAGATACAGGAGTAATTAAAGGCCAAAACAAGGATGAACTCTGAAGATAAAAGCCAAGTGTAGTGATGACCTGACTGCAGCACCATCTGCTGGTCTGACAGGGAACCATGCCAGATTAGCAACAATAATTAACTGGATTTTATGGTATGAATTACAGGGAGATTGTCAGCACCTACCATTATTAGGGAGTAACTTGAACAGTAACATTCAGCATCTGCAAGTTTGATATGCAATTAGGTGTCTCTTTTTTTGCTTGTTTTTAAGCTTCGCTACAAGAACACAGTAAATAAGACCCAGACTAGAATATATGACCCATGAAATCGATTCCCCATTTCAACACAATCATGACTGTTTTTGGGCTTCAATTCCAGTCTTGGACCTGTTCTCCATTAACCTTGATTCTTTGAGAGACCAAAATATATTTATGTCAGTTCTTAAATGTATTCAATGATGCAGCATTGACAACCCCCAGGAGAGAGAATTCCAAGGATTTACAACCCTTTGAGTGAAATAATTTTCCCTCGCCTGAGTCTGAATTGAATGGCTCTTATTCTGAGCCTGTGCCAATGTGTTTTAGATTCACTAAAGAGTGGAATCAATCTTTTCATAGCATAAGCATACAATAATATTTTGCTGTGACTTAGCATTTAAAAACATGAAGAGCATGAAGGTGAGGTATTTAGTCATAAAATATGTCAAAAATCTTGGAGGTTTTCTATTCAGGTGTGAGTGAAATTTTATTAATCAAATATGAGCTTACAAATTCAGAATAGGCCACTCGGTCTTTTAGAACTGCTTTGCCATTTAATAAGATTATGGCTGATCTGATTACACCATATTCCTGCGTAATCTAATAGCCCTTTTATCCCATCTTTTCCTTCATTATTAAGAATCAATCTACCTCTGCTTTCATCATCTTTTGTTGAAGAGAGTTCCAAAGATACTGAACTGTCTTTGATAAAAAATATTTAATCTCTGCCTTAAATGGATAACCTTTTATTTTTTATTAGTGACCCCCGGTTCTGGATTATCTCACTTTATTTGCATGATTTTACCTTCATTAAATATTCAAACATTTACTTCCTGCTTTAAATTTCATGGGGAGGTGATGGCCTAGTGGTATTATTGCTGGACAGTTAATCCAGAGAACCAGGTAATGTTCTGGGGACCCAGGTTTGAATTCCGCCATGGCAGATGGTGGAATTTAAATTCAATAAAAATCTGAAATTAAGAGTGTTGCAATGACCACAAATCCATTGTTGATTGTCACAAAAACCCATTTGGTTCACTAATGTCTTTTAGGGAAGGAAACTGCCATCCTTACCTGGCCTGGCCTACATGTGACTGCAGACCCACAGTAATGTGGTTGATTCTAAACTGCCTTCTGGGCAATTAAGGATGGGCAACAAATGCTGGCCTAGCCAGCAATGCCCTCAAACAGTGGACAAAAAATAAATTCTTGTGTGCCTCAGTCCATAAGCATTTTTCAATCTGTTTTAACAGAAATATTGTTGCTAGCCCTTTTAATACAGATCCCTGATCTCAGTAAAGGTATCAGATGCAGCAGGTTCCTGATAATCATAAATTGTCATGTTACACTCATGGAAGGTCTGTGGCATCCTGTAAATGAAATGAATAGTAATGTTGTGAACACAAAATCTGGGCTATTTCCATGAGAATTTTACTGCAGAATGATACACAATCAGATAAATATTGTCAATAAAAATTCCCAATGGATTCTTATTTAAACAGAACATGTTTCAATGGATCTTGCATAGGTACTTTTAAATTGTAAATAGGAAGACACATTCTCTGTTTTGGCTGTTTTCTCTTAATGCATTCTGTATCTCTCTTCTGGTTTCTGCTATTTCATGGTTAGCTATCCTGTTTGCAGTTATTTGTCTCTTTTTCATGTTTTCCAGTCTGCTGTGTCTTTGTCAGCTTTCCAGATTCCATTTTTGTGTGGAATAAACATAGCTGAATGGAAGGGAAATATTTTTCCAATGTTAGTGCAGAGCACTAGGCCTTGGGAGACGTCTTGTGAGGAATTTAGCTCTAATGTTATGGGTGTCTTTTGAGCTGAAGAATCAGGGAGTCACACGGTCAAAGGCTAAACCTTCAAAATTCTATACACAGGGCAATGATCAAGAACAGATAAATGTTCAGATGGAAGCCAAAAGAGATGAAGAAGGATGAGGAAGGAAAACTCACGTTTGCTTTAATTGGGTGGGAGTAGATGGACAGAGTGGGTAGTGGAAAGGAATACATACTTAGGCTTGGATGGTAAGATACGAATAGTCAGTATGTTTGTTAGCGTGCAGGTGGGAGAAAAAGAGGGAAAAAGTCAGGCTTCAGGCAAGACCTGGTAGAATGATCAAGAGGACAATAAAAAGGAAGGAATGTGTGTGGGGTATCGAAGATGCATGGGATAAAAGATAGGATGAACGGGGGAAGGGAGCTTCTGGACACAGTTACTCAAAGCAGAGTACTTAAAGGGAGAGTAAAAAGGTGTATAATTGCCATTTTATTGTAGAAGTATTTTACAAGTGATATTTGTATAATGGCTGTCATAGATTGGACACAAAGGTACTTGCAGCAGAGGTAAAAGTCACATCATTACAGCAAACTGGCCAGTATATTAAGGGTACAACTGCATTTCTCAAAACATTCCCCTTTCAAAAAAAAATGTATGCACTATCATGTGCAATTAATAGTTATATAAGCTACCCAATGTACATGGTCAAAAGAAAGTGATCATTCCTTAATCAAACAATGTGTTACTTCCGTTCAGTTCCATTTCTGTCTCTGCAAATGCATTGCATACCTAACCTTTAAATTATGCAGGTGACTCAATGGAACATGTGTACATTTTTGTTGGCTATTCATCATTCTGAAGGAAATGCTACTTCTCTGGGTGTTCTTGGCGATTGCTATTACCAAGTTAACTATTGCTGATCCATTACTGTTACTGAGGAATGATTCTGTTGCTGTAATGGATGGTGATTGTTCTGTACTCTGTGCTGATGGTGTGACAACACCTCCCTGATCAGCTGTCTGTCATTAAGGAACAGCTTCTCTAACTTTACATAAATGTCTGTAGGTATGTCTAGTTTATCATGTTCACTTCATGTGGTAACTGCTTAATACAGTTTCATGGTTACCACGTGGGCTGATTTTTCTTGAGAGCTTGAAAGCTTGCTCTCTTACTACTTTGGCAATGACTTGGCAGTTTTACCAAAGTGAAATTTGGCTTTCTGCCATTTAGCTTCATTTGTTACTTACGCCTGTTACTACTTCTGGCTTCAATAAATTTGTAAGAGTCATTTGGTGCAATATAACATTAGCTTTTGGGCTGAACTACTTCTTATACATTTAGTACATATGTTTCTCCACCCAAGGATTGCCTTGTATAAGTCCATGCTGGATTTTCTCAATTTCTTTATGATCCCTTTTGGCACCCTTCACTGTCACCTCAGCCTCTCTTTGACTGGGGAAAGAGTGGAGATGATGCAGAGTTGAATTTCCCAATCCTTTATGAAGCAGCTCAATTCTTCACTAGTGAATTGTCATTTATCACAAGGTCTGAAATGGCAACACAACTGAAGGGAGGTTTCAGGCATTTTACAGTCTCACAGGTAGTTACTAAAGTCAGCTGGTCTAATTCCCAGTAGTCAGATAGCAGTCGACGGCTACACAATAATCAAGTTCCTGAGAGTGAAGAGGACTGCACGAAGATTCATCCGTGGTGTGTCTGGGATGTCATGTATCATAAGCAGTTCTTTACCTTACCTATCTGGATATTTGTTGCAAGCATTGCATTGACTAACATTGCTTATGCTTGACTGCTTGAGCACTTCTCCTACTTTAGTTAGATTCAATTAGTTGACATCATGCATTAAGTTTCTCTTGATGATTCCCTTGGGAATAATAACTCTATTTCCTTTGTACGTGATTTGAACTTAGGCTATCACTTCATCTCTGTATGCCCAATTCACTCTTATAGCAGCACGTGTCCTTCATGCTTTCAGGAGGTCCTTTCATGAATAGATCCTATAACACTTGGGGAGTTACTTTTTTTTTGCATTGTTTCTTCAATTAAAGCAAGTGTATTATCTTTCGGAATCAATGTTTCCACTGCATTGATGACTTAATTTCAGGCATTTTCTTTTGCATATTTTCCTTGGTCAAATTCAGGGTTATCTGCTGAGTCTTCTCTGACAGTTGTGCCAGATTCAGATCATGGTCTGTCATAGCTTCTTCCATCACGAATCCACATCCGTAGGCTAGCAGATCAACTGTAGCAACTTTCTCTCTGAAAAGATCACTGTCTATCTTGTTCTGTCTATGTTAATAGTCTTCTGCAGGAGTTTAACTTACAAATGACATATGTAACCATCTGTCTCACTTGAATGGCATCAGAATTCAGTCAGAAAACTTCTGCTTTCCTCCAGCTTTACTTGCCAGTAACCATCCTTTGCAGAGAGGATGGTAAAGTTCTTTGCCTTGATAAGATGTGGCCAAATTTCTTTAATGTTTTGCACGGGGTAGCGAGATCTCTTCAAAGTTTTGTTGAAATCATAGAATCTCTATGGTGTGGAAGCAGGCCATTTGGCCCATCAATTCTACACCGAACCTCCAAAGAGCAATACACCCTGACCCACCCCCCTACCCAATGCCTGTAACCCTGCATTTCCCATAGCTAATCCACATAGCCTACACATTCCTGGACACTGTGGGCAATTTAGCATGGCCAATCCACCTAACCTGTATGTCTTTGGACATCTTGATCTGTACATACTCTAAGTTTGCCAAGATTTTTCACAGCTCCAAGCTGCTTATCCAGTCTGTAAGAGTTATAACTCTCATATTGCCTTTTCATCCCTCAGCTCTCCTATCTTTGTTTTTCAGGCTGGACTTGAGAGCAGCTGGAACTATCCATGGCAGATGGTGAGTTGGTCTCACACTTCCATCTGTTTGAAGATGATATTCACCAGGAAAACATTCAAGACCTGCAAATACATCTATGTTTTACATATGCACGTAGAAAATATGGGAAAACAGCAATTTGGTCCCCTGAGCTACCTCCAACATTCAATAAGGTCGTGGCTGATGTGTTTGTGTTTTGAATGCCACATCCCCATCTACCCTGTAACCTTTTGATTCATTTCCCGAACAAGCATTGATCTACCTCCACATAAAAACAAAGCTCAATGACCCACAGCTTGGGTATTATGTGTAGTTCTGGAATCCACATTATAGGAGGGATGTGATTGCACTGGAGAAGGTGAAGAGGAAATTTAACAGGATGTTGACTGGGCTGCAGAGTTTGAGCTATGACGAGAGATGGGACAGATTGGAGTTGTTTTTCTTGGAGCAGAGGAGACTGGTGGCAGTACAGGCAGATCATAACATACAAGGATATACAGATCGTAGGGTGTTTAGACAGAGAAAGGCACACAAGGTTACAACTGCACAGGAGGTGCACAAAAAGCGAGGTCAGAAAATTAGAGAGGTCCAGTCAGCAGTCTAATAACAAAAGGGAAGACACTGTTCTTGAACCTGATGGTACGTGCATTCAATCTTCTGTATCTTTGACCTGACAGAAGAGGTTGGAAGAGATTATTACCGCGGTGGGAGAAGTCCTTGATGATGTTGGCAGCCTTTCCACGGCAACGAGAAGTGTAACTAGAGTCCATGGACGGGAAGCTTTCATGATTGTCTCGGCCGTGCACACAACTTTCTGTCGTTTAATACGGTCCTGGGCAGAGCGGTTGAAGTACCAAGCTGTTAAGCACCCAGATAGAATGCTTTCTATGGTGCGTCTGTTAAAGTTGAGTAGAGTTCTTATGGACATGCTGAATTTCCTAAGCTTTCTGAGGAAGAAGAGGCATTGTTGTGCCTTCTTGACCATTGCATCTGCATGGGAGTTCCATGACAGATTGTTGGTTATTGACATGCTCTCAACCCTGTCCTGGGAAAGTGGTGCTCACTGCCTGCAAGAGTAATGGAGGCAGAAATCCTCATAACATTGATGAAGTATTTAGATGTACACTGCAATACCAAGGCATACAAGGATGTGGGCCAACTACTGGAAAATACAATTAGAATAGTTAGAGTGTTGTTTTTGGACCAGCGCAGACGCGAATGGCCGAAAGACCTTTTTTTGTACTGTAGACCTCAATGACTGTGACCCTGCCTCCATTGGCTTCTGAGGTGAGTTACAAAGTCACTCAACACTCAAAGAAAAGGATTCTTCTCATCTCTGTCAAAAAGGGTGACCCCTAATTTTCAACCATTGACTCCAATGATTGTACTGACCCACAAGTGGAAACATCCTTTCTACATGTACTTTAACAGGAATATTCAGGGTCTTATTCACTTTAATCATATTACGCTTTACTCTTTAAATCTCCAGTGGAAACATGTCCACTCTATCCAACTTATCCTCATAAGACAAGTGCACATTGAACTTAATACGTTCTCTGAACTGCTTCCAATGCATTTACATCCTTCCTGAAATAAGGATACCAAAATTCACACAGTATTTGAGATGTGATTTCACCAATAGCCTGTATAACTGAAGAATATCATCCTTACTTTTATGTACAATTCCTCTCATAATAATGGAAAACATCTCGTCAGCCTCCTTGATTTGTGTGCAGTATCTGCATACTAATCTTTTGTGACTCATGCCCTATAACACATAGATCTCTCTGCACCGTGGAATTTTGCAATCATTTTCCAAATAAATAACCAGACAGAGTCAACATGGTTTTGTCAAAGGAAATCATGTCTAACTAATTTATTGGAGTTATTTGAAGAAGTAACTTGTGCTATAGATGAAGGAGAACCAGTGAATGGATTGTGCTTAGATTTCCAGAAGACATTGGATAAGATGCCACATCAGCAGTTATTATGGGAAATAAAAGTGCATGGTGTAGTGGGTAACATAATGGCAATGGATAGAAGATTGACTGGTGAACAGGAAACAGCGAGTAGGAATAAGTGGGTCTTTTTCAGGCCTGTAGGATGTCACAAGTGCCACAGGGGTTGGAGCTGGGACCTGAACTCTTGATAATTTATATACATGATCTTGATGAAGGAGCTGAAGATATGGTTATAGCTTAAATTTGCTGGTGACACAAAGGTAGGTAAGGAAGTGAGTTGTCAAGAGGACATAAGGAGCCTACAGAGGGATAGAAATAGATTAAGTGAATAGGCAAAGATCTGAGAAATGGTGTACAATATAGAAAACTGTCAAATTGCCCATTTTGGCAGGAAGAATGAAAAAGAAACATATTATCTAAATGGCGAGAGATCGCATAGCTCTGAGATGCAGAGAGATCTGGATGTCCTAGTGCATGAATTGTAGATAGTATGCAGATCGAATAGAATGCTATGTTTTATTGTGAGATTATGTTTTCATTATACATGGCATTGGTGAGACCATGTGGAATATTGTGTTCAGCAGTGGTCACTGTACTTATGGAGGATGTGATGGAAGCAGATCAGACAAGGTTTACTAGATTATTATCTGGAATGAGTGAATTGCCTTATGAGGAAAGGCTAGACATACTGGGCCTGTATCCTTTGGAGTGTAGAAGATTAAGAGGTGATTTAATTGAAACATAAAAGATCCTGAAGGGACTTAACTGGGTGGATGTGGAAAGGATGTTTCCTCCTGTGGGAGAATGTTGAAATTCACTAATTTCATCACTCCTTTCCATCTCCTGATTTATAACAATGACAGGAATGATTTTTGTATCCTCTGTAGTGAAGGCAGAGCAAAATATTTGTTTAATTTATCTGCCATTTCCTTATTAACTGCTATTGACTCCCCAATCTGACTTTCCAGAAGATCAACAGTCACTTTACTTGCTCCTTTCTTTTGAAATACCTGCAAAAACACTTGCTTTCTGTTTTTTTTCACATTCTAGGCTAGCTTCCTCTCACTCTAATTTCTTCCTCCTGATAAATCTTTCAGTCTTTCTCTGTGGTTCTTTATATTCTGACCAATCATCTGACCTGCCACTCAGCTTTGTGCAGTTATATGCTTTTCCCAAAGTTTGATGTTTTGCTTAATTTCTTTAGTTAATCACAGATGGTTCTCCCTTGCAAATTTTTCTTTGTACAGCAAACTTTTTATTAACCAGTATTTATGGGACCTGGAATGTTCCAGTTGATTAAATATTCCAGTTGATCAAGAGGTCCTCGTGATCAGTGTAAAAACACACACTAAGTAATAGAAACATAATGCAGGGGGTATACAAATATTCTTTATTTACAGCATAAATCAGTTCAATAATAATGCAGCTTTGCCTTAAATAAAACTTACTGGCAGAGAGGCTTCTCACTTGCACCCTCAACTGACTACTCAGACGTTGTGGAGATCGTGACAATACAGTAAACTTCTGGTTTTTAAGGTGTATAATTTTTGGTTTTAATTTTAAGATGCTGGTTAAAAAAAGTTCACTGTAGAATACACATATTCTGAATATTCTGAAATATCCCATTAAATGTCTGCCGATGCATCTTTATTTATCTATCCCCAAGCCTTGTATGCCTATTTGTTTCAGCTAGCTCAGGTTTCATGCCCACATAATTGCCTTAATTTATATTTAACAGACTAGTCTTGGACCCAGTCTTCTCCCTTAAAAACTTATGTAAAATTCAAGCATATTGTGGTTGCTGCTACCTTGTGGGTCCTTTTACTCTGAGATAATTAGTTAATCCTATCACAATATGAAATACCAAGTATAGTATAACCTTCTCTCTGGTCAGTTCCAAAACATGCTGCTCTAAGGAACTATCGCAAGAGAATTATATGAATTCCTCATCTAGGCCGCTACTGCCAATCTGATTTTTCCAGTTTGAATGTGAATAAATTCCCATGATTATTGTCATCCTTTTCTCACAAGCACCCACTATTTCTTATTGTATACGTTGTCCCACATTGTAGTTACTGTTAGGGAGCCTGTAGACATACCTACAAGTTGCTTCTTTCTACCACTCTTCCTCATCTCCAACCAAATCGATTCCAAATCCTGACCTCCTACACCAAGATTATCTCTAACTGTTACACAAATGTCATCCTTGGAAACAGGGCAAACCCTTCACCTATACTAAGCTTCCTATTTTTTAAAATATCATATATGCCCCTCTATATTCAGGCCCCAATCATTGTCATCCTGCAGCCACATCGCTGAAATGGCAATTAGATCATATGTGTTTACTTCAATGCATGCCATCAGTTTGCTTACTTTGTTACAGATGTGACGTACATTCAGATTCAGAGCTTTTCACTTTTTTGTTATCTTTGTGACATCCAGGCTTGCTTGTTGGTATATTCTTAGCTTTTACATGCTGTCTCTTCCTGCCATTCAATGATCCTCATTTCCCAAATATATTTAGCTCTTACCTTTTCTCCACTCTTGGATCTCAGCAGCTTTGAATTTAGGTGTTCAAGACGGTGTTGGATAATAATTTGGGTAGAAATAATGTGGGGAAAAGTGGGAAATTGGCAACGGATAACGCTGCTCATTTGAAGAGCCAATGCTCTGAATGGTCTCCTTCTACACAGTGCCACCTGTATGATTCTATGATATACCACATCTTTGAACATTTGAAACTTTGCCCCTACTGTTTAGTTTGAAAACCTCTCTACTTCCCTGGTTATGTGGCTCACAAGATCACTGCCTCTGCACAGTTCTGAGTTGACCATTCCAATAGTGTAGGCCCCACTTCCCCCAGCAATGGTGTCAGTGGTCCGTGAACTGGAAACACTTTCTTGTACACCAGTCTTTGAGCCATATATTGATTTGTCTAATTTTATGTATCCTATGCCAGTTTGCATGCCATTCTGGGAATAATTCAGAGATTATAACCTTTGAGGTTCTGCCCTTCAAGTCGGTGACTAGCTGTTCATACAGTCTATGCCGCAGAAGGTTTTGTGCAATAGTAGTGGCCTGATCGCTGAGAAAGGAGACCCAAGTTCAAAACCCACCTGCCCCACAGGGGTGTAAAAACAGCTCTGAAATGATAAATTAAAAAATATCTGCTCTCCATGCAGAACCTCTTTCCTAGTTCTACCAACATAATTGATACCTACATAGATTATGACGACTAGATCTTCCCTCTCCCACTGCATGTTACTTTCCAGCCTTTTTTCCTTTTACCCAGTCTGTTGATTTAATTCTGAATGTCTATCAGTATAATCCGTAAGCTCACCTGATCTCCCATCAACATGATGAACAACCTCAGAACTTGGGGTGATATAATGGCTCAGTGGTTAGCACTGCTGCCTCACAGTGCCAGGCACCTGGATTCAATTCCATCCTTGGGTGACTGTCTGTGTGGAGTTTGCACATTCTCCCCATATTTGTGTTTCCTCTGGATTTTCTGGTTTCCTCCCACGGTCCAAAGATGTGCAGTTTAGGTTGATTGGCCGTGCTAAAGATGCCCCGTAGTGTCCAGAGATGTACAGGTTAGGTTAATTAGCCATGGGAAGTAGGGGTGTTATGGGGATGGGGTTGGTCTGAGTGGGATGCTCTTTGGAGGGTCAGTGCAGCATTGTGGAGCTGAATGGCTTCTTTCCACACTACAGGAATTCCATGATAATTCTGCACATGTTCATAGCTTCCCTTTAAGCAGACATGCTGTCCTGGCAGGACCCCCTATACCTAAAGCAGTTCTGCCTCCAATTAGATCAAATTTCACAGTTCAAACTCCCAGAATTCAGCTAGATGTTTCAGTGTGTCACTTATTGATCAATAATTTCTCTCTCTGAATTCTGATTTGGATCACCTACGCTACATACGTAGCATTAATACAGGGTACAACGTTTATCATTCAATCAGAGAGTATTATAATACAGAAGAAGGCCCTTTGGCCCATCATGTCTGTGCCGCTTATTAAGTGCTTTTGTTTCAAGCTTTCAAAATCTAACCTGTCCAGCTGTGCTATATCTCAGTGAGGTCTAAGGTGCCATATAGCTTGTTGCACTCTTTCCCCAATACTGACAGCAGAGTTGCTAATCCAATCTGCACAAGTCTTTTACAGAATTAAATGCTGTTTCAGAGTTTTACCGCTCAAAGTGAAAATCTTCCAATTCTGTCTCACATCTCCTTTCATTACCACAGCAGCAGGGTGTGGAAAATGCGTAATAGAAACTGAAAGAACTGCGGATGCTGTAAATCAGGAACAAAAACAGAAGTTCCTGGAAAAGCTCAGCAGGTCTGGCAGCATCTGTGAAGAAAAAATCAGTTAACGTTTTGGGTCCGGTGACCCTCAGAACTGGTGGTAGCTGAGAAAATGTCAGTCTCTATGCAGAAAATAGGGACGGGGGTGGGGTAGGGAGTAAACGTTAGGGTAGAGCCCAAAGAGAGAAGAACAGTTTGACAGACAAAGGAGTTGATAACGATCGGCTGGGAGGGTGAATAGTTGTTAATGGGGATTGTTAGTGACTAACAATAGATAGTGTGTAATGGCAGGCTATGTGGTAACAAGGCATGGTGTATGGGATAGCGGGCTAGGACATGGGAAAGTTGAGGCCCTAAAATTATTGAACTCGATATTGAGTCCGGAGGGCTGCAGGGTCCCCAAGCGGAAAGTGAGGTGTTGTTATTCCAGCTTGCAATGAGCTTCACTGGAACATTGCAGCAAGCCAGAGACAGAAGTGAAGGAAGTGTGGACCAGGGTGTCCCGGAGAGAACGGTCCCTGCAGAAGGCAGACAAGCGAGGGGGATATGTGTCTGATGGTGGCATCTCACTGGAGGTGGCAGAAATGGAGTCTGATGATCTTCTGGATGTGGATGCTGGTGGGATGATAGGTAAGGACACGGGGAACCCTTTTGCTGTTGCAGGAGGGAAGAGAAGGGGTGAGGGAAGAAGTGCGGTAGGTGGGCCGGACCCAGTTGAGGGCCCTGTCGACAACAGGGCTGGGGAATCCTCGGTTGAGGAAGAAGGTGGACATTTCGGGGGCTCCGTTGTGAAAGTTGGCCTCATCTGAACATATATGGAGACGGAGGAACTTTACAGGAAGTAGTGTGTGAAGATGTATAAAAACCAAAAGAACTGCGGATGCTGTAAATCAGGAACAAAAACAAAGTTGCTGGGAAAGCTCAGCAGGTCTGGCAGCATCTGTGGAGAAGAAAACAGAGTTAACATTTCGGGCCTGGTAACCCTTCCTCAGAGGATGTATAGTCCAGGTAGCTGTGGGAGCCAGTGGGTTTATGGTGGATATTAGTGGCCAGTCTATCCTCAGAAATGTCGAGGAAGGGAAGTGAGAAGTCAGAATAAGACCAGGTGAAAGTGAGGGCAGGGTGGAAATTGGAAGAAAAATCTATGAACTTTTCCAATTCACAGCATCCACATCCAGAAGATCATCAGATGCCATTTCTGCCACCACCAGCGAGATGCCACCACTAGGCACATATTCTCCCTTGTCCACCTTCCACAGGGACCGTTCCCTCCAGTACACCAAGGTTCACACTTCCTTCTCCACCAACAATGCCCTCCACAGCCCTACGGCACCTTCCCCTGTAACCAGAGAAGGTGCAACACTTGCCCATTTATGTCCTCCCTCCCCAGTGTCCGAGGGCCCAAACATACCTTCCAGGTGAAGCAACACTTCACCTGCACTTCCCAGTATCTAGTCTACTGCATTTGCTGCTCACAGTGTGGTCTCCTCTACATTAGGGAAACAAAGCGTAGACTGGGTAACTGCTTCGCAGAACATCTACATTCTGCTCGCAGAAAAGACCCTGAGCTACCTGTTGCCTGCAACTTTAAGACAACACCCTGGTCCCTGGCCAACATCTCTGCCTCTGGCTTGCTGCAGTGTTCCAGCGAAGCTCAATGCAAGCTGGAATAACAACACCCCATTTAATGCTTGGGGACCCTGCAGCCCTCCGGACTCGTTATCGAGTTCTATAATTTTACGGCCTAAACTCTCCCATGTCCTAGCCCCTACCCTACACACCAGGCTTTGTTATCACATAACCTGCCATTACACACTACCTACTGTTAGTCACTAACAGTCCCCATTAACAACTATTCACTCTCCTGGCCAGATCGTTATCAACTCCTTTATCTGTCCGAATAAAAACCGAAAGAACTGCAGAGGCTGTAAATCTGGAACAAACGTTAACTTTATTTTTTCCTTCACAGATGCTGCCAGACCTGCTGAGCTTTTCCAGCAACTTTGGTTTTGTTCCTTTGTCTGTCCAACTGTTCTTCACTCTCTTTGGGCTCTACCCTATCATTTACTCCCTATCTCACCCCTCTCCCTATTTTCTGATATAAACTGACGTTTTCCCAGCTACCATCAGTTCTTGGGAAGGGTCACTGGACCCAAACTGTTAACTCTGATTTTTTCTTCACAGATGCTGCCGACCTGCTGAGCTTTTCCAGCAACTTCTGTTTTTGTTGTGAGTGGAACATGCATAGCCATTTTCATTCACCTGGAAATTCAAAAGTGACGAACTGCATTTTTGAAAAAATTCTTTCAGTATCTTGCTGTTTTATAGTTCTGAAAATCTGCACATTTTGATCCACTCTGGCACCATGTTTCAAATGATGTGTATTACACAATCATGTGTTTTTGTAATTTTGCTGCAGAAATATTTCTGCTCTACTATGAATTCTGCTGCTGCTTAAATGAATTGAAACTGGAAGTCCCAACTCACATCCAGCATTTGGGCAGACACAGCAAATTAAGCATTAGTCTATTTAGTAAAAGGAGCTTCATCAGCAGGTATGTCTTTCGAAGATTCTCTTTCTATAATTCAAAACACTTGACATTTGGGAAAGTCAGCATCCTAACTCTTTATTTGTAAAACATAAGGTCATTTGCCAATCAATTAATAGCATCAAAAATGGGACATTTATGGAAGTTTTGGAGCTTTACTACCTTAGTGGGGAAGGCCTGAAGGTAACCTCACTAAATCTCTGTTTGAAAGAATTGAAAGATATTATTAAAGGGTCATCAAGCCCAAGAAGATTTGTGGTGACTGAAACAGATAATGGACCAGTGGATTGGGGTGAGGGATGGCGGCATTGTTATTCTGTTTGGGCTGAGATACTCACAAAGATGGGCACTCAGGCCAGTTGAAAAACCCCATCAAAAATTGTCGAGATATCATGTGGTTTTGGAGAGAAATTTAAGGGCTAAAGACCAGAGACATGAGGGGTCCATTGAAACGGCTGTCAAAGTGAAAAGCAGTAGAGGCACCACAAACAGCTCGTCCTGAATAGTTAGCCTGTTGAGCCCTGAAGAGTTAGAACAGTATCACAAAAACAAAAAACAGAAAGTACAGCACAGGAACAGGCATTTTAACCCAATAAGACTGGGCTAATACATGATGCCTTTCTAATCTAAAATCCTTTTGCCTCTATGCTATCTGTATCCCTCTCATCCCTGCCTATTCATCTATCTGTCAAGTGGCTCTTATTCATTGCTGTTGTACCTGCCTCCAGTACATTCCAGGCACTTACCACCCTCTAAGTTTAAAAGAAAGCCTCTCACGTCTCCTTTATACTTAACCCCTTTTACCTTAAACCAAATCTCCTAATAATTGACATTTCTACCCTGGGAGAAAGACTCCAACTAGGCATTCTATCCTTGCCTTTCATAATTTTGTAAACTGCTATCACGTTACCCCTCATCCATTGACCTTTAAGTGAAAACAAACCAGTTTTGAGGAAGTGTCACCAGACCCAAAATGTCAACTCTGATTTTTTCTTCACAGATGCTGCCAAACCTGCTGACCTTTTCCAGCAATTTCTGTTTTCGTTCCACGTTTGTCCAATCTTTCCTCATAGCTTACACCCTCCAAACCAGTCAACATCCTGGTAAACTGTTTCCATACCCTTTCCAAAGCCTTGACATTCTTCTGGTAGTATGGCAACCAAAATTGTATGAAATATTCCAAACTTGGTCAACTAACGTTCTATACAGCTGCAACATGACATGCCAATTTTTACACTCTGTGCCCTGACCAATGAAGGTAACCATGCCATATGTCTTCTTGACTACCTGACTGACTTGTGCTGCCACTTTCTGGGAACTGTGGACCTGTTCACCTAGATCCCTCTGTATGTTGATGCATTAGACCCAAAATGCATCACCTCTCATTTGTCCTGATTAAACTTCATCTGCTATTTCTTTGCCCAAGTCTCTAGCCTATTTATAACCTGCTGTATCCTCTGGCAATCCTCCTCACTGTCTGCAGCTACTCTGATCTTTGTGTCATCCAAGAGCTATCATGCAATCATGTTTGACTAATAGGAGGTGGATCTGAAACCATAGAGTGAATGAGGTAAGTGAAGTGTTTTGTTTGAGCACATCTAGAAATCCATCTGTAAATTGTGCTCAAAATTGAAGAGGTTTTCTGAATTGAATTCTTTACTCCAGTTTCTCCTCAAACTTATTTTGATGTCATCTGACATAAAATCTTTCATCATCCAGCATGTCTGAACAATGCAATATAACATAATTGCTTATTAGAGTTGTAACATAGTGGAGTTTTGTTAATACAGCTGAAGATGGATTTGTCAGAAAGCATTTTCAACAAGTGTGCCCTATCCATCACCTAGTTATTTTACAATAACTAGTAATCCACTTTTAAATAATTGAGAATCATTTAAAAAGAACATACAGAATACTAAATAAAAATGGAAAGAACTGCGGATGCTATAAATCAGGAACAAAAACAAATTTGCTGAAAAAGCTCAACCGGCCTGGCAGCATCTGTGAAGAAAATATCAGAGTTAACATTTTGGGACCGGTGACCTTTCCTCAGAACCCTAAGGAAGGGTTACCAGACGCTACCAGACCTGCTGAGCTTTTCCAGCAACTTTGTTTTTGTACAGAATACTAATTTGACTGGCATACAGTAGTTATTTTCTTAAATTAAACATTTTTAATTTTTAAAAGGTGCTGTCTCCCTTATAAATAACTTTAAAAATAATGGCTCCACCAGTAAATAATTTTAAGAACATCTACAAAGACCCATGAGTAGACGCAATTAGTAGAAACTTGATATGGTGATTAATTCAATATGTGGGTTTTCTTAGGCAAAAAAAATGCTGAAACCTGATTTGTACTGGGCATAACTTGCACTTGAAATTCTTTGTTATTTTGTACCCATTTGGCCTATTTTGGGTGATGTGTGGAAAAATAGTGCATCTTTGCAGAAGCTCCAGGCCGTAACATGATATGCTTTCCATGTCTAACAGCTGTTATTAATTTGAATGTTTACAATTTTTGACTCAAATGAAAGCAGGTGATAATCAGGCTGTTCTAGCTGTCAATACAATCCCCATGATAATCAGTTGAAATGATCAGAGGCTGTTTGGTACAAATTTCAATTATAGTTTGAGAAAGTGACTCAACTATATCTTGAGGAACAACCAATAACCAGATTTTTAATCTGTGCATATCATTGGGTTTTGAATTATTTAAAATCTCAATCTCTGTCTCAATGTGGTTCATGTATCTTCCAAAGTTAACAGCACACAATGGGTAGAATTTTATCTGCTGCACTGTTCCCAACAGTGGAACAAAAAAATGGACACCACTTTCAATCCCTTGCTTTTTGCACATTCCCATATGATTAAAAATCAAATTTATAATCCTGGATGACCTGTGTAATCAAGTGTTGAGGGAAGCATTTCTGTGATGAACATCACCATCAACTGACAGCACAGCTGGTTTAGGCAAGCTATAAAAAAAGCTTCCTGGACAAATGAGGAGACTTTTCATTAAGGCTGCATCTTTCCTGCCCAACACCATTGCCATTAATGTGTGACTTAGTGAGAGCAAAGGTGCCCATTCTGTTGATTTCACTTTATTTATGTATGCATCACCCTTGTTTGTTGAGACTAGCTAGGTGAGAGAGCTAAATGTATTGGCGTGACTTGAAGTTGGTAACCAGTGATGATTACAGGGGAGAAAGGAACATTTTCATTATTGTGGATAAAGTGATGATGTGGTTTTGTATTACTCTTTAGTGAATGTTCATGTAAACATACAGTTTTTTTTAATGTTCTCATCTGTGGGACTTGGCTGAACTTGCAGGCTTACTGACCTTCCCTTCGATGCATTGTAAAGGATATTATCCAAGATCACTCTCAGTAGAGATAATTATATTAATGTAGGCAAACTTAAAGAGCTGTAAGGATTCTTTCAGTCAGCGTCACTCTGTGATGGACCCATATGTGGACAGAGACAAAAACAGAAATTGCTGGGAAAACTCAGCAGGTCTGGCAGCATCATTGGAGAGAACACAGTGTTAATGCTTTGGGTCCAGTGACCCTTCTTCAGAACAGACATATAGACAGTCCTGACACCACACTTTAAGCCCCTCATTTTCTTACATTGACTGTTCCCACCAGACCTTTCCACTTCACTCCTCCGTGTCCCCAACTCTGTTTTCTGACCTCCCTTGAATCCCTCTTCTAGTCATTTATGCCCCTGACCCCACTCCACACTATTCCCCTCAACACTGACTCACCTTTTTGGTCCCGAGTCTCAGTGCAACCTGCCATTCCCTGCTCCTTTCTCTTGTTTTACATCATTCACAAGGTAAACCACTAACCTCAGGCACAACAGCACAAAACTGACTGTCATATCCCACCTGAAATAACTCCATAAAGGCTGATATCCCGTCACCAAGTCACCCTTTATTTACATGTGCATACTTTGTGACACTGACCCAGCTAGCCCAGATGATCTGGTTCCTAGAGTGAACAGAACCCCTGGCACTCCTGTTTATTTCTGTCAGCCAGGATTCCCCAACTGGACCAGGTTAACAGCCCCAATCAGGAAACTCATATTCTATGGAATTCACCTAGTTGACCTTGTTCCAATCACTATACCATCCTTATGCAAAATGGGATGCCACAAGATTCTGAAGCACCTCTGACTATATCTTTAAGTTATGATGTAATTAAAAAGATATTTTACATAAATTAGTATTTATAGCGTGCAAAGGTATAATTATTGGGAACTCATCAACAGGACAGTTTAAGGCTGGAGATGCCGAAAACACACTGCTAAGATAATCACAGTAACTCAGCTCTTTGCAGGGAGATCAAAGTTTCTGCCAGCTAATTCAGTCACCCCTCACACTATCTTTTCTGCTTTTTCAGGTTGCATGAAGACCCTCAGTATGTGAAGAGGGCACGCAATAGATGCATACCTGTGCCATACTCTGTTAATTTAACATAATTACAATGACACAGCTTTTCCTTGTCTGCTTGATGGTCTGTAAGCAAAAAGCTGAAAGAAGTGATTTTTTCTGTTAAGTGCTTCTGTCTCAATTATCTAGTGGTCCACCTGTCTTTAGAAGAAAATAATGTATTTTATGTTCAGGTGACAGCTCTTTTAAGAAGACTGTTTCTGTGGAAGATGGTTTCTTGCAAGGCAACTTGTCTTCAGTAATTGATCATGTGACCAAGATGGTTTGGAGTAAATAAGAAGTTACAGGGGAATAGATTAGTGTATGTGGTTCTGTTTTCAAGCAGTATAGTTTAGAACAAGCAAGCTGCAGAGAACATTGTACTGGCCAAAAAGGGGTTTGAAACCCCTTGATCACTGAAGGATTCTACAAATGGTGAATTGAACTGGGACACTGGAATGACTGGGGCACATTTGAAGACAGAACTTCTGGAAGTAAGCAGAAGGTCCAAAGAATCCTTAGTTTTTTGTACGAATATTTTAACCAATATAATGCCATCATCTCCCTCTAGGTGATCTGGGATATACTGAGATTGCAAACAGCACCGCATAAACTGAAGTTTTTTTTATCAGTATATTTCTTTCAAATTTGTTATACTTGGCTGTGTTTCTCTTCTTTCCCCTTTCTATTATCATTGTTCATATCTCACCTTATCATGTGCGCCCTGTCTTTTTCCTTTCTATTTTGGTTATATTCTCTTTGTAAGACATTATGTACTGTCTTTCATGATTTTTTATTCACCATCTATTTCTTGTTCTAAGAATTCTGTACTGACTGCTCAGTATGGAAACATTCACACTTGTTACGTTTAAGAGTGTATGTCTCTCCAATGTTTTCATCCTTCAAAATGTCAATGTCTTTTAGTATATTTTCGATTTAGGTTTAATTTTTTCCACAAGGCGATGATCTGAATTTATATCCATGTTGGAATACATATTGATGGTTTTTATATTATTTCTCAAATATTGTTTCACCATTATGTATTTGATTTCTAAACACATTGCCTAAACTTCTGCAAGTATATCTCTTCCTTTTTGCTTTGCCACCATCCGATTATTTTCTCGAAAAAATTGTTATCAGTCTCTTTCCTCCTTCAGTTCTTGATCCAAGGCAACATTGACCTATATGCATTCCATATTGTTTCTTCACCAATTTTGGTGTTTTAAGTCACCAACCACAGTGAACATATCAGTTGATTTAATTTGATTATAGCACACCAGGATGTCACCATGAAATGCTCGTATTTCTTGCTCACTGTGATCTTGGGTTGGGGAAGCATCTGTACGACAACCGGATCAAAAGGCTTTCCTTCGACCTTAATCACAATCACTCTATCTGAGATTGGTCAGCTCCCTTGATTTGATCATTTGTATCTTACCTTTACGAGAATTCCTACTCCATTCCTAGGTTTCCCATTTCTCAATAAATCAGGCACATAGTTAGTACCTTGTCAGACAAAAAAGAATTATCTTACTGCTACAAGTCCTCGTAGATCACTGCAGTAGCTACCAATGATCTTTATGCAATTATCGACATTTCCTGCCTAGTATTTCATCTTGCTATTCTCAAGAAACTACCAGTTCCATTGAATGTAATGGGGAAAGAAGATGATCTCTTGTGAATTAAAGTCAACTTTGTCAACAAACTTGTCAGTCACTTCTTTGCGCAAGGACTTCTTGCAGGTGACCCATCTTCTTCTGTATCTCTTATTTTCCAACTGTGACTTTCCATAGCTAACTATGGGGCTTGTATTGACTGATGTACTAGACTCAGGGGTAATTGGTCACAATGCCTTTTGAAGCATCATGGTTGTTCCATTCGGTGTGTCACAAACCTTGCAGGTTTCTGCATTCTGAGCTATTACAAATAAGACTTTTAGGATTTTCTCCACCTTCTGCTGTTTCCAGACTTCGCGCATGAAAGACCAAGTGGACAGTGTGAAAAACCAGAAACTACACTTAACAGTCCAAGTCCAAGATATAAGTGGTTTATTCACATATGCATGCACGGAGCAGGTCAAAGGCTTTCCACTGAATTACAAATAGTCGTCAGTTTTGTTTGTTGGCAGTCCCTCAGGGTCAAGGAAGACTTACTTCCAATTGAGGGTAGGTAAATGCTGTGTTGGCTTAATAGTCCTTTCCTGGAGCTGCAGATTCTGCCACAGGTGGGGATGGTGGTGTATGATGAGGCAGGTGGGTGGACATTCTGGACTGCATGCTCTTGCTACTACTTGCACTTCGCCTTCACATGCTCCATTCGATGATCCTTGAAATGGTTGGCAACTTCGTGGATTCTTCTTCTCCGAATTGTGCATTCTAGGCATGTGTGGATGGGAACATTGCTTTTGTACAGGGAGGCTTTCAGGATGTCCTTGTAGAGTTTCTTCTGCCCTCCTAGTGATTGCCTCCTATTGCAGAGCTCGGAGTGGAGCACCTGCCTAGGGAATCTCATGTTGGGCATCTGGACGACGTGGCTGATCCAACACAGATAGTTTTGCATGACCAGTGCCTCGATACTGGGGATATTGGCCTGGGAGAGGATGCTTACATTAGTATGTCTATCTTGCCAGTGGATTTGCAGGATTTTGCAAAGGCAGTGTTGGTGATAACTCTCCAGGGATTTGAGGTGTCTGCTGTACATGGTTCATATTTTTGATGAATACAGGAAGTTGGGACCATGGCTGCTCTGTGGTGCTGGGTGTGAATTCTCAGATTTCAAACACTTTATGCCTCAGGCATCCAAAGCTGCACTGGTGCATTGGAGTTGATGTTGGATTTCATCGTCAATGTTTGCTGGCACAGAGAGGAGACTCTAGAGGTATGGGAAACGACCCACATTATCAGGGACTCACCATAGATTTTGAAGGTCAGGGGGTTGGGCAGCAGTGTTGTGTGGCAAGAGCGGGCTGGTAGAGAACCTATGTTTTCTGAAAATTTAAGCTGAAGCCCATTCTCTCATATGCCTTAGCGAAAGCATTCATGATGGTTTGCAGCTTGGCTGCTGAGGATGCGCAGCCTCAATCAAAATAAATTTGATTCTGAATTTATCCCAGCTTTTGGTGCTATCACTAACTTTTGGCTCCTTATATCCTTTTTTATTCGTTAATACTTTCCTTAACTTTCTTGGTTAGTCATAGTTGGTTTATCCCTCTCTCAGAATCTTTCTTCCTTACTGGGATGTATCGTTGTTGAGTGTCATGAATTACATCCTAAAATATCTGCTGCTGCTTGCTTACTGTCATTTTATGCATATATTAGAAGAAAGAGGGTGGCAAGGAAAGGGTAGGCCCGCTCAAGGACAAAGGAGGGAAGTTATGCGTGGAGCCACAGGAAGTGGGAGAGATCCTTAATAAATACTTTGCATCGGTATTCACCAAGGAGTAGGACATGACTGATGTTGGGGTCAGGGATGAATGTGTGAATACTCTAGAGAATGTCAATATATTAAAGGAAGAAGTTTGCATATCCTAAATTGCATTAAGGTAGACATGTCCCTAGGGCCAGATGGGACCTATCCCAGGTTACTGTAAGAGGCAAGAGAAGCTGGGGTATGAGCAGATATCTTAACATCCTCCTTGACCACAGGCGAGGTTCCAGAGGACTGGCAGTTAGCCAATGTTGTTCCCTTGTTTAAGAAAGGAAGCAGGGATAGGTAAGGAAGCTTTGGAGAGAGTGCAGAGAAGTTCACCAGGATGTTGCCTAGTCTCGAGGGCATTGGCTATAAGGAAAGGTTAAAAGGATTATTTTCACTGGAAAGATGGTGGCTGAGAGGAGACTTGATAGAGGTCTACAGAATTATGAGAGGCATGGATAGGGTGGATAGTCAGAGGCTTTTCGCCAGGGTTGAATTTTCAATTACAAGGGGGCACAGGTTCAAGGTGAGAGGGCAAACGTTTAAGGGAGATGTGCGAGGAAAGTTTTTCACGCAGAGAGTGGTAGGAGCCTGGAATGCAGAGGTGGTGGTGGAAGCGGGCACATTGGCGACATTTAAGAGGCATCTGGATGGTTATATGAATTGGGAGGGAATAGAGGGATGCAGACCGAATAAGGGCAGAAGGTTTATTTTTTAGTTTAGTCAGGACATAATGATTGACACAGGCTTGGAGGGCTGAAGGACCTGTTCCTCTGCTGTACTTCTCTTTTGTTCTTTCTTCTTTATTCCTGTTATTCTAACCACCCAGTTCACTTTAGAGATCTCAATCCTTGTTTCATTGTAATTTCCTTTATTTAAGTGAAGCACAGTTGTTTCTGACCTAAGTTTCTCACTGACCCAAGTTTCGAACTGAAAACTAAATTCTATCCTGTTATGATCACACCTTCCTTGGGGATCTTTTACTCTGAGGTTGTTTATTAAACCTACCCATAACCAGATCCAGGAAAGCCTGCTACCTGGTTGGCTTCCTGACATATTGCTCTAGGAAATTATCCCTGATGTGATGATGCTGTGGCTTTAAGAGATGTGATTTGTCCTGGTTTCTTTTAGAGAGAGATCGGGGGCCAGGTGGTGAGCAGTCTATGAGAAGATAAAAAACTTGAGGCCTTGGGGTTTTTTTCAAGTTGGGTCAATAGAAACAGCCTGAGTGGGTGTGGTCAAGCTCTCACAGATCAAGGATTTTTAGTTAGCTTTCAGCAGTTGCTGTTGTGGGCTTGAAGAAGTGGAAGGTATTCTTTCCTGTCTCAATTACAGCCAAAAGCTGGGGGTTCTCTTCCTAGGCTGCTGGATTGCATGTGAGACAAAATCTGTTTTTCTGAATTTGCCTTTTTGCCAAAGGGAGTGTTTATGGGATGTTGCTATATTGGAACACTTAGTTAATAATAGTTACTGTATCTACTAGTCCGTTAAGTTTTCCAATAGAGTTAAGCTTTTCTAAGTTCTTCTTTATTTTGTTGTATATTAACTATAGTGTTTGAATAAATTGTGTTTTGTTTAATATCAAGTAGTTTGATCTGTCAAATTGCTTCTAGAACACAGCACTTCACATTTGCCTTTAAAATAAGAAAAAGCTACCTTCTAAGCTACCTTCTTAAAATATTTTGAGGGGGTCTGGTCTGATCCATAATACTGATATACTCTATGAATCTGTTGTTGTATTTGTTTAATTCATTTAACATGAAGATTAAAGACATCGATAATTATTGCTCTATTCTTTTTACATGCTCGTCTTATTTATTGATTTATAGCCTTTCTCACAGCATGGCTACTGTTTTAGGATCTGTACACTACTTCTACCAATATCTTCTTTCCCTTACTGTTTTTAACCTCCGCCCAAATGGACTCCACATCGTCCAAGCCTAGATCATCTCTCAAATGTCCTCATTTCATTTCTTATTAACAGTATTACCTCACCACCTTTTCTATCCATCCTGTATCTTCAAAAGGTCAAGGGCAATTCCATATGGGCTTCCCTTATTGGACTTCGAATCCTCATCAAATTAATGATTTAGTTGTTTTAGCAATAACTCCAGCATCCCAAATGAGAATTGGAATTACCTCACATCTACTTTTCTATTTCAAAAGTATACTTTATCCATAAAAAAAATCTTTCAGTACATACAAAAGGTACTAAAACAGTTCTGTACAGTTTTTGCAGAGAGAAAAACAACAACAACACATTGGAATTTGACATTCCTCAGAACTTCATTGTTACTTTCTACTCATGCAAGAAACTATTTATATTCCTTTTGATGCAATGAGTAGGTCTCAGAACTTAACAAACCGTCATTATACTTTGGCAGAAAGACCTTTGAAGGTGGTCTTTCCCCAGTGCTCCTTGGCAGCAGCTACCCTAAGCTCTAGTGCATGCCTCAGCATGTAGTCTTTGACTTTGGAATGTGTCACTCTGCAACTTTTGGTCAAGGTCCGAAAGGAATCCCTGAATGTTAAGTTCCCAGTTTTGATCTCCTTGTAACCATGTTTCTATTATGGCTGTGAGATCATATTCATTTACTTCAATTGGCACCGTCTGTTCATCTATGCTTTGTGAATTAAGATACAAAGCCTTTGATGTTTTTCTATTATCAAATTTTCCATACTTTTATGGTTCCTTGGTGCAATATGATATTCACACATTCTGTCCCTTTCTTCTTCTGGTAATAATTCACTCTATCACTAACCTACAATCCTACCTTCTCCTTTATCTTTGGTCTTCTAATTTTCCATGCAACTGAACCCAACTCCCCACTACTTAGTTTTAAAGTCTGTCCATAGCCGAAGTCATGCAATTTGCCAGGATTCTAGTCCCAGCATGATTCTAGTGGAGCCTGTCCCATCAGAACAGCTCCCTTCTTCCCCAGTACTAGTGCCAAATGTCCCGTGAATTTGAATCTGTTGCTGTCATATCGATCATTGAGCCATGCAGATTACCTCTTTAATTTTGTCGACCCTGTCCCAATTAGCTTGTGACTCAGGTACTGATCTGGAGATTGTTACCCTCCCTGATGTGCTCAATGCTTTCTACGCTCAGTTTGAGCAAAAAGCCAATGGCATGATGTCACCTGCCCTGGGAACCCTGGATGCACTTGCTTCCCCTGTCACTGTTGCAGACGTCAGATCGGTATACCTGAGAGTCAACCCAAGGAAAGCGACAGGCCTGGACGATGTCCCCGGCTGTGCGCTCAGATCATGTGTGGACCAGCTGGCGGAGGTATTCATTGACATCTTCAACTTGTCCTTGCTGCAAAATAAAGTCCCCACCTGCTTTGAGAAGACCACTATCATTCTAGTTCCAAAGAAAATACATGCAATATGTCTCAATGACTACCACCCAGTGGCTCTGACATCCATAATCATGAAGTACTTCAAGAGATTAGTTATGGCACACATCAACTCGAGCCTCCCAGCCTGCCTCAATGCCCTGCAATTTGCCTACTGGCAAAACAGGTCAACAGTGGATGCCATTTTCCTAGCCCTGCACTCATCCCTGGAACATATGGATAACAAGGACACCTACATCAGGATCCTACTTATCAACTACAGCTCCACCTCCAACACCATAATCCCTACCGGACTAATCTCAAAACTCCACCACCTAGGTCTCAGCTCTACTCTGTGAACTGGATCTTCAGCTTCTGACCTTAAGATTGACAACAGCACCTCCTCCACTTTAATCCTCAACACTGGCACCCTACAAGGATGCGGACTCAGCCCCCTACTGTATTTCCTGTACATTCACAACCGTGTAGCCAAATTTTGTACAAACACCACCTACAAGTTTGCTGACAACACCACCACTGTAGGCCAGATATCAAACAATGATGAGTCAGAATACAGGAAGGAAATAGAGCACTTGCTGTCATGATGCAATGGAAACAATCTGTCACTTAAGTCAGCAAAACAAAAGAACTGATTATTGACTTCAGGAAGAAAGGAGGATGACACGCCCATATCTACATCAATTGAGCTGAGGTGGAGAGGGTTGAGAGTGACACGTTTCCAGGGATGATGAGAACCGACAATCTGTCCTGGATTTTCCACAGAGATGCAATGGTCAAGAAGGCACAACAATGCCTCTTCTTCCTGAGGAGGCTTAGGAAATTTGACATGTCCAAAAGGACCCTCACCAACTTTTACAGATGGACCATAGAAAGCATTCTATCTGGGTGCATAATGGTTTGATACAGCAACTGCTCTGCCGAGGACCGTAAGAAAGTACAGAAAGTTGTGTGCACAGCCCAGACCATAGTGGAAGCCCACTTTCCATCTATGGACTCCAACTACACTTCTCGCTGCTGCAGAAAGGCTGTCAACATCATCAAAGATCCCTCCCAACCCGGTAATACTATCTTCCAACCTCTTCCATCTGGCAGAAAACACAGAAGCTTGAACATACTCACCAAAAGGTTCAAGAACAGCTTCCTCCCTGCTGTTATCAGCCTGCTGAATGGACCTCTCTAATTTCAAGTCTAATGCTGACCTTGCTGTTGTGCACCTCCTGTGTCGTCAAAACCTTGTATGCCTCAATCTCGGACCCTATGATCTGTATGTCCTTGTTTGCTATGATCTGCCTGTACTGCTCGCAAAACCGAATTTTTCATTGTACTTGGGAACATGTGACAACAATAAATCAAATCAAATCAAATTGTCACCTTTTTGGTTCTGCTTTACAACTTTCCCCCAGCAGCTCGTTTCCCTCAGCTGAACCTCTTTCCTCTTTCTATCTATATCGTTGGTACCTACATGGACCACAATTGGATCTTTCCCCTCCCACACCAAGTTCCTCCAAAAGCCAGAAGTAATATCCTGAACCTGGGTACCAGGCAGGCAACACAGGCTTCGGCACACTCAAACCTGGCCATAGAAAACATTGTCTATTCCCCTGACTAAACTGTCCCCAATTGCAACTACATTCCTCTTCTCTCTACACTATTGAATGTCTACCAGTACCACGGATAGTTTGTTCATCTGCCCTACAGCCTCTGGTCTCATCCACAAATGGAAGAAGAATCTCAAACCTGTTAGACCAGCTCAAGGGCTGAGGCTCCTTCAGTACTACTTTCTGAATCTCTCTACCTGCCTCCCTCATAGTCACACCTCCCTGTCCCTCACCACTGATTGAATTTGAGGTAGTTAATCTGAAGGGAGTGACTGCCTCCTGAAACACAGCATCCAGGTAACTTTTTCTCCTCCCTGATGTGTCACAGAGAAGCTCAGACTCCAGCTCATTTGTTTCATTCAAAAACATATTTTCTTGATAAAAGTATCCTTATATACATACATAGTCACTGAAGCAGTTTGGTTCTGTACAGTAACATATGAAGAAACAAACATTGGAGTTTGACTCTATCCAACAAATAAACCAAACGCATTTCTTACTTTTACAAGATTATATTTACATATATTTGAGACAACTGAACAGACCCCATTTAACTCTGGCAGAAAGACCTTAGACCATGGTCTTGCCCTACTGTGCCTTGGCGACAGCTGCCCCAAGCTTTAGTCTGTTCCTCAGTCTTGGACCTTGGAATGCGCCAGTCTGCAACATTCAGTCAAGGTCAACTCCTTGCTCTTAAAGACCCAATGAGTTTCAGGCAGACCACAGAGTGTCTTTCACAGAGTTGATGTTCCTCCAGGTACAGTCCTTATTTGTCTCAGTATGTGTCCCAGGGAACAGCCCATAGAGCCCACGGTGCTGTGTTACAGAGTTACTCAGGATGAACCTCAACGTAAACCACTGCATCTTTCTCCAGACTTCCTTTGCAAAGGCACATTCCCCCCCCAACCCCCCCCCCCCCCCCCAACCCCCTGCCACTTCAAGGGCAGCATGCAGTGGCAGAGAGTGTCAGGCATACATGAAGGATCTCACAGGCACTGCCCTTTTCACCACCAGTCAAGCTTTTGTGCTTGTTGGAAAGTTCTGATGATGAGGCATTCTGCCAAATGACTTTGACAGTTTGCTCGGGGAACAACCCGATAGGATCCACCCGCACCTTTTCCCACAGGGTCTCAAGGAAGTTATGTGCTGACCACTTCCTGATGGACTCATAGCTAAAGGTGTTTTTTTTTCCACATTTCTCCTTGACAGGTACAGAATGGTCCAACTACTTGGAGCATTCCACAGCAACAAGGCCAGACCCATCCTTCACAACAGCGGGGAGAGGTAGATCCTCAGTGCAAAGTGACACTTAGTATTTATGTACCTGGTGATCACACAACTTGATGCAGCCACACACAAAGGTGGCTGTCAGGCTGAGGGTAGTGTTGGGCACATTTTTCTTCCACCTAACCAGAGTTTTGTACATGATGTTCCTGCAGGCATCCATCCATCCACGACATCCAGATGAAGTGAAAGATGGCTTGGGTGACTGCAATGGTGCAGGTTCTGAGAATGGGCCAGAGCCGTGTACAACAACAGAGACTGTCTCACACCTGATGACCAGATTTTTACCTGCAATGGAGAGGGAGCAATGCTCCAAAAACAAGGTGCAGGTCTGGATGAACACAGCAGGCCAAGCAGCATCATAGGAGCAGAGAGGCTGACGTTTCGGGCC
>NC_063342.1:41402579-41423300 GCF_021869965.1 Rhincodon typus | reverse complement strand
TGCAGTTCCTACTATCTCTGATTCAATGCTCCAAAAAGCCCAGTTTCTGCCTCACCTTGGAGATATGCTCCTCCCAGGTTTTTGCATATGACCCAGCCCCTCTAAACCATAGCCCCAGCACCTTGTGTAACCTATCCTGACGGTGAAGAGGATAAAGGATCTGTCGGTCCAGTTCCCAAAGAACATGGTCTCGCTCTTGCCTCAATATATCTTGGCTCTTGAGGCCAATTTGAACTGGTCGCTGATGCTCGTGAGTCTGTGCATTGACAGCGGCTCAGAGCAGAAAACGGTGACATCATCCATATACAGGGAGGCCTTGACTTGCAGGCCACAACTGCCTGGAATAGTCTCAGGCTCACATCCTTCCTGATGGACTTGGCAAAAGACTCTATACAACATATAAACAAGGCATGAGAGAGTCAGCAGCCCTGCCTGACTCCAGATCTGATTGGGAAGCTCTCTGATTCCCAACCGTTGATTGAGACTGCATTGACAGTGTTTGTGTCGAGGAGTTCTATCCAGTTGCGGATTCCCTTCCTAAAGCCCATTTTGGACAGTACGCCCTACATAGGCATGTGCAATATCCTGTCAAAGACCTTTCCCAGGTCGAGGCTGATGAGGCAGGCATCCACACCTCTAACCTGCATGTAGGCAGTCGTATCTCTCAGGAACCCACAGCAATCGAGGAGGACTCTCCTCATGAAGAAGTCAACTAGTGATCCTTCCTCCACTTTCTTCACAGTCATCCTGACTGTATAGCAGACCCCCTGGCCTGGGGTGCAGGCAATAGCAGAGGCCATAGTTCTGTTTGATTGGTCACTGAATTGGCATTAGGCTGATGCCAGCATAAAGGTCCACCGATTACTGCTCAGCTCATCCGACAATCCTCCAAATTCTGCTCGCAATCACAATCCAGTGATGATCTCGAGATCTTCTGATGATGGAGGTTCTCAGCTCAGACTTGTCCTGGGAGAACCACCTGGATCATGGTATTTCTCCTGCCAGGTAAGTATCATTATATCTGAGCTGGAATTCTTCAAGCTACCAACACTTGCTACTGATGTCGTCACTATGAGCCACAATGGGGTCTACCAGCTCCCACATCATGCAGTTACAAACATCGTCTGGCCCTGTATCTCTATTTTATTTACTTAGTTATTAAGTTTTTTTTTTAATTCCTGCTCGTTTTTTAGTTTGTAATTGGTAAATGTTTGTCCTATTTACCTTCAATCTGTGAGTAACCTCGCCCAGATTGTCAAATTAGCAGCCATTGCCAACCAGTGAACTACAGTCTTCCTATGATACCACTCTTTGCTTTGGATGGGCCCCTAATCCTGTGCTACATTTATCCGATTAAAAAGGTCTTATGACTTTGATTCTATGAAACTTCTTCTCTGTGTCAAATTCCTCTGCTGCACCAAGAATCCCTGATACATATACTCACTTAGGCTATGTCTCATTCTGGATGTGATCTGTCCTTCATGACTGTGTGAAGCTTACTGATTGTGTGCTCTCAATAGATCCTCACTTAAATACAGCTGAGGTGAACTGAGATGACTGTCACTCGTTAAGCTTCAATAGTAATCATACCCAAAACTATGTGCAAACCCCAGTTATTTGTGCTTAATTATACCTTACCTCAACAAAGCAGACTCTGAGTCTCCTTTTCCTTCATTACTGTTCATAACCATTTTCCAGCCATGGACAGGACGCCCCAGTTTCTAAAATGTGAAAATGTGTCTTTGATTCTCTGTTCTTGGACATCTATAATATTTGTGTATGCAGCCTCAATAATTTTCCACACTATGGACTATTCTGTTTTAACCCCTTACATCCTTGCTATCTGTTATAATACTTGTCTTTTATTTAACCTTTTACATTATTTCACCCTTTAGTACTCATTAGAAGGATGATATCCCCACACTTCACCAACCAAATTTTAACAGAAATGTAGGATGGATTATGTGATGAAGTATTGGAGCTGGAAATAAATCACAAAATGAGAGTTATGCATCAGATGGTGAAATCTTTAAATAAAGTGATAACAATAGGTGCATAAAAGTTTGGGCTGGTGAGATATGTGAAAGGTATAGAGCAGCAAAGTAATGGACAGAAAATATAGTGAATAGTATAATCATTCAAATTGAGGAAGTCCTCAAGATGTACAGGCAAACAAAGGACAAAGCATTACGATATCAGAGGTAAGAAATGCTTTGAAAATGATGAGTACAGGAAAAGCACTAGGCATAGATGAAATATCAACAAACAATCTAAAAGATTGTGGTAAAACAGAAGTGGTTATAGAAACTTTATATCAAAGGATACATTCTAAGTGACTTGAGATATTCATTATTCGCTATTATTATTAGAAATCTAAAGCAATAGAATGCAAACATTTTACAACTGTAAGTTGAATGAGTCATCTCATAAAAGTGATCTTGAAAACCAAAACAGAATAGTAACACATTTAAAGCTGAAATTGGTGAAACACAGTTTGGATTTCAACCTGGAGTATGAAAAAGAGAAGGAGTATTTAATCTGAGAACAATCTTCAACAAATACCAAGATGTAAACAAGAACATATGCCTCATATACAAAATTGAAGGCATTTCATTGTCTATTACCAATAATGGATATGTTGTTGAAATATGACATTGTCAATAAAGAAATGAGATTTATCCAAACATAAAATTAGAACCAAATAGCGAGCATCATTCAAGGAAAAAGGACAATCCGATATGTTTCAAGTGAAAAGAGGAGTATAATAAGGCTGTGTATTGTCACCAAAAGTGTTCAGTCTGGACACATACCAAATATTCAGAGAATTAGATGTATTTTCAGGGATAAAAATTGGAGGCAAGAACGCAAGAACTTTGGTTACACTAATAACACTGTAGGACTTGCAGGATTAGAAGAGGCTCAACAAAATAATGTGAATCAAATCAAATAAAGAAGTTTAGAATATGGATTGAGGGAAGACATAAATAATGGGAATTAGAAGAAATACTTTAAAAGAAACTAGGATAAAGTTTGAAGTGGATGGTGTCTAATGGAACAAATAGCTAAGTTTGTCTTTTCAAGACAAGTTTGTCTTTCAGTGAGAAAAAGGATAGTGATAGCCAGAAGGAATTTTGTAAAGGCAAATGATGTGTTAACAACAACAAACTCAAGTTTATAACAAGGAACAAAAAGTCATAATATGCTACAGTCAGAAATATACCATTTTCCTGTTTATTTTAGAAACCTGGACAATAAGTAAAGATCAATGGGGTGAAAATAGAGACTTTTCAATGTGGATGCTAAGGAATGTGCTAAAAATTCCACAGACAGGCCATAAGACAAATTAAGAGGCACTTTAATTTGCAAGACCGAAAAAACCCTGAAAAAGTGACCTCAGAAAATAAAATGTCAGTATTTTGCCTTTTTGATCAGAGTTGACAAGTGACAGAGGTCTCTTCTAAAGGGCAAAATGAAGGGTAGTAGAAAGAGGGGTTGACCGAGGCATAGTTGATGACGGATGTCACAGAATGATTTTAAATGGGCTGCAATGGATGAGTGAGGATGGTGTGAGACAGACGAACGTGACATACCACGATAGCACATCTCCTTACTATAGTAGCTACCAGCAGCAGTCTTTTTTTCCTTCACACATACACACGCACACACAGACACGCACGTGCACACGCACGCGCACACACAGAGACACACACACACACACACAAAGAATCAATTTGACACATAGTGTCTGTTTCATCTATTTGAAAGAGCTATCCAATTATGTATCCTCTTAATTGAAAACATGCCACCTTACTTTTCTAAAAAATAATTTTTACCTGAACAAATATTTTACAATTTGATTCTTCAAATAATTTTGAAAAGCTTTGGTCAAAAACTGAGGGACGAATATGCGGCTGAGAGAATTGTCCTGATTCATTCAGAAGAATTAGCTTACATTGCACAATTTAACGTTAAGGCCTTGTATGCAAAGTCTTTATGAAGACATTAAAATATACAAAGATAATTTAATTGACAATTATAACCCATATTGTTTTGAAATGTGCAATTACTTTTTAACACAAATTCTTATTTTGGAAGTGAGACATTTCAATTACCAAGAGAAATGAAAATATTTTGAGACAGAATTTTAAATGATTTATGGAAATACAATAGATTGACAATGGCGATGATTTTACGTAGGAAAGACATATTAACATATGGACAGAGCAATTTGTCTTCTGTCAAATTCAGATAATTTGGATAAATGTGTAGAAGATGACAAAAAAAGTGTTGGAACAGGACAATAGTTTGTGAACAGAGGATGTGATAAGATATGGATCTACAGAATTATTAATATTATTTGGATTAAAATGCTTCACTTTTATTCATTTTTATTATTGTAACTATCAAGAAGAATCAATGTCTAGGATCTCTAGATGTCTCTGATGTAAATGGTCTAGGATTAGAACTCAAACTCATTAGGTTGGACTAAAATAAATGAAGTCAAAAATTTGTGCATAGTTCTTTCCACATGAACAAAATGAATTGACTGAGAGCAAAAATAGTAGCTTATTTAGTGTGCAGTCACAGACTAGTTTCGAATGATATAAATTACAGTATTGCTTGCAAGTCCCAATACAACCTTAAGCTGTGTCAATGTTAACAATGTTAATGTTAAATATTTCAAGAAAATCAGCTTTAACAGCGCAATGACATTCTCCCTACCCTTCAGTGGAAATTTCAGATTCTCCTGAATTTGTACAACAGCAAAGTGAGATTTCATTAAAATTACAAACAGCTGCCTCCTAATTGTCATAAGCTACAAATGGTGAGAGCTGATGAAATGCTACTAAGACCTAGTTGGAGGAATTTCTTGAAGAACTTTCTTTGATAAGCTTAATGAACTTATTGACATTTTGATTTGTTGATATATTTATTGTAAATTTAATTTTCAAGTATATGTAGTCAGATGAAAATGTGGTCATCAAAAGTAATTCAAACAAAATCTTTTAATGTTGGTTCATCATTGGCATTTCCCAAAACAAATTGAGTTGATTTTGCAATTTTGAGGTTTTTTATTCATTTTGTTTTGTTCCTCATAAATTAAGCTGCTTCTAATTGGTTTGCATTTAGTCAGATAAATATTTGAGCTAGTCTACATAGTTACTTTAACAGTTAATTTCTCCCAGCCAGAGTTTAGAGAAATGCAATTGCTGTGTCCTGACCAGTTTGCTGTAATCATGAGACTCTGATGTAAGCTCCTTTCTATGCCATCACTTGTAATGTGTGGATTTTCAGATCTGTAGATGAGCTAGCTGTTGTAAGAAAAAGCAAGGAAGAAATTAAAAACAACAGTTTGCGGTATTGAATTACTTGGTGAGTCAAACGAGTATGTATTTTCCACTCTGCTGCTGTGGAAATGAAAGGAGATTTGAGATAGAATTGGAACTTTTTTTTCCACTCCTAGTTGCAAAACTAAGAAATAGCAACTGAATTATTTTTTTTTTAAATCCTGAACATATAAGAATTGAAGCTCTGTTACCAGTGTTGCATCCTGAATCTCACTAAGGAGCAGAAAAAGTATAGACTGCATACATTTTGAAAACTTTGAAGGCCCTCTTTGAATCCCATATTAATCGTATGTGTTCAACATTGGATCTCAAAGAGTAAGGGAGACTATTGGTCTGTAATGATCATGCTAATACAGCTGAATTCTGAGAGTTTTCAACAACTAAAAGATGATCCTGTCAAGATAAGATCAGCTTAAGGATTGTCTTATAGGCATAAGGCATCCTGTCATTATAATATGTTTGCTCAGAGAGGAGAAACTTACTCTAAAAGAAGCTATTGGTATATGCAGAAGCCCAAAGATTGTCAATCTTATGTTTGTATATTAATAGGTTAACAGAAATTGTTTGCATTTTATTGAGAGACTTGCCAGGGTGAATAAGAACATATTGGAAAAAGGAAGAAAAATTTGCAGAGATGCCAGTAGAAAGGCCAAGGATGATATCTTCAGAATATATTGTAAATACTGCACAGGACATGACACAAAAGAAAGGAAATCACTTCCAGTGTGAGGAAAGCAGTGCATGCAGCGATTCCAATTCTTTTGGTAGAGCAAGTGTTTAGCTTGAAAGAGGCAAAACAAGCCTATAAAGATGGCTACTGGAAAGAGATCAGCTGACTCTAATAACTTCATATCATATAACAAGTTGGTGTCCTGAAGTCCAAAAGTGATAATAATGGTTTATGAACATTAGAGTGATGACTGGAGGAATAGAACATCAAATGAACATTAAATATCAGAGAGACACCAGTGCTACATGTGACAATCAATGGCTTTGCAGCCCTGTGCAAAATTGCTCAAGTTAGCGTCCCCAAAAATGAAACCCCTGAAAGTAAGATTGAGGTTATGTGATGGAATGATACCTCATATCTAGAGGAGCCCTATGCAATAGTAAAAATTAAGATTTGGAGTTCCAGAGAGTAGCTGTGCAGCTAAATCCACTTGTCTCAACTGAAGTAAATCCAAATCTTGGACTGGTAATCCCATACTTGCCAGAATAGATTAATAACATTTTGTAGACCACTAAGCCGTTGACTGCTGAACAAATCCTAAAAGATTATCACCATGTTCTGACAGGTATTGGATGTCATTCCTGGTGAATATCATCTTGAAGCAGACAAGAGTGAGATAGCAATTCATCATTGGCTAAGGAGAGTTCTGGCTGTCCTCAGGTTTATCCTGAAACAATGATGGAAGAGCTGGAAAAGAAGGAAGTAATCAAAAAAATGATGACTCTTACAGGTTGGATTACCAACATGGTAGCAGTGGAAAAAAAAACTTGGAACACTGAGAGTGCACTAATCCAAAGGATTGAGCATATCTCAATAACCCATGCAATTGAAGAAATTTAGCCACAACTTGCCAAAGCAAAGTGTTTGCTGCTGTCAATGTGAAGAATGGTTATTAACATGTGAAGTTGGAAGGAAACAGCATTTTAGTTTTAAACTAGATTCTGAATGCCATTAAGATCTCATTTGGGAGATTCAGGTAGTTACACATGCCCTTTGGTACCTCCACTGAACCAGAAGAGCATCAATGCAGACAACACAGAAGTCTGTGGTCTTCCTGGATTGGAAGCTATTCTGGATAATCTGCCTGGTCTATGGATGTGGAGATACAAGACCCAGACATTCCAAGGAGTGGCAATCACATTTGGATTGCCACTTCATGCATACTTTTTTCCTTTACAGCTGAAGGCTACATTTCTAGCTAGGATTTCCGATACTGGCTCCTTCAGAGATGCTGAATGGATCTGAAATAAACACTGTACTCCAGTGGTGCAGGATAGTCAGAAGAACTTCAACCATGTCCTCTTCAGTAACAGTCTGTGTGCTGTGTTTTGAAAATTAAAGGTCCAGTACTGCCAGATACTTTGACAGCTGCTGTGAAGTGGTGAGTATGGAGGGTGAGTGTGGGGTTAGCATGACAGTTAGTTCTGGTTAAGGTGCCAGTCAAGTGATGGAGTACTTAGGCTAAATGGGTTGGGTTCGTCAGGGCTGATTGAGGATGGAAACATCAGGGTCAGTGGAGTAGGAGTGTCAGGGCTAATGGGGTTTCAGTTCGGCAGTGGTGGGGTACGGGGGTTTTAGGCTGGTGGCAGTGGGTGTCGGGACCTAGGGAGTCAGGCCAATGGGGAGAGTGTTCAGTCCCATTGGGTGACGCATAGAATCATGTTGGGTTGGGGAATTTTATCAGTGTGTGGTAGTTTTCAGGGGTCTGAGGGTGTGTACGAGGCCAAGGAGTTGTAGTTAGTGGTGCATGTTATCATTTGAGGAGGGGGTCGGGGTCATACCCAGGGTTTAGGTTTTCATTGTCAAGTTTTTTTCCTGGATAACTATGAACAGATATGTAAACCTTTTGAATTTTCTGGCATTAATGCTTTTCATCTCCACACTCAAGGGAATTGCCCATTGATATCTTCAATTTCCTGGGCAATTCTCAGGGAAAAGCAGCATCTGGGACTCCTCAGATTTCTGACACACAACTTTACAGTTTACAGACTTTCTGGCTTTGGAATACTTGGGCCAATGAAAGAAACTATTGCAGACCATGATCAGAACATCCATGTAAGCTCACTATTAAGGATATGCAGCTTTCGCTAGAATCAAGAAATTAGTGACAACAAGTTTGTTCAGGTACTATGGTATCAATGATGAAATTATTTTACAAGTGAGACAGGATCCTTCATTTGCATCCAAGGCATTGGCAGATTCTGAATCATGCTACACTCAGAAAAAGGATGTGTGGCTATTGCCTTTGTGAGAATCTTAATCAAACCTATTTGGGAGAGACCAAAGTGACCAGAAGTCACTTCAAAGTGTTTTCCTGAAATCACTTCATGCTGCTCCAAAGCATCTGCATTGAATGTTACTCCATTTACAGAAATGTTGTGTTTAGATGATATGTAAGCAAGGGAAACAGATGGACATTGCTAACATATTGTGGAGATTAGTGCTCCCTTTGAAGAAAGTTGAGCATGCTAAGAGAGTGCATGAAATCCTCTAGATTAAATGAGAAGCAACAGCACTACATGCTCTGGAAGTCTGCATGCAGTAAAAGCAATCAATTTGAAAGATAAGCATTTTGCTCAAATCAATCAAATGACACAAAAAGATGCAACTCCCCAAGTATTACAGGAATTAGTGATGAAAAGATTGCCAGATAGTGTCAAGGACGCACCAACTGGGCATCTATAAAAGGCATCAATGAATTGAGTCTCATCTAAGGAAGTTAGGACAACTACTCTATTGGGCAAACATAAGCAACAAGGTAAGGACCACAATAGCCAGTGGAATGTTTGTCACAAATACCAAGCTTAGTAAAGAACTGCTTATGACACATGAACCATGGGTGAACCTTGTGTTGTCATCTTCATTCTCTTAGGAACTTGATCGGCTTATAATCATCAACTGCTATCTGACTACTAAGAATTAGATCAGCTGACTTCAGGATGACCCGTGAGGTTGTAAAATATCTGAAAGCTCACTTCAGTCATTACAACATTTCAGACACTGTGATGAATGACAATGGTCTTCAATTCACAAGTGAAGAATTCACCTGCTTCGTAAAGGATTGGGAAATTCACCACCCTGCGTTTATCTCCACGATATACCCAGTCAAATGAACAGGTTGATGCAGCAGTGAAAATTGCTAAAAGGATAATTTCAAAAATTGAGCAAATCCACAAAGATTTTTTGAAGGCAATTCTTCAGGGGAGAACCACATCACCTGAAGACATGGAAAGTAGTCCCATCCACAGACAAATGTCATGCAGCACCATGCTACTTTTCCAAGCATGAAGATACTATTGAAGTCTGAAGTAACAACATGTGTGTGACCAAATCAAGATGAGATCACAGCTAAATTTTACAATGATAAAACTCCAAGTCAGTTTCAGGGCAGAGCTTTGGAGAGTCAGTCACAGTGAAAATGTTCATTTTATAGAATCCTTACAGTGTGGAAACAGGCCATTCAGTCTAACAGGTCCACACCAACCCTCCAAAGAGCATCCCACCCAGAGCCATTCCCCTATTCTATCCCTGTAACCCTGCATTTCACATGGCTAATGCACCTAACCCACACATTCCTGAACACTATGGGTAATTTAGCATGGCGAATCCACCTAACTTGCACATCCTTGATCTGTGGGAGGAAACCAGAGCACCAGGCAGAAATCCATGCAGACACGAGGAGAATGTGCAAACTTCACACAGACAGTTGCCTGAGGCTGGAGTCGAACCCAGGTCCCTGGCGCTGTGAGGCAGCAGAGCTAACCACTGAGCCACCATGCTGCCCACTAACAAAGGTCAGACCATGTGGCAAGTGGGATTCATGTAGACTGTTCTTGCTTTGATCTTACATAGTGTATTTTCTCAACTACATACAACAAGAGAAGGTGGTCTGACACTGAAGGCACTGGATCAGAAAAAAGTAATCTCTCTACCCACACAGAGTGCAGAACAACCAGAGATCACTGTTCCTCAGAAACAGAAATGAATTAGCAACAACAGTTATCTTGGCACCAGCACTCTCATGAGAATGACACAGTTTAGAGAATGAATATCAATCTAGGAATAAACAGATACCAGAGGAATAGTCAGTGACAATGTCTACTTGTTCCATGACAACACCTACGTGATTTAAAGACAATGTATGTAATGCATGTGCAAAGACTGATGGAATTGGAACCGACTAGTGTTGACACATTGTTTCGATTGTGAATGATCATTTTTTCTTTGTGACCATGTATATTGGTTAACTTTAGTCATTCGTAGCTGCAAATTATAGTGCATGCATCCTTTTCCATCATGAAAGAGATACGTTTGAAGAAATGCAATTTTACTGTTGGTGCACTAATTGGCTTCCTGCAGTCATGGGGCCTGTTCCTCCTCTGTAAGTGCCTTTGTATGTAGTCTGTACAACCATTAAACCATTAAACAACCATCAGTGTAAAGGCAGGGCTGAGAGCAAAGGCAAGTTGGCACCAAAATAATGCCACAATCATGTGTACTTGTTCCTTGGCTCGATCCCATTTCCAGGCCAGTTTCTTCGAGCCCCTCTGGGGGATAATTACATTGAGTGATTGATTGGGGTTTCTGATGCCTATTTGAGCTTGATAGCTGTTTCAGAAGCCCTCGGGGAAAATCCATCCCATGATATTTTGAGGGGTTGATACATCTTAGATGTATGATGCAACAGACATGCATTAAAAGCAGGACTTTTCTTTTTTGTTGAAGACTTCAAATTAACTCTGAAAAGCTGATGGTTAAAACTAGTTCTGATGAAATTTTAAAAATGCACATCAACTAAACTTTACAGAATGGACATGGGAGACTTTGATATATTGTCGATGTAAATAAAATAATTTAATTACTGTGTTTAATTACCAGCATTCCAGTGAGAAGTTATTTTGATAGAATTTTCACAATTTCTCAATATTTGATGAAATACATTTTGCCTTATATTACTATTGTGCGATATTATGTCTAAAGTAGATTTACTTCAGTTTATAACTTACGGATTTCCAAGCCATTGATTTTTGATCTGGTCCTGAACATAAGCAAACAAGAATTGAGACTTGTCGTAATCATATAATCATAAAGGTCTACAGCACAGAAAAAAAGACTGTTTGGCCCTTTGCGTCTGTGCCGGTCAAAAGCAGCCATCTAACTATTCTCACTGCATTTTCTAGCACTTGGCCCATAGCTTTGTATACCTGGTATCGCAATTGCACATCTCAGTACTACTTAATTGTTATGAAGGCTTCTGCCTCTACCACCCTGACATGCAATGAGTTCTAGATTTCTCCCAGTCTCTAGGGGAATTATTTTTTCACCCTCAAGTCTCCTCTAAACCGTCTACCCCTAATCTTAAATGTGTTTCCCTGGTCATTGATCCCTCCACCAAGGGGAAACATTTTTTCTTCTCTATCATATCTATGCCCCTCATAATTTTGTAAATCTCTATCATGATCCCACTGAGTCCCCTCAGATCTCAGGAAAATAACTCTAGTTTATCAATATCTCTTCATAATTAAAACTTTCCAGCCCAGTGATCATCCTGGCAAATCACAACACCCTCTCCAGTATAATCATATCTCTCCTAAAATTTGTGTTCCACAACTGCACACAATACTCTACCTGTGGACTAACCAACATTTTATACTGTTCCAGCATCACCTCTCTGTTCTTAAACTCAATGCTTCAGCTAATAAAGTCAAGAATACCATATGCTCCTTAACCACTTTATCCACCTGTCCTAATACCTTAAGGGACCAGTGTATATACACACCTAGGTCCCTCATATTCACTTACCTTGTTTGTCCTGCCCAAATGCATCGCCTCACATTTAACCAATTGAATTCCATTTGTCACTGATCAGTCCCTCTGAACAGCCTGTCCATATTTTCCTGTAATCTAAGGTTATTTTCCTTACTAATTACCACTCCAACAATTTGCATCTGCAAACTTAATGATCAACCCCCCCACTACTGAAGTTGGAACACAGTGGTATACAGGTGGGAGGGAGTTGGCCTAGGAATTCTCAACATTGACTCTGGACCCCATGAAATCTCACAGCTTCAGGTTAAACATGGGCATGGAAACCTCCTGCTGGTTACCACATACTGCCCTCCCTCCACTGATGAATCGGTACTCCTCCATGTTCAACAAAACTTGGAGGAAGCACTGAGGGTGGCAAGGGCAGAAGATGTACTCTGGGTGATGGGATTTCAATGTCCACCACCAACAGTAGCTCAGCAGTAGCACTACTGAGCGAGATCTTAGGGTCCTAAAGGACATAGCTGCTAGACTGAGTCTGCAGCAGGTGATAAGGGAACCAGCAAGAGGGAGAAACTTCTTGACCTCATCCTTACCAAACTGTCTGCTGCAGATGTACCTGTCCGTGTCAATATCGGTAAGAGTGACCACCACACAGTCATTATGAAAATCAAGTCCTGCCTTCACACTGAGAATAACTTCCATTGTGTTTTGTGACACTATTATCGTGTGAAATGGGACAGACTTCGTACATATCTAGCAACTCAAGACTGGGCATTCATGAGGCACTCTGGGTCATCAACAGCAGAATTGTACTCCAGCACAACTGCAACCTCACGGCCTGGCATATCTCCATTCAACCATTACCATCAAGCCAGGGGATCAACCCAGGTTCAATGGAGAGTGTAGGAGGGCATGCCAGGAGCAGCACCTAACATGCCTCAAATGAGGTGTCAACCTGGTGAAGCTACGAAACAGGACTACTTGAATCCAAACAGCATAAGCAGCAAGTAATAGACTGACCTAAGCGAGCTCACAACCAATGGATCAGACCTGGAGTCCTACCACATCCAGTCGTGAATGATGATAGGCAATTAAATAACTCACTGGAGGAGGAGGCTCCACAAATATCCCCATCCTCAATGATGGAAGAGCCCAGTACATCAGTGCAAAAGATAATGCTGAAGCATTTGCAACAATCTTCAGCTAGAAGTGCCGAGTGGATGATCCATCTCAGCCTCATCCAGTGGTCCATAACATTATAGATACCAGTCTTCAACAAATTTGATTCACTCCATATGATATCAAGAAAACATTGGAAGCATTGGATACTGCAAAAGTTATGGGCCCTGACAACATTCTGGCAATAGTAGTGAAGACTTGTGCTCCAGAATTTGCCGCTCACCTATCCAAGCTCTTCCAACACAGTAACAACACTGGCATCTGCTCAACAATTTGGAAAATTGACCAGATGCCATCCTTGGGCAACTGTCTGTGTGGAGTTTGCACATCCTCCCGTGTCTGCGTGGGTTTCCTCCGGGTGCTCCAGTTTCCTCTCACATTCCAAAGATGTGCAGGTTAGGTGGATTGGCCATGCTAAATTGCCCATAGTGCTCAGGGTTGCGTAGATTAGGTGGGTTACAAGGGGATGGGTCTGGGTGGGATGCTCTGAGGTTCGGTGTGGACTTGTTGGACCGAAGAGCCTGTTTCCACACTGTAGGGATTCTATGACATTCTATGACATACATGACAAACAGGACAAATCCAACACTGCCAATTACCGCTCCATCAGTCTACTCTTCATCATCAATAAACCGATGGAAGGTGTCATCAACAGTGCAATCAAGCAGCAACCTCATGGTAACCAATCCCTACCACTCCCTACCTGCATTCACCTATCCATCCCACCTACCTTCCCCAGCGCCAGCCCTCCGCTTTCTATTTATTTGCCAGCTCCCTTACCCCTCCCCATTTCTGAAGAAGGGTCCCGATCCGAAACGTCAACTTTCCTGCTCCTCTGATGCTACCTGGCCTGCTGTGTTCCTCCAGCTCCACACTGTATTGTCTCTAACTCCAGCATCTGCAGTTCTTGCTATCTCTGGAAAATAAATAAGACTGAATAACAGTAGGTTACATCAATATTTGGCTTCACAAATAAACTTGAACACTCCAACACAAAAGCAATAAAGCAACACTGGAAACTGAAATAGCATCACTCATACTTGAAGTAATACAAGAGAGATTAGGCAAATTGGGCCTGTATTTGCTAGAGTTTAGAAACTCAAGAATGGGAGGTGATCCCATTGAAACTTATAAAATACTTAAGGGGATAGACAGGGTAGATGCAAGTAAGACATTTCTCCTGGCTGGAGAATCAAGAACTGGGGTACACAATTTAAAAATAAGGGGAATGCCACTTAAATCTGAGATGAGGAGAAATGCTTTTGGTCAGAGGGTTGTGAATCTTTGCAATTCTCTATGACAGAGTTCTGTGTAAGCTCAGGTGTTGAATATATTTAAAAGTCATTGCTACAGAGAGGTTAAAAGTAGAGCTTGATAGATTTATGTGTAGCAGTAGCTACTCATGATGATGGGATGGGGAAAAGACATTGAAGTGTTCAATCAGCCGTAATCATATCGAATGGCAGGATAGGCCTAACAGGCCGAATGACTTGCTCCATTCTAATGTTCGTTGTGTTGACGATATAAACTCTACTTTGCTGCCTTTCTCAAATCCTCCATTGTTGTTAAATTACTGCTTAATCAACATCTCACACTGGATGAGCTGAAATTGACTTGAATTAAATATTGGGAAGATTGAAACCATTGTTTTTGGCCCCTGCTTTAGCTCTATGCCCTAACTGTTGATTTTATCCCGTCGCCTGCTTTGTTTGAGATGAAACCAGACTGCTTACAATCTTGATGTCATACTCACTGATAAGCTTCCAATCTCATATTCCCAATAAGACTAAAACTGCCTATTTCCACCTCCCTGACACTGTCAAACTTTGCCCTTGCTGCAGCTCACCTGTTGCGCAAACATTTATTCATGCCTTTAATATATTTATGTTTGCTTATTCAAAGGCACTCATGAATGGTCTCCCACATTTTAATTGTTTAAACGTCAGTACTGCTGACCTGACAATTTTATTTTACTATTTCTATGATAATCCTAGCTTTCAGTTTGAATATACAGACAATCACGAGAAACTCTGCTGCCTATTTCTTAACTCAAAGCAAATCCTATTCATTGATCACACTTGTTTGCTGATGTATGTTACTGGAACCATGTCTTGATTTCAAAATTCTCATCTTTGTTGTATGTTTGGTTAGCCTAGCTTAGGAGAGATTACTGAGTTTTTGGAATTCCTTCCCTGGTCATTTCTTTCTCTCTACCTCTCTTTTCTCTTTCACTCTGAAAACCTACTGTACTTCATTGCCCATACTTTTGGTCATCTGATGTAATACTTCCTTTTGTGGCTTAGGGTCATATTTTGTTTTATAACACTCATGCGAATTTAATTAAGATATTTTGTTATTTTACAAGTATAAATTGGTGTCATCACAACAGAAAAAAGACATTTAATTCAGTAGATTTGTAATTCTCAGAAAATACAGTTTCCAATAGTCTGACCACATACAATTTACTGACACAATATTTTTTAAAACTACCTACTTGAAAGTAAGCTCCTCTGATGCTGCCTGGCCTGCTGTGTTTATCCAGCTCCACACCTTTTACCTCAGACTCCAGCATCGGCAGTTCCCACAATCTCTTACTTGAAAACATGATGCCACATAGCACTGAAGTATCATTAATGCTGACCTGAGAGTTTTACTTTATTATTATGCTACTCCTTAAAATTTCAGTTTTAAGAAATACTCCTTTCCCTAAAATAGTTATGCTGTGTGTTACTATTAATCGATCTTCTCGGCCCTGAGACCTTTGAATTTTTCCGAACCAAATCACCTGAATGAATTTAGTTGCCGTGCACCAGAGAACACAAGAATCCAGAGCAAGTGTGGGAAATTTAACCCTTTGAGTCTGCTCTGTTTTCAATAAAATCATGGCTGAACTAATTGTGACATGAACTCTACTTTTCAGTCCATTTGCATAGCCCTTGACTTCCTTGTCGATCAAACAACTGTCTAACTCAAAATTGAATATATTACATGACCAATGCATTCATGGGAAGGAAGTTCCTGTGACTCATCTATGGTGAGAAAAAAGTTATCCTCATCTCAGTTTTCAGTGAGCACCTATATTTCTAAATTGTGTCCCCTAGTTCTAGACAGCATCATGAAAGAAGCTCAGAAGAAGGACAGTCCAATCCCACAAGTATTATACATGTAAACTTCCAAGTACAGCTGATACAGTTCCACACGTCAGACTTGTGGGCAATGATATAGTTTATGGAATAAAAGGGACAGCATCAATATTGGCTGAGAAACAGGAAACGGAGGGTAGTGGTTAATGGACATTCTTGGGCTGGAAGAAACTTTGTACTTGAGTTCTCAGGGGTCAGCGTTGGGATCTTTGCTATTTCTGATATATTTTTAATGACCTTGACCTTGGTGTACAGGGGATAATATCAAAATTTGGCAATGATACAAAACTTGGAAACATTCTAATGTGTGAGGAGACAATTTGCATAATCAGCAGACAGGTGGCAAATGAAATTCAATGTGGAGAAGTGCAAAATGATTCATTTTGGGAGGAAGAACATGGAGAAACAAGATAAAATAAAGGGCACTATTTTAAATGATGTGCATGTGTATATGTGTATAGGCCATCAAAGGTGGCAGGATAGGTTGAGAGAGAAGTTAAAAAGGCATACAATACTCAAGGTTTTATTAATCAGTGCATAGACTCCAAGAGAAAGATTATGTTGAATTTATAGAATACAGTAAGTCGGTCTCAGTTTGACTATTCCATCCAGTTCTAGGTGGCACACTTTAGGAAGAATGTGAATATTGAACAGGAATGCTTTCAGGGATGAGAAACATCAACTTGTGAAGATTGGAGAAGCTAGAACTTCTTATTTTGAGAGGAGAAAGTTGAGACCAGATTTGATTCAGGTATTTTGATAACGATATACAAAATCAAGAATGGTCTGGACAAAGTAGATAGAGAGAAACTGTTCCACTTGTATGCATAGATTTAAAATGATTTGGCGGAATAAGCAAAAACAATATGAGATAAAGCATTCTCATGCAGCGAGTGGTTAGGATCTGCAATGCAGTACCTGTATGTGTGGGCAGATTCAGTTGAGGCATTTAAAAGGAATTAAACTGTGATTTCAAAAGGTGCAATATGCAAGGTTAAAGGAAGAAGACAGGAGGATGATAGGAAGTAAAATGCTAATTTGGCGATCTAGTTCAAACAATTTGGGCTGAATGGCTTCCTTCTGTACTGCAATAGTGCTGTGATTGTGTGATAATTAATTTATTAATATATTTACTACTGAGCCTTTGGTAATGCTCTAAAGTTGGAAAGAAAATTTAAGCAGAATAGCTACTGTTCAATGTATAAAAATGAAATATTTAGATCCTGCCATAGAATCATACAACACGGAAACAGACCCTTCGGTCCAAGTCGTCCAGACCAACCAAGTTTCCCAAGTTAAACGAGTCCCACTTGCCTGCATTTAGACCATATCTGTCTAAACCTTTCCTGTTCATATACACATCCAAATGTTTTTTAAATTTTGTGACTTGGTTCTTCAGTAAATCCAAATCACTGATGCCCATTTTGTTGCTCTGGCGTACTCCATCGGAGGGAAATAAAACAACACCAAATACCACAGCTATCCATGAGGTTTTTTTGAAACAGTTGCATTCATATATCACATCTCAATAAGGTCACCTCTCATTCTTCTATATCCCAATATGTACAAGCCCAATCTACTCAAGCTCTCCTCATAAGACTGTCCCTCCATACCTGAGATCAACTGAGTAAACCTTCTTTGGACTACCTTCAATGCCAATATATCCTCCCTTAGATAGGGAGCAAAACTGTTCACAGTATTCCAGCTTTGGTCTGACTACTGCCTTGTGCAGTTTGAGCAAAATCTCCCTACTTTTATATTCCATTCCCTTTGAAATAAAGGCCAACATTCCATTTGCCTTCCCTGTTGCGCACTGAACTTGGATGAAACCCTTTTGTAATTCATGGACAAAGACCCCCTAATTTCTCTGTTTTGTAGCTTTCTGCAATCTTTCTCCATTTATATAATATTCAGCACCTCAATTCTTCCTGCCGAAGTGCCTATCTTACATTTCTCTACACAACATTCCATCTGCCAAGTTTTTGCCCAGTACTAGGCCTGCCTCTAGCCCTCTGCAGACTCTTTGTGACATCCTCACCACTTGCTTTCTCACTTACTTTTGTGTTCTGCAAACTTGGATCTCGTACATTTACTTTGCTCATCCAAGCAATTAATTTTGTTTGTAAATAATTGTGGCCCCAACACTGATCCCTGTGGCACACACAAGTTGCCATCCTGAAATCGGCCCCTTATCCCAACTCTTTCTCTCTATTAGTTAAGCAATCCTCTATCCAAGCTGATATACTGCCTCCAACACCTTATTCTCACCTTATTAACTGGTCTAATGTGTGGACCTTATCAAATTTTATCTTCTGAAAGTATTACATCTACTTTTTCTCATTTATGTGCCCTGTTTGTTACCTCCCCAAACAATTCTAATAAATTTGTCAGACATGATTTCCCCTTCATGAATCTGCTTGATCAGCTTATGTATTTTTAACTGCTCTGCTATTACATCCTTTATAATGGACTGACATTTTCCTAACAGGAGACATTAAACTCACATAATATGGTGACCAAATTTTTGCCTCCTTCCCTTTCTAAATAAAGGTGTATATTAGGAGTTTTTGAATCAACTGGGATTTTTTTCAGAAGCTAAGAATTCCAGTAAATTTACTGTCAGTACATCCCTTATCTCCGTATCTACTGCCTTTAATATCATAAGATGCATCCCCTTAGGTACAGGGGACCTTTCAATCGTTAGGCCCATTAGATTCCCTGGCATTTATTGACTAGTAATAATTATTGCATTTATTTCCTCTCTTCCTTTTGCTCCTAGATTACTTAGTAATTTTGGCATGCTATTAATGTCTTCTACTGTGAAGTATGTTTGTTCAGCTACTCTGTCATTTAACGGTTTCCCAGTATTGTTTCCCCAGCCTCATTCTCTGAGCAGACCATATTAACTTTGGATTTTGTCTTCCTCTCTATATATTAAAATAAGCTGTTGCTGTCCATCTTGATATTGCTTGCACATTTACTCTGAACCTTTATTTTCTTCTTCTTTATGATTTTTTTGCATCATCTTTTGTTTTTTTTAAAATTTTCCCAATCCTCTCGCTTACCACTAATCTTTGCCGCATTGCATGTGTCTTCTTTCTTTCCAATGCTATCCTTAACTTCTCTGATAAACCATTGTTGTCTTATCGGTTTCCCATAATCCTTCCTCATCACTGGACTATGTCTCTGCTGTGAGCATTGAGCTATTTTTTTAAGTGTCTGCCAATATTCCTCAAGCGTCTTTGCTGTTAAAGTCCTTCTGTAGTGCACTTCAGGCATCTTTGCACTCATCCCTTTGTAAGTGCCTTTATTTAAGCCAAGCACAGTAGTTTCTGATCCATGTTCCTTCCTCTCAAGCCAAAAGCTAAATTCTGCTATTTTATGGCCACTATTTCCAAGGCAATCTTGTCCTCTGACATTTATTGAACTGGCCTCATTACACATCACCAGATTGAAAATATTCTGATCCCTGACTGGATCCACCATATACTTTTCCAGGAATCTGTCCCAACTACACACTATAAATTCTTCCTCATGGCTTTCTCTTTCAATCTGACTATTCCAATCTACATGAAGAACAAAGTCATCTTATTATTAATGTACTGCTTTTGTTACATGCCCTCATTATCTCCTGATTTATTTTCTGTCCCACTGTATAGCTACCATTAGGGAGCCTATAGACTATTCCTACCAGTGTTCTCTTGCATTTCATATCTTGTAGAATCCCATTAGGATTCTACATCTTCTGATTCAAGATAATTTCTTGCTATCGTACTTATCCATCACATACCACAATGGGACTACACCGTCCTTTCTTTCCTGCCTGCCCTTTTGAAAAGTTACATACTCCTAAATACTTAGTTCCCAGCTTTGATCTTATCGTAAACATGTGTCCATAATGACTATAAGATTAACCAATTATTCTGTATTTGTGCAGTCATCCACTTTGTTTCAATTACTACATGCATTCAAACAAAGTGCTGTTAATTTTGCATTTTTTGCCATTTTGTTACTTCTGACCCTATTTACCACTGTTTTTCAATGTTCCTATTCCTTCCTGTTCCATTCTGGACATTGTTATCCACATAGTTGCCCTGTGATTCTGCCATATCCAATTTATAAGCCTAAATGTCTCCCTTTAATTTGTTTAAAGCCTTCTCTACAGCCCTGGTTGTTAGATTTGCTGGGATGTTAAAAGTGTACTCAACAACTGGCTAGGTGGTTTCCATCCATCTAACACTCAAACTAGTTTTTAAAAAAAATCATTCATGGGATGTGGTGTTACTGGCTCAGCCAGCATTTATTGCCCAATTGCCCTGAGGGCAGTTAACTACATTTTATGGGTCTGAAGTCATGTGTAGGCTCATCCAGATGGGTTTATATTGCCAAGTGGCAGTGGTTACATGGTCACCATTTGGAAAGTTTTTAATTCCAGACTTTTATTGAATTAGGTTATCACCAATTACCATGAACCTGTGTCTGCAGAATCTGAGATAACAAGGTGTAGAGCTGGATGAACACAGCAGGCCAAGCAGCATCAGTGGAGCAGGAA
>NC_063342.1:41301479-41397579 GCF_021869965.1 Rhincodon typus | reverse complement strand
GATTCTCCTTGTTACCTGCTATTTCTGAAACAATTTTAAGTCTATACTGCAAATTGGTTGGTCCCAGGCCTTGGAGCAGATTTGATGAGCTAAATGGCGTATTTCTGCTCCTACACTTTATGGTCACTGAACTGAAAACATAAAATAGGCATTTTTCTGTACTTGTTTCTTAAAAAAAATCACTTTTGTTGTCATCTGTCTTGAATTTCAGTGAAAGTTGGATTTCCTATTTAAAAATATGTCCTATTTAAAATATGCATGGATCTTGTCTATGTATACTGTAGGATTGTATTGTTGTAAGCAGTTAGATTCCCAAAAATGTAGGTGCCTTTTGACACAACAAAATGATAGGCAAGGAACAACATGAAGACTGGAAAGAGCTATAGAGTCATAGCTGTACAGCATGGAAACAGGCCCAGCGGTCCAACTTGTCCACGCTGACCAGCTATCCTAAATTAACCTAGTGCCATTTGCCAGCATTTGGCCAGTATCCCCCTCAACCCTTCCTATTCATATATCCATCCAGATGCCTTTTAAATATTGTAACTGGATCAGCCTCCAGCTTTCCTCTGGCAGCTCATTCCATACACGCACCACCCTCTGTGTGGAAAAAATTGCCTCTTGGGTCCCTTTTAAATCTTTCCCCTCTCACCTTAAGCCTATGCCCGCTAGTTTTGGACTCCCACACCACGGGGAAAGGACTTTGTCTAATTACTCCATCTGTGCCCCTCATGATTTTATAAACTTCTATAAGGTCACCCCTCAGCCTGTGACATCCCAGAGAAAGTAGCTCCAACCTATTCAGCCTCTTCCCTATAGCTCAAACCCTCCAACCCTGACAGCATCCTTGTAAATCATTTCTGAACCCTTTCAGGTTTCACAACATCCTTCCTACATTAGGGAGACCAGAATTGCACGCAGTGTTCCGTTGTTGATTCGCAACATGATCTCCCAACTTCTGTGTACTGACAAATGCCTTCTTCAGTATCCTGTCCACCTGTGACTCCACTTTCAAGGAACTGTGAACGTGTACTCCAAGGTCTCTTTGTTCAGCAACACTCCCCAGAACCTTACCACAAAGCATACAAGTCCTGCCCTGATTTGCCTTTCCAAAATGTAGCATCTCACATTTATCTAAATTAAACTCCATCTGCCACTCCTGGGCCTACCAGCCCATCTGATCAAGGTCCCCTTGTACTCTGAGGTACCCTCCTTTGCTGTCCACTGCACCTCCAATTTTGGTTCCATCTGCTAACTTGCTAACCATAAGCAGTCGACCCAGCACTGATCCCTGGAGCTCACAGCTGGTCACAGGCCTCCAGTCTGAAAAGTAGCTCTGCACACCACCCTGTCTTCTACCTTCGAGCCAGTTCTGTATCTAACTAGCGAGTTCTCCCTGCATTCCATGTGATCTAACCTTGCTAACCATTCTACCATGCAGAACCTTTTCCAACACCTTCCTGAAGTCCATATAGATCACATCCACTGCTCTGCCCTCATGAATCCTCTTTGTTTCTTCATCAAAAAACTCAATCACATTAGTGAGACATGATTTCCCATGTGCAAAGCCATGTTGACTATCCCTAATTAGTCTTTGCCTTTCCAAATACAAATAAATCCTGTCACTCAGGATTCCCTCCAACAACTTGCCCACCACTGATGACAGGCTCACTGGTCTGTAGTCCCCTGGCTTTTCCTCACCACCTTTCTTAAATAGTGGCACCATGTTAGTCACCCTGTAGTTTTCCAGCACCTCACTTGTGGCTATTGATGATACAAATAGCTCAGCCAGGGGCCTAGCAATTACTTCCCTAGCTTCTCATGGAGTTCTGGGATACACCTGATCAGGTCCCAGGGATTTATCCATCTTTATGCGTTTTAATATTCCAGCACCACTCCGTTTGTAATGTGGATATTTTTCAGAATGTCGCTATTTGTTTCCCCATGTTCTCTAGCTTCCATTGCTGCCTCCACAGTAAACACTGATGCAAAATACTTGTTTAGTATCTCCCTCATCTCCTGTGGTTCTCTCCCTAGTTACTCTTTTGCCCTTAATCCAAAGGGGTTCTACAAATACATTCTCCTTAACCCTATTTACCAAAACTATGTCATGTTCCCTTTTTGCCCTCCTGATTTCCCTCAAATTCTCATATCAGTAGTTGCTTTGAAATGTGTACATGGTTTTTCCCTTGTCAAAGTAGAATACTGTAATTTCCATGGGATGATCAGTTTGGCAGGCAGAAGGAAAATGTGCTCATTATAATGGAGAGAGGCTTTGAGCAACAACTTTGTGATTTCAATCTACAAGTGAGCAAGGAGCAAGACTAGCTGAAAACAAAAAGCGCTGAAGATCACAGCGGGTCAGACAGCATCCGTGGAGAGAAAGTAAGCCAATGTTTTGAGTCTAACAAGGAGCAAGAGTAATCCATTCAACCGTGCAAATTTGCTCAGCCATTCAGTAAAGAGGTTGCTGGTCCAGTTGGAACCTCAAAGTTGTAATCACCTGTATCCCGATACTGTATCAGCAATTCGCTTGAAAGCGAGTCAGTTTTTTTTCCTTAAAACTGTTACAGGACTCTGCCTCCACCACGTTTCCCTGAAAAGACTTCCAGAGTTTTGATTTGGATGTGAATTTAGCAGGAATGGTTACTAAGTCTGTAGATGATAGCAAAATAGGTGATGTCGTGGAAAGTGAAGAAGGTTACCTCGGAGTATGACGGGGCCTTGATCAGATGGGCCAATGGATCGAGGAGTTGCAGATGTAGTTTAATTTAGATAAATGTGAGATGTTGCATTTTGGAAAGGCAAATCGGGACAGGACTTGTATACTTCATGGTAAGGTCATGGGGTGTATTGCCGAAAGAGACCTTGGAGTGCAGGTTTATAGTTCCTTGAAGGTGGAATCCCAGGCAGACAGATTTGTGACAAAGGCATTTGTTATGCTTGCTTTTATTGGTCAGTGCATTGAGTATAGGAGTTGGGAGATCATGTTGCGGCTATACAGCATGTAATTCTGTTCTCCCTGCTATAATAAGGATATTATGAAACTTGAAAGAGTTCAGTAAAGATTTACAAGGATGTTGCCAGAGTTGGAGGGTTTGAGCTATAAGGAGAGGCTGAATAGGCTGGGTCTGTTTCCCTTGAGCGTCGGAGGCTGAGGAGTGGAACTCTTTCGAGGTTTATAAAATCATGAGCATGGATGGGGTGAATAGTCAGATCTCTCTTCCCAGGGTAGGGGAGTACAAAACTAGAAGCCATAGGTTTTAAGCGAGAAGGGAAGGATTTAAAAGGGACCGAAGGGGCAACTTTTTCTCACAGAACATGGTGTATGTATGGAATGAGCTGCCAGAGGAAGTAGCGGAGGCTGATACACTTACAACATTTAAAAGGCATCTGGATGGGTATATGAATAGTAAGGGTTTAGCGGGGTACGGGCCAAATGCTGGCAAATGGGACTCTACTGATTTAGGATATCTGGTTGGTGCAGATGAGTTGGACCGAAGGGTCTGTTTCTGTGCCATACAACTGACAAGAAAAGTTTGCCTGATCTTTTTGTCCAACCTCTGGTTTTTAAACAGTGACCCCGGTTCTTTATCCTCCACTTTAAGAATCATCCTCTCCCCATCTGCTGTGTCATGGCCCCTTAAGTTCTCGTATTTCAATGATATCACCTCTTATGTTTTCGAGGCTCCAGCGGGTGCAACTGTCAGTCTTTACTCATAAAACAGCCCATCTCCAGTTAATTAATCTTGTAAATTTGAATAACGGGACCAATATTATGCACAGTACTCTAGATGTTGGCTCGTCAGTGCCTTGTATAACTGAAGCGTAACCTTCCTTTGTGTTCAGTTCCCTTCAATAAATAATACTCTGGTAGTGTTTTGAATTACTTGCTCTACCTGCATACTAACCATTTGCAGCTCATGCATGAGAACACCCACATTGCTCTACATTTCAGAGCTCAGCAATCTCTTGGCATTTAGAAATCTGGTCTTTCTTTATTCTTGCCAAAGTGGTCAATTTCACATTCTCCGGCACTGTACTCAGTTTGTCACATCTTTGTCCACTCCCTTAGATAGCAGTATCTTTTTGTGATCTCCTATCTTCACAGTGTACTTCCTTAACTAGATGCAGGCAGGATGTTTTTCTTGTTTGGGGAGACCATAAACAGCAGACCCAATCATGGAATAAGGGTGAGATAAGTTTGGATGAGACAATGAAAGGGTTGTGATCTTGTGGAATTCTTTATCATAGAAGTCTGTGGAGGCCAGTTCACTGAATATATTCAAGAAAGACATTTTAGATTTTAAGGGGATCAAAGGGTTTGGGCAGAAAGCAGGAATACAGCTTAGAGAATATTGAGTGATGGGGCCAAATAGCCCACTCCTAGTTTCTGTGTCATTAATGCATTTGGCAACCATAATCTATCTAGGTTATTTATAAAAATTGTCTAAAATTGAGATTCCAGCGTTGATCCTTGTGGCATATCTGTGAGCCTGAAATTTAGATCTACCATTCCCTTTCTTTTTTGCCAGCCAACTTTTTTTCGTGGTAGTATGTCTACCTCCTCCTTACATTATGGACCTTTTATTTTCCATAATAAGGTTTGATGTGGCACCTTAATAAATGCCTTCTGGAAATGTCAGTACGGTGCATCCACCTTATGCCCTTTATCCACAAGTTACCACATCACAACTCTAGTGGGTTGGCCAAAAGTTGTTGTTTTATAAAATTGTGGGTTAAAATTAATTGGTGTAGGTCAAGTCAAGTAGATTTTGTGCTTGTTATTGTTTAACCCAGGTTAACTGTTCAAATTGTGTTGAAACGATGACTGGAAGTTGAGGGTTCCCGAGGTTCGCTGTAAATCTGGAAAAGTGAAATTTGTAAATGTTGTTTCCAGGCTTTAAAAAGTTGTAGAAATTTTAAAAAGACTTTGAAATAGTTGAAAAGTCGCATTATAAAGACAAGGATGAGATTTTTCTGACTTTTGGCATTATTCCAAACTTCTGATTCTTTTCTGACACGTGCCTCCATCTTTCCATAACTTTGCTCCCCATGTGTGGAATTCAGTGCATATTCATCCTTCCCGCTGCAAGAACCTCCCTCATTGCTACTGTTACCTGGCTTCTTCAGATGCTACCAGGACAGCATTCATCTTATAAATTGCTGAGCAGCTGGAGAAAGTCTACATGCTAGATTAACAGCTATGGATGCCGTCAAAGCAACAACGTTAATTAGCTGAGTAGTACATTAGATTGCCCAGCTCTCCTTTCTGGTTTTGTTGAGAAGAGGTGTATTTTTGATAGTCAGTTGCAGAGTTTTGTTGTGCAGGTGGAAGGCTCAATGTGTAGTTTATTCAGAGCCAACCAGGGCACTGTAAACAAGTAAGGCAGAGCAGGAACAAGCACCTGGCAGAAGAGGCATTGTCCAAATTGATACTGCATGTCTTTAGTCAAGGCCTACTTAGTTAAAACTTTCAAGTTACACGCACTGAAAATGTCTTCATTAACATAGAAAAGTCAAGCAAACTTATTGTTGTGAAAGTACAGAAACTTTGATATTGTTTTGTGCCATCCCCATTCTTTTGGGAAGGTGCTCATTACTCCATGAATATCAACAGCCTTCTGGTATTCTTCACTTACCATTCATGATGCAGGAGCTTTGGCAGTGAATCCGAGCAACTACTTAACAGTTGCTGGGATTGCAACCATGACATGTCCTGACCTTAGTCAGTATCTACATATGTATACTTGCAGCTCGAGTCATGAGATAACATTAGGAGTAAAAATCCTGCTTTGCTGATTTTCTCCATTAGACTAATCTCTGCAGAGTTCATGAAGTCAGGTGCAGCACCTCGAGACACTCTGTGCCAGTGCAGCTATTATCAATGAATCTTGCCTTGTTGTGAAATGTCTTTGTCTTTGACATTGTTACACTGGATTGAGTTTTTTACCTATTAAGCCATGGCTGCCACTGTTATCTGAAAGAGCTTTTTGAACAATTAATGGTGTTGTTTTATTTTCAGGTCTTAATTTGACTTGTTCTAAAGTCATAGTCATAGAGTCGTACAGCATGGAAACAGATCATTTGGCCCAACTAGTCCATGCTGACCATAATCCCAAACTAAAGTTGTCCCACCTGCCTGCGCTTGGCCCATATCACAACTAATTAAAAAAAACACAAAAATATGGTCTTGAAGTTACCGTGAACCAAGGCAGTTAATTGGATATGCGCAAAGTATTAAGGAGCTGTTAGATTTGGATCACGGTTTATAGATTTATCCCTGGATTTACAATTTTATGCAGTGGTATAATGGAATTCTGTAGTATCAGCAACATCGTAGAGCATTTAAATTTAGAAACTAAACATGCAGCAGTCAGAAGTAGGCCAAGATGAATTTAAGTGGGTCACAACCAAAAGAATTGTTTGTTGTGAATGCTGTAAACCCATTCAGCAACTTAATACTGATTTGAGCTGAGATCTATCCGTTCATTTGATAAGTTTTCCTTGTGTTGGACTTCTGGCTTTTGTGAAGTTGGATTCCCATTTCTGTGGAGCAGGCATCAGTGTATCGAATGTCTTAAAGCAGAATTGCTCAGGAGTTGTAGTTTAGTTGATATAGGAAATGGAACAGTCATACTCTTGGGAGTATGGTTATGCATGTTGAATGAAAACTTGAGAGCAGGGGCATGCTGAGGTCTGGAATGTGAAAAGTTTGATCCAGCCTCTCAACCTTCAGAGATGTCTGCTCACCTAATTCTAGCCTGCCTACACATCCTTGTTTAAACATGGACAAAAACGCTGAATTCCAGAGGTGAAATTAGAGTGGTGACCCTTGACGTTTTACCAAGTGGCATCAAGGAACCTGAGCAAAACTGGAGTCATTGGAAATCTGGCAAAATTCTCCTGGTTGGAGTCATACCTGGCATGTAGGATGATGGCTGTAGTTGTTAGAGGCTGGTCATCTCAGCTCCAGGAAATCTCGGTTGGTGTTCGTTAGGGTAGTGACCTAGGCCCAGCCAACTTCAGCTGCTTCATCAACGACCTTCCCTCCGTCATAATCAGAAGTGGGAATGTGCAATCATCGATGATCAATGTTCAGCAGCATTTGCAACTCCTCAGACTGTAGCAGTCCATGGCCAAATGTAGCATGACCTGGACAACATCCAGGCTTGGACTGAAAAATGGCAAGTAACATTTGTGCCACATAAATGCCGGGCAGTGACCATCTTCAACAAGAGAGAATGTAACCACCTTTATTGATAGAACAAGGTGTAGAGCTCGATGAACACAGCAGGTCGAGCAGTAAGGCTGACGTTTCGGCCCTAGACCCTTCTTCAGGAAAAACTCCTTTTTCTGAAGAAGGGTCTAGGCCCGAAACGTCAGCCTTCCTGCACCTCTGATGCTGCTTGGCCTGCTATGTTCATCCAGCTCTACACCTTGTTATCTCAGATTCTCCAGCATCTGCAGTTCCTGCTATCTCTGATACACCTTTAATGATGTTGTGTTACTGTCATTGAATACCCCATCAGTAACATTGCTGTTCCTTCTCTGGAATCAATAGCCTGGAACTCCCTCAACAGCATTGTGGGTCCACCTGCAGCACATGGACTGGAACAGTTCAAGAAGGCAGCTTGCAGCGACCACTCGAAATAAGGGATGGCAATAAATGCTGGTCCAGCCAGCGGTGCCCACTTCCACTGAGTGAATTTTTTAAAAAAAGTATTGCTCATTTTTAATTGCTCCATCATTATTGGCAGTATTTTGAGTTACCTATGCCCAAGCTCTGGGATACTCGCCCTCTTCTTCCTTTAAGACTCTCAAAAAATCTTTTGACTCAGTATCACCTTAATGTCATACTTTTGTTTATAATGGTTCCATGACATTGGAACTTAGGGTATTTCATTGCCTTGTCCCTTCCTTCAATGTAGAGGCAGCAGATAAGATCCCCTGAGCTCCTGGCACTTGTAGTCTAGGATGAAAGAAGAAGGGCTTTAGAAATAGTTAACCACAACTTTTTATCTCTTCTGTAATCATTGGATTTAGGCTGACAAATTCAATTTAGCCAGACCTGGTGGTGGGAAGGTAAACCAATTGCAGTCTTATTACTTCAAATCTATATCCCTTGAACTTGAGGAAACAGATGATGGCTGTATCAAGAGCAGTGGCCAGGGTGAGAGAGAGTCATTGTCTTTAGGCAAGCTGCCTCTTTTGAACCTGCAGTCCATATGGTGTATGTTCAGCCACAGTGCTGTGAGAAAGGGAGTTGAATGGTTTTGACTCAGCTTCAACCAAGAACAGCTGTGCAGTTCTATGTCATAATGGTGTGGGGTTTGGAGGGGAGTTTGTAGGTGGTGGTGTTTTCATGTCTGTTCTCCTTCCACTAGGTGTAGATTTGGAAGATGCTGCCAAGAGAGTCACGGAGTTGTACAGAATGGAAACAGACCCTTTGGTCCAACTTGTCCGTGCTGACCAGATATCCTAAATTAATCTCGTCTACTGTGTCTTGCAGATGGTACACACTATGCGCACTGTGTGCTAGTGAAGGACAAAAACAGAAGTTGCTGGAAAAGCTCAGCATGTCTGACAGCATTTGTGGAAAAAATCAGAGTTAATGTTTCTGCTCTCGTGACCCTTCCTTAGTTCTCGAATCCGAAACGTTAACTCTGACTTTTTTTTCTTCATACGCTGCCAGACCTGGGCTTTTCTAGCAACTTTGGTTATTGTTTCTGATTTACAGCGTCCGCAGTTCTTTCGGTTTTACATTGATCAAGGGCTTATTTTGTCTTTAATGGCGTTGAGCTTCGAGTGAATAAAGGGGAGCAGGTGGATGTAGCGTGCATAAATTTTTTGAAGGCATTTGATATGGTACCACATCAAAAGTTATTGCGGAAAATAAAAACCTCCTATTGGGGGTAGCATATTGGCATGGAGAGAGAATCTGCTGACTAACAAGTGGCAGAATAGGCATTAATAGGTCTTTTTTTCAGGTTGGTGAGATACAAGGAGTGGTGTGCCATAGAGATTGGTGCTGGGAGCTCTAAAACAAATGCACATAATGCTGGAGAAACTCAGGAGGTCTGGCAGAATCTGTGGAGAGAGAAACTGACTTAACATTTCCGGTCCCATATGACACTTCAGAACTGGAAGTAGATGAAAGGAAGGAAAGTATGACTGTCATTGGCTGATGACACAAAGTTAGGAAAGAAAGTAAGCCATGAATATGACATAAGGAGGCAACAAAGATTAAGTGAGTGTACAAAGATATGACAATTAGATATTATGTGGGAAAATGTGAAATGATCTATTTTGGGTGGGCAGAATGAAACCATATTATCTAAATGGTGAGATTGCAGAGCTCTGAGGTGCACAGGTATCTGTGAATCCTCATGCATGAATTGCAAAAAGTTAGGATACAGTACAGCAAGTACTTAAGCTGGTAAATATTATCATTTATCACTAGTGAAATTGAATACAAAAGTAAGGAGGTTAGACTTGGATTATTCAGACTACTGGTGAGACTGTATCTGGAGCACTGGACACAGTATTGGTTACCTTACTTGAGGAAGGACACACATGTGTTGGAGGTGTTCAAGGAAGGTTTACCAGACTTTAATACCTGGTAAGGTCAAGACAAAAAGTTGGTCTGGCTCATCTTGTATCCGTAGGAATTCAGAGAAGTAAGATGTGACTTGATGGAAAGATAAGTTCCTGAGGAATCTTGACTGGTTAAATATAGAGAGGATGTTTACTGTCATGGGAGAATTTAGAGCAAGTGGTCACTTCATGGGTTGCCCTTTTAAAATGGATCAGGCAAAAAATTTCATATAGGCCAAAAGCCTTTGGAACTTTCTTCCTCAAAAAGTGGTGAAAATGGAGTCCTTGAATATTTTTGGGCAGAAATGGATAGATGCTTGTTCAGCAAGGAGTTGAAAGGTTATCTGGTTGGCTGGAATGTGAATCTGAAATTAAAGTCAGATCTGCTGTGATCATATTCAATGGGCGAGCAAACTTGAGAGGCTTGAATGGCTTACTCCTAATTTCACATGTTTTTGAGTATTGTTGGAATACATACGCTCTGGCCATGGGAAATCAGGGAAGTGAGATACTTGCTGCAGAGCATTTTGCATCTGATGTTCTATTGTAGTGTATTTGTGGATGATCCAGTTAACTTAGGTGTTCACACCAGAATATCAGAATAGATTCAGTTACTGTCATGCCTTTGCAATTGAAATGGTTAAATGTTCTCCGTGCAGTGGTCATTGTCTGGCACTTTAGCTGCAAATTTTACTGTCACTTAACACAGCCTGAACGCTATCTGCATTTTTGCTGTAGGTGATATGAGGCTTTGTTGCTGGTTCTGAACACTGCACTTAATAGTGAACATCCCAAAACGTCAGCCTTCCTGCTCCTCTGATGCTGCTTGGCCTGCTGTGTTCATCCAGCTCCGCACCTTGTTATCCATATTTGTGACCTGCTTTAGGAAAAGATTATTGAAGCAGCTGCCAGTTGTTGGGTCTAGGAGACTACCCTGGGGTACTATTGCAGCAGGGTGTTCTGGGACTGAGAAGAATTACTCTAACAATCACAACCATGTTCTTTTTGTACAAAGTGTGAATCCAACCATGGAGTGATTTCTTCCTGGTTGCCAATAACTTCAATTTTGCTATGGGTGCCTGATGTGCATGCAGTTCAATGCTACGATTATGTGAAAGGTATTACTCTCAACTCAACTCGCCTCGAATTTAGCTCTGCCGATGTTTGGACAAAGGCTGTCATTGGTTCTAGAGCTGACTTCTGGCAGAACCCAAGTGAATGCTGGTTATTGCTGAATAGTGCTGCGTGTCAGTTGTGAGGCATTCGAACAGAACATTATTTTAAATAAAAATCATAGAGAAGAACAGCTGCATCACAAAGGGATTTGGGGGTACACACAGTTGGCCAGAAAGAAGGTTAATAGAATGAGTAGGAGAGTTTTCCTGCAGCAGTACAAGGTGCTGGTGAGACCATATTTGGAGTACTGAGAACAATTTTAGTCCCCTATTTAACAAAAGGTATTATTTCATTAGAGGTAGTTCAGAGAAGGCTTGTTAGAATGATCCATGGTATGAACAAAGAACAACAAAGAAAACCACAGCACAGGAACAGGCCCTTCGGCCCTCCAAGCCTGCGCTGATCCAGATCCTCTATCTAAACCTGTCACCTATTTTCCAAGGATCTGTATCCCTCTGCTCCCTGCCCATTCATGTATCTGTCTAGATACATCTTAAATGACGCAATTGTGCCAGCTCCGCTGGCAACGCGTTCCAGGCACCTACCACCCTCGGCGTAAAGAACTTTCCATGCATATCTCCCTTAAACTTTTCCCCCCTCGCCTTGAAATCGTGACCCTTAGTAATTGAGTCCCCCACTCTGGGGGAAAAAATTCTTGCTATCCAACCTGTCTATACCTCTCTCGATTTTGTAGACCTCAATCAGGTACCCCCTCAACCTCTAATGTAAATAATCCTAATCTACTCAACCTCCCTTCGTAGCTAGCGCCCTCCATACCAGGCAACCTCCTGGTGAACCTCCTCTGCACCCTCTCCAAAGCATCCACATCATTTTGGTAATGTGGCGACCAGAACTGTACGCTGTATTCCAAATGTGGTCGAACCAAAGTCCTATACAACTGTAACGTGACCTGCCAACTCTTGTACTCAATACCCTGTTCGATGAACGAAAGCATGCTGTATGCCGCCTTGACCACTCTATCCACCTGCATTGCCACCTTCAGGGTACATATGAGGGGATTGTCTTATGAGCCAAGGTTCGACAAGTTGAGACTCCACTCACTGGGGTTTTGAAGGGTGATAGGTGATCTCTTTGAAACAAGTAGGATGCTTAAGGGGCTTGACGGGTTAAATGTTGAGAGGATGCTTCTCTTCATTGGACAGCCTAGGACCAGGGAGCATTGCCTCAAGGAAGGGGTACCACCTTTTTTAAGTTTGAGGTGAGGAATTTCTTGAGGATTGAGAGACTTTGGAGCGCCTTGTCACAGAGCTGTGGGTGCAGAGTCCTTGTTTGTTTAAGACTGAGTGTTTCTTAGTAGGGAAATCAAGGGTTATGGGGAAAGAGCAGGAAAGTGGATGTAAGGAATGTTGAATCAGCCACTATTTGATAGAATGGCAGAGCAGGCTTGAGGGACTAAAAAGCCTATCACTGCCCCTATTTCTTATGGACACCTAATGACACCTTAGCTGGACTGTTTTCGTTCAATATGTTGTGATTGTAAGTTTAATTCTGTTATAATTTAAGTATTTCTGAGATTTGATTCGAAAAGAAATTTTAAGCTTTGAAATTATGAAATGGAGGTTTCATGCAGGACTGAGTTAACTTTGGGATTGGCATTTGAAAATATATTTGAAATTTACCTTTTAAATGTATCATCATTTATTCCTTGAAATTTATAGCATGAAGGAGCCCATTCAACATAACAGCGCTTGTCCTCAAATGAGCAAATCACTGTCATGTTACTTTTTTGCTCTTAGCCTGTACTCTTCACCCTTCCAGGTTTGGGACACTTTGTACGTTTCTAATTATTTCTCAAATGTTGAGTTTGTCCATGATTGAACAAAAATCAAGCATGAGAAACTATCTGAACTTAGTTCTTCAGCTGCTATACTATTAGAGTTTCCTGACAAACCTTAAACAGCTGTGTAGATTAGGATAAATAGTTTTGAATTTTAGGCTGTACTATTTTAATTGCAGTTATCAATGGATTAATTTAAAATACAGGATGTAATGATGCCATGATCAACCTCTAATACCACATTACTACGCACTCTTCATCCTTGGTGTGTTTGCTATTTGTGATGTCACTGGAGTGGAACTTTGTGATGTCAGCTGATGGAGTTCTTCGCAAAATGTCTGTTCACAGCCTGCATCTAATGTGTAGCTTTAAAGTATGAAACAGAAACAAGAAACAATCCTGGCGTGGGTACACATTTGTAATTTGACTTTATACTCCATTTAATAGAATGCACCAAATAAGTTGAGGTAACTGGCTGAATTTATTTTTGAAGACATTGTGTTATGTTGTTGCCTGAATGAACATTTACAGTTAGCTTTTCTTCTTGTTACAAATGACATGCCACTGAAAGATTTGTCCTCTAATATGGCCCTTCTAACACTTTGGTGTTAAAGGATCATCTTGCAATTGATGTTTTGTACCTGAGACTTCTGACCTAGCAAAAATTACCTTCATCGTTTTTCCAAGTGCTGTTCAATAAAAGGTCAAAATGTCTTTTGTTTCTTGGGTGATGTGTATGGTCTGGTCATAAAACCTGAGTTGTAATTGAGTAGTTTTGTTCTCCAGTCTGTCAAATCGAGTTGTTTTTTAAAATGTGGAAGTCCTCTTATTCATTACTTCACTAAACTGTGCAAATCTGAAAGGGATTAAAACTCAAGCATGGAAGTTTTTTTTTCTATTCATTTGTGGGATGTGGGCGTCACTGGCTGGCCAGCATTTCTTCCCCATCTCTAGTTGCCCTTGAGAAGGTGGTGGTGAGCTGCCGCCTTGAACCGCTGCAATTCACCTTCTGTAGGTTGACCCACAGTGCCATGAGGGAGGAAGTTACAGTATTTTGACCCAGCGACAGTGACGGAACGGTGATATATTTCCAAGCCAGGATGGTGATTGGCTTGGAGGGGATCTGTGGAGGTGGTGGTGTTCCCATATGTCTGCCCTTATCCTTCTAGATGGAAGTGGTTATGGATTTGGAAGGTGCTGTCTGAGGATCTTTGGTGAATTTCTGCAGTTTGTTTTGTAGATAGTACACACTGTCTACAAAAGTAAAGAAGCCTTTATTCTTTTTAAGCATTTGTTGACTGAATAATCTTGATTCTTGGCTGAAGGCCTATTCTTGTCATTAGATAAACTTTATCATCTTTCTGAATAAAAGTTTTTGATATTCGTGACCAGACAATCCATTGTAAATTTAATTGCCTCTATGTTACAAGAACCTCCTTGGAGTCATTCATGATCCATTTCCATGTCTTTGGAGCCAATGGAATATCTGAAATCATTGAGAGCTATGAATTCAGGAAAAACAGGTGTTTCTTCAATTGTAAACATGGAAAAGATGAATTAAATCCTTCATGTAATATTAACTGTTCAGGAAGACTTTTCAAGTAATCAAGAAAATTTGATGTAACAGGACCATCAAATACTCTCTTCAGTAGGTTTCTTTATGACAGAATTTTTGTAATTTTTTAAACTTTTGCTGACAATATGCTTATTGCATAGTTTGTGAGAGGTGCACACTTTCTTTGGCAAAGGCTGTGTAACACATTTTAGCGCTGCTCGTGGTTACAATACATGTAATGTGTGTGCTGGTAACTCTCCCCATCTATGGGAAAGTTTCGTTGGATTAACCATGCAACATTTTTATTCTACTTGAGGTAGTAGAGCAATAGCTATCAGGAACTGGGCTGAAACCCTTTATTTAATTCTGAAGTACAAATGGCATCTTCCACCTTGGTGTATTTCCACTGATTTTAAACAAACAAGCTTCTCCTCACATGGTTAGTGAAAAAGTAGGCAATGTTTAATCTATTGGTTAAAATAGTGCTGACTGAAACTTCTTGAGCAACCTCTGTTATAGGTCTGGCAGTCTAGTCTTAAGAGCAGCCAATCACTGGTGGCCATGAATGTTCTCAGGCAGGAATAGAACAATAGAAGCTGCATTATATTTTATGTATCATGATTCTTACCCAAAATTTCCACTCATGCTGGAATTTTAAAAGTCAGTTTGTTCTTAAATTCAAGACTGATTAGTTAATTTTGTACAAATGAAGTACAATAAAAACTTGACTTGTCATACGTAAGCCTGCGTCACTGGTATATTAACTGGTTTCATTTTGATTATCTTAGCCTTGTATGAGAAAATCCAAGTCTCTGTGTATTGCTATACATTTGAGTGCTAATCCATGCTAATTTAGGATCATCAGATACAGCACAAGCCGGCTTTTAGACCTTCAAGACCACATTGGCTTTCTGAAAGAGCAATTAGAATCATAGTTATAAAGCACAGAAACAGACCCTTTTGTTCCAACTTGTCTGTGCTAAGCAGATATCCCAAATTGATCTAGTCCCATTTGCCAGCAATTGGCCCATATCCCTCTAAATCTTTCCGATTCAGATACCCATCCAGATGCCTTTTAAAATATTAAGTTTCACCACCTCCACCATCTCCTTTGGCAGCTTGTTCCTTCTACACACCACCCTCTGCATGAAAAATGTTGCCCCTCAGGTCCGTTTTAAATCTTTTCCCCCTCTTAAACCTATGCCTCTAGTTTTGGACCCCACCCGCACCCTGCGAAAAAAACCTTGGCTATTTATTTTATCCATGACCTCCGTGACACTCATGACCCTGTAAACCTCTATAAGGTCACCCTTCAGCCTCTGATACTCCAGGGGTAGAAGCCCAGACTATTTAGCCTCTCCGTTTTGGCTTAAACTATCCAATTCCACTACATCATCTCTTTCAAATTTTACAACATCTTTGCTGTTGCAGGGAGATCAGAATTGAATGCTGTATTAAACCAGTAGCACTCCCCTCTCTCTTTAATTCTACAGATCTTCAGGGATTTATTCAGTTCCCTTTGAAAGCACAAGTACACCTGCTATCCCCATCCCATCAGGCAGAGAATTGAAGATCCTAATGCATTCTGCATTTTAAAGTCCTGATTTTCTTTGGCTGACCACATTTAATCTATATCATTTGGTTCTTGATTTCACTTCCAGAGTAGTTTTCCCCAGACTGCTCCTGAAAATCTCCCCTCAACCTTTTTATGTGGAGACAGGTTTTACAAGCTGGGGCTGTCTTCATTGATGAAATTCATTATCGCTAGATAGTCAAATCTTTTTTGCACCCTCTGAAGCCTTCGCACACTTGCCTGAAGTGAGGCCCAGAATTGGAAACTCAACTGCCAAGACTGGAGTGTAATTTAAAAACTTTCCAGAACCTGCTTGATTTTGTACTCTGCACTGTTAACTATTTTCTCTGTCTTGCCGCATTCAATAATTTGTCTTTTCATTGTAGCATCGTATCCTGGCTCCCTCTGTTTCTAGTAAAAATGTATCACTCATTTTTATCTGCACTAAACTTCATTTGCCACATCTCTCTGCATTCCACTAATTTGTGGTGTTTTCGTTTCCATCGTAGTTCTTCACAGTCCATATACTTAAACATTTTGTCATTTGAAAAACTTTAAATTGAATCCTGTACACAAGAATAAATCATTGTATATCAAGAAAGTGGCGTAGTCCCTATCCAAGGGAACACCTCTCCTGCCCAAAGAACAATTGTTCACCTGTTTCCTGTCACTCGGCAAACTTCGTATTTGTGTCGCTGCTATTGTTCTTTATTCGTTAGACTCACGTTGAAATGCAGCATTTTATCAAGTGCCTTTTGGAAGCTCATGTACATCCCATTGACCGCAATACCATTATGAACCACTGCTGTTCCCTTAAAAACACGATCGCGTTAAACCCACCATGTCTGTAAAAAAAATTTATGCTGACTTTCTACTACTAATATGCCCTTGTTGCAGTGCCTTGATTTTGTCACCATTTATTTTTCCTAAAAGCTTTCCCACTACCAAGATTGAAGTTGCTCAGTTGCTGGGTTTGTTCTGATTCCCTTTTTCAATAGAGTCTAATAATTGTAATTGTCGAGTCTCCTCACCTTTCCATATCTAAAGAAGATTAGAAGCTTATGGTCAGTCTCTTTTTGCAATTTCACTTTTTACCCTCAGGCACCCATCTGATGCTGGTGACTTGTCAACTCTGCTGTATAATACCTTTCATTAACTTTAATATCTCAATTCCCTTCTCGCTTAGTACCTCAATTATCTTTTCCTTTGGCAGTACCTTCTTGGTGAGGAAAGATACTTAAGTAAAAACCAAAAGAACTGCGGATGCTGTAAATCAGGAACAAAAACAAAGTTCCTGGAAAAGCTCAGCAGGTCTGGCAGCATCTGTGGAGGAGAAAACAGAGTTGACGTTTCGGGTCTGGTGAGTTCTGAGGAAGGGTCACGACCCGAAACACCAAAGATACTTAAGTACTCATTTAGTACTTAAGTTGTGTCTTTGCCTTTTCCATTTCTTTTTTAGTTCCTGAAAGGCTTAAACCCTTGTCTTATTCCTCATAGAATCCCTATAGTGTGGAAACGGGCAATTCTGCCCATTGAGTCCACATTGACCCTGTGAAGAACATTCCTCCCAGGCCCACCCTTCTATATCCTATATCCTATATCCTATCCCTGTAACCCTGCATTTCCCATGGCTAATTCACCTAGCCTGCACATTCCTGGACACTATGGGCAATTTAGCATGGCCAATCCATCTAACCTACATATCTCTCGTCTGTGGGAGGAAACCAGAGCACCTGGCGGAAACCCACGCAGACACGGGGAGCACGTGCAAACTCCACACAGTCAGTCGCCCAAGGCTGGAATTGAACCTGGGTCCCCGGTGTTGAGGCAGCTCGTCCTAAACACTGGGCAATTGTGCTTTCCCCCTTTTACTCTATTGTTTTATATGCCTGTAGAGCAGTTTTGGACTTCCCTTTTGCTGGTTGTCAGCCCCAAACCCTTGTATATTGTCTTTTTTCTTTGTTATTTCCTTTTCATTTCTGAACTTCATAGTCTGGGTAATCCAGAAAATAAGGCCTATTTCAATTAAGTCTTGGAAGTTGAAGAGACAACCTGGTTAAGGGCAGAGTGAGTCAAGTTTATAATTTTTCAATTGTGCTTGCATGATTCCAGGGCAATGTGATCATTAATTTAGCTTTTGATTGTTTTGGTCCAGCATTAAACTTAAAGATTACAGACTTGACTGTATAGAAATATGAAGCAAATTAGGATTAGGACATGCTATTTGTAACTTAAATGTTTAAACCATTTTTTAATTTGGAACTTTCAATCTTTTTCTTTAGAAAAAAGGCGTAATTGCCATTGTTTCACCTTTGCTTTCCTTAGGAGGTATGAATATGTTGGGAAAACATAGCAATCAGGAAAGTGCACTGGGTGTTACCCATCATTGGAATTATGAGGGAATGTTTTTTCTCGATCTCAGCTGAATTGGAAATGTCTGTAAGCTTGTTCAGTGATATCTTCCCTCTAGTTTTAAAGTGGGAAAGATTTTTTTCAGTAGATATTTTACTTGAACGGAAAGAATGTTTCGGTACTGTGTTGACATTTGCTGATGTGGGAATGTAGCACTGCCATAACCACACATGCATTTTTACATACAACTGGTCATAGGCATAAACTATTCGGAACTTTAGAGAACATACTTAAGAAAATAGCCTCACTTGAGGTATTGACTAGGTGAAAATGAAGTTAATTTATCTGGTGTTATTTAAAGAGGTCAGTGTTTTAATGCAAAATCTATGGTGCAATTTGCATAGAGTTAATGACTTGAATGATCGTCCTCTGTGCTGTGATGATTGAGTGAATTTTTTAAAGGAACTTGCGTGTAATTGCTGAAACAAAATAAAACTAAAGTTTGTTCAGAGGAAAGAGATTTAAAAAAGAAATGAGGGGCAAATATTTTTATATGGTGGTTCGCGTGTGGAGTGAGCTTCCTGAGGAAGTGGGTACAATTACAACCTTTAAAAGACATTTAGATATGTACATGAGAAGGAAACCTTGACGGAAAAGGGCCAGGAGCAGGCAGATGGAACCAGTTTAGTTTGGGATTATGTTCAACATGGACTGGTGGGACCGAAGGGTCTATTTCTATCCTGTCTGACTCTGTGATTGTATGTATGTAATTGGCCCCCATGTAACAGAGCCATAGCCTACATTTTTGAGGTCATAAGCAGGACTCTCTGTAAACTGCATAATTTAATCATGGGTTTCCCTCTCTTACTGGTGATCATTTGTTGAAAATCATTTTGTATATTGTAACTTTCAGGAGCACTGATATGCTTGTGAATCTGTTTTTGTCATTACGCAAGAACTAACTGTTATGGTCATGTAAGGAAGTCATGGTGATCAAGGGTCACAAAAAAATCTCTCCTTGAGAACAAAATACAGCAGGAAAATGGGTCAATTTAGGTGTGTCGTTGGATGGCTAACATTAGAATGATTGTAGCCAAGTACATATGAGGATAATGCAAGATCGTTGTGTATAATATAGCATGATGCCAAATTTTCTGTTAGGAATAGCCACAAACTGATGTATGTGGTGTGATTTTCATTGTTACTTTAGCATTTACAGGCCAGGATATTTAATTATCTCAAGTTTTGAGCGGATTAGCATTATTACAGGAAATAGATGTGGTATTAATCTTTAAATTTTGAAGTTGCCCTTACTGTCTGTTAAACATGCAAACACAACAGATTAGCTGTTTTATTTAACAAATGTAATGGCTGAATTTGTGGTTCTGTTCCATGCGTCAGTACAATCTTTTTCCTCTTTGCTTGAACCACTTTGTGCACAGGCGAAAATAAAGATTTAACCTAATATTGATGAGTATTTGTTTGAACAAACTATTTTGGGATAGTGTTCTTTTTTAACACTATTCCTATGTTTGCTTGGAAATTACTTTCAAAATCTCTTATGGTTGAACTATTTTCCTCAATTTCTTGTCTGTTTCTGTAAAATTTTTGAGCTTTCCTTAATTTGATAAAATGTTGAAATTAAGTTCTACAAGCATATCAGGTCATTGTTACTGTGGAGAAAATGACCTGTGTTTTGCTTCCAGGTGAAAACCACATTGATTCTCTCATGACAGGAAATAGAGCATGTTTGAATCTTATTTGAGAGAAGTTTTTGTCTGAAATGCTGTTGATCCACCTACTAGATTTGGTGCTTCTGCCAGATATCTAACTACAACCTTGCACACTGTACTTCTGGGCTTTAAATGGGTGAGAAAGGTATTCGTATACAAAAAGTCAAAGCTATTTGCAAATTTAATCAAAAATTGAAACTCTACCAAAAATACTGATACTAAACAAAAATATAGTTTGACCACTTGGCTATTAACTTAGAGTCAGATTTGTACAGCACAGAAACTGACCCATCAGTCCAACTAATCCATGCCAATCAGGTATCCCAAACTTAACTAGTTTTGTTTACCTGCAATTGGTCCATATCCCTCTACAACTTTCCTATCAATATATCTGTACAAGTGTCTTTTAAATGTGATACTTGTACCTGCCGCTACCACTTCCTCTGGCTGCTCGAACTCTCCTCTCCCTTTACCGCCACTTTTGTTGTTGTTCTACTGCCCCTGACGGCCTTTGCATGTAATTGATTCAGAAGCACTGGTGCCTTGATGGTGGAGGAAACAAAAGCAGTCCACTAGGCTAGGAGGCCTGGGATCAAGTCCCATCTAGTTCCAGATAAAAGTCCTACATGTCTGAATAAGTTGATTTAAAAAAATCTAGTAACAGCTAGTCAATTAAAGCAAGTAAATGATAATTAGGACAAACTGAAGAGTTGGGAGGATCATAATTTTCAATAGCTTTGCATACTTAATTAGCTAATCTTCCCCCCCACCCCCCCCAAAAAAAAATTATTTAGGAGCAATCCTAGATTGGAGTGTCAAAGCTACAAGGCAGCTGACAAAATAGCTCTGTTCCTTCTTGCCAGCTGAACAAACAAAATGGAGATCCAAGTAAAAACTAAACATGTTGGTAACCTGTCCATCTCTGGTTCTTCCTATTACCTATGAAAAGGTTCTGATTTGCGGAGCTATCAGAATTATGAAATGAAGCTTTAAATCTATATTTTGGTCATAAATGCGATAGAATTGCCTCTAATTTTTTGAGTAAGCTTTCTGTCCAGCAATTATTGACATTAAGACTAAATGACACTCTATTAGGTGGCCTTTTTCAGTACAAATTGCAAAAAACTACCTGGGTTTATTTTGTCACTGGTTCAGAGGCAAAATGTGACACTCGCTTTTTGAATTCAATCTCCCATTGTATTGTGGTACGGATCAAAGCATCCTTTTTGCTCTACAACAGTCCATCTTTTGATTTACTTTGTCCACAGTTTTTCGTTTTTGTGGACCATGGAGCTACCTAAACTGTATTAGAGTTACAGGGTGACAGGTCAAATTTATTTTCCATATTTAATATTCAAGTTGCTGGTGCTAGGTTTAGGCAGCAATTTCTTTTTTATTGTCTGACTTGCCTTTTTGGGTAGTACCTGAATTCTAAAAGCATCTGGTGCACTGAACTTGTACATTACAAATTTTTCAGTAATGCATTGTGTTTACTTCATTCTGCTCCAAAAACATTTTGTCTGCACTTTTCAGCATTATTTGGTTGTTTATATTTCATATTTGCAGGGAAACAGGATAAAATTCAAAGTTTTTTTTTAACTAGGGTGTATTTTTTTTTCAAAATGAGCTTGTGTGGAAACCCCAGGAAAAACAGATCTTCTTCAAAGGTGCAGACTGCAAAAATTACTTTCCTCTGAACTTTAAATTTTGTCCTTAATTTTCTTCATTGTAAAAGCCCAGCAAGTTGCCTTTAGAAACACATTTCAGTTGGTGCATGTCTGATAACCTTTTGAATATAAGCTAGACAAAATAGTATAATTTTTAATTAAACTTCCATATGCTGTTAACTTCTGGCTTGAACTTCTGGTCATTACAATTTGAGCTGCTTTAATAAAAGTAATTAACAAAAGGTTGAATGCTTAAGTTAACCAACGCTAAATACTGTGTGTGCATGAGCATATTTGGGTTTGTAAATAAGGAGTGGATAGAGACTCTGATTTGTAACTAGAAACAAAATGTAAAATGTTGAATTTTAAATATCAAAACTTGTGATGCCAGAGCAGAGACTACCACCCTGATGGCAAGTGTTGTCAGATCTTCACTGTTGACAGATCCCTGGAATCCGTGGCAGAATTGGATCCCACATCTCATTTCAGTCAAATTCCAGGCAGCTTTAATCCCAATAGTCATGAATTCCACTCCACTCTTCCGTCCCAATTCTAAATACGAGGTACCATTATGTATTCTTTTTGTAAATAACCTTTTTGTGTATGTTCATTAAATTTTGTTCAATCTTCAATTTCAAAATAAGGGAAGTTGAATGCATGTGCTATTTACAGTTTTCACAGGAAAAAAATCAATATAGTTCTGGATTTCCATTACTTAGTTGCTGGTAAATATCTGAGACTAGCATACAATTGGAATTTGATATTCAGTTAGCCTAAATCAGTAGCTCCAATTAGCCCAATATGGTGCATAAACTGGATTAGTATTTGTTGTCCAAATAATGACAATGCCAGTAGCACCCATAGTTCTCTATGTACAAGTATCCTCATGAGGGCAGCTAGATGGTTAAATGGTGGATTTATGATTTGTTTCGTAACTTTTAACTTTGTTCAAGAGGAATCTTGCTGTTTGAAGGCCTATTTGAACATTTGAGTGGATGACTCCATGTACAAATTACTGTACTGAGGCCATCAAATATATGACCAGAATTAGGCTATTTGTCTGTCGAGGCTGATCAGATTCAAGAATCTATCTGTCTCTCTCAAATACACTCAATGACTTGGCCTCCATGACCTTCTGTGGCAATGTATTCTACAAATTCATCACCTGGCTGAAGAATTTTTTCCTTAGCTCGGTTCTAAAGGGTTGTGCTTTCACTCTGAGGTTGTGCCCTCTGGTCTTTGCCTTTCTTAGCAGTGGCAATATCATCTCCACAGACTATCCGGGCCTCAGTATTCTAAGTTTCAGTGACATTCCCGTGCCTCCAAAAATCCTTCTAAACTCCATCTAGTAAGAACCCATTGTCCTCAACTACTCTTCATGTGACAAGCCCATCACTCCCAGGATCATTCTCAACAACCTCCTCTGGACTCCCTCCAAGGACTACCACATGCTTTCTTGGATACAGGGCCCAAAACTGCTCTCAATATTCCAAATGCACTGACCAGAGTGTTTTACATTTCTGGTCTTGTTTCCTAGCCCTCATGAAATGAATGCCAATGTTGTATTTGCTTTCCTAACCCACCAGCTGGATCTGCCTGTTAACCTTGAGAGAATCCTGAACTAGGATCCCTAAGCCCCTTTATGCTTCAGATTTCTGAAGCATTGCCCCATTTTGAAAATAGTCTACAGCTCTATTCTTTCTACCAAAGTGCGTGATCTCATACTTTGCCACGTTGTATTTGATCAGCTATGGAGATTGTCCTTTTATATTTTAAACTATTTTTCTTACCAACCTGTTCAGAAATGTTATTACACACTTCTGAAGCAGGTGGGACTTGAACCAAGGCCTCCTGGTTCGGGGATAGACCCTCTACTTTTGTGCCAGGGACATTATCTTATGAGGGCAGGTTGAATAGGTTGAGCCAGTATTCATTAGAATTTATAAAATCAAGATGTGACCTTATTGAAACACAAGACCCTTGGGGGACTTGATACTGTTGATGCTCAAAGATTATTTCCATTTTGGGAAAGCCTAGGGCTAGAGGACATAATCTCAGGTTAAGGGGTTGTCGGATTGTGGCAGAGATGAGAAGGAATTTCTCGAGGGTAGTGAATTTCGACTGTATTGAATTGGCTTTATTGTCACGTACTCAAATGAGTATAGTGAAAAGTATACAAGTCGTGACTTACAGCATCATCTTAGGTGCGAAGGTATCGCGCTAGGATTCTTAACTAATGTGGAATTCTTTACCACTGTGGGCTATGGAAACTGGGTTGTTAATTATATTTAACGTTGAGATAGACAGAGTTTTAATTCATAAGGGAATCGAGGGGTTACGGGGCGGGAAAAGGCAAGTAAGTGGAGTTGAGGATTATCTGATCAGCCAAGATCTCATTGAATGGTGGAATAGAATCAATGGACTTAACGGCCTACTTCTGCTCTTAGGTTTTAGGGTCTTTAGTTCAGTTGAATAATTTCAAGTCTTGCTTAGACATTTAGTTATGTGAATAATGTGAATTACTGCCAATCAACTTCTAGTTTTTACTGTTAAAGATTTTAAATATTTTTTCATTTGTTCCTCATTCTATCAATCTCATCTTTTCATTTTAATACTGATTTGACATTGGATTCACCCTTGAATTTGTTCTCAGTTTTTGAGCTGTTAATTTCACCATAGGATTCTGATTTTTGTGATGACATGTTTGCTGTGTTCATTCTGATCCCAGATGTCCCCTAGAGGACGCTGTACAATTTCCACCTGCATTTGCTGCAACAGAAAGAGGCACACTACCCATGTGCAGTTGCAAGACCTGTGATGTCACTGCCGGTGACTGCGCAGATGGTTGCTTGCATCAAAGAATATTGAATTGTTATGCAGAAATTACAATTTATTAAGATTTGGAGGTACATTAAAGTACAATTTCATTTATTGAAGTGTTTGGATTTTTTTGTGTGGTTATGAATGGAGCAGAGAAGGGTTAGCGAACACGGATGGGGGTGGTGAACAGGACAAGTGTGTGAGAGCATTCAACAGACAATGGAATGGCTGTGTGCGCCAATGGCCAGACTGGGTGCTGATTTCCTGACCCAGGTACACATTGGTCATGTCAGTGGTACTGACTTTGTTCACCCAGTGCAGCAACAGGATATAGTGTCCAGCTTGTACTCCCAGCAACTTGCAGCGCAAGATATTGTGGAGATTAAATGATCAAGGGCAAATCTAACAGCAAGTGCAGCTCATGATTAGAGAAAATTTTGAACCATAATATTCTGCTCGTTGGGCCATTGTCTGGTATAAAAGTCACCCATTTCCTGCCAGTCTCACTTGCTGCATGTTCAGCGAAAAAGAACATTACTGGAGTTGTGTCCATGGTCTCTTTATTCTAGTTGAATTCATTTCGAGTTAAAAGAATTAATGGGTTTGATTGCATGCTAAGTTTTCCTATACAAATAAAGGCATATTTGCTACCTACTGTAAAGAGTAATCAGGGAGATTCCTTTTTGATAAGAACGAAGCAAAGACTATCAGTAGGAAATAATATTCCATAAGAATGTCCAATCACCAAATAACCTTTTCAGGTTTACATAAAGAGGAAGAGATTTACTTGAACCAGGTTTCTCAATCTGGATTGTGAACCTCAGTGGGTGGTGAGTTGTGAGCAGCAGTGAATGCTTTGGAGTTTTAAGTATTAACAGCTGTAAGGCTGCTTTAAATCTTTTGACTTTATGACAGGCCTGGCCAAACTAACTGATCTTTGAAGTTTAATTCGTGCTCCCAAAAACCCAGTCAGGGCATGGATTTTTAATAATGCTTGAATATCAAAACATTTCATTCTTCTCTGGTGTCTCAGCATTCCCTCCATATTCTCGGTTCTCCAGGGGTCAGGGCACCTTTCAATCCTTCAAATAGATTTATGTTGAGAGAGTTTGGGAAAGATTGATTCAGATAAGTCATTTGAAGTTGACGCAAGAGGATATGTCTCCTCATTGAGTAATTGAGTTTCTTCTGAGCAACGTTTCCTTTTAAAAAAAAACCTAGATGAATTTAGCTCAGTCAGGTCAGATTTATGGTATGCTATTAAAACCGGTTCAGTTAGAGACTACTAGTCTTGGAAAGGTGATGGCCTAGTAGTAGTAATGTTGCATTGTTAATCCAGAGACCCAGGTCATGTTCTGGGGCCTTGGGTTCAAATCCCACGGGTAGATGGTGGAATTTGAATTCAATTGAAATCTGAAATTAAGAGTCTAACAATGACCATGAAACTGGAGTTATTGGTTGGTTTGCCGAACTGACTGGTTTTCATGCAAACGTTTCATCTCCCTTCTAAGTGACATCATCTGTGCTGTACCACCTAGAAGGGAGATGAAATGTTTCTGTGAAAATCGGTCAGCTTGGTGAACCAACTAACAACCCCAACCACAATCTGAGCTACAGATCTTCGTTAAAACATTAAATGACTGTGAAATGTTAGAAAAACCATCTGGTTCACCTGACATCCTTTAGGGAATGAAACTGCCATCCTTACCTGGTCTGGCCTACATGGGACTCCAGACCCAAAGCAATGTGATTGATTCTTAACTGCCCTCCGGGCAATAAATGCTGGCCTAACTAGTGATACCCTAATCCTGTGAATGAATTAAAACAAAATCCCAGTAATTTATAGTGACTGGTGATTTCCTTTAGAAACAGCTTTATTGCTAAGTGTTTTTTTTTCCTCAATTGAAACACAAATTGTAATATTTCAGGGAAATGGTTAGGCTGTCAAACTAAAAATCAGTCTGCCATGATTCTTAAAAAATATTGGGAACATGGTCATTTTTATCATTGAAAGCTTGTATTAGTTACTAAAATCAATAATTTGTTTGAGGCATAATATGAAAATAAAACGGGGTGACTAGGGTGATGTTACACAGCTTGGACCTAGATGATCGGTTAGAAAGCACGGGACATTGTCCTGAGTTACCAGTCCCATTCAGCTGAAACTCTGCCCCACACCAAACACTGCTACGTCTTATGAGTGCACAATTCTGACTTTTCTTTGCTCACCACCTAAGGTTCCAAATGTCCTTCCAAGCAACTGAATTCCAGGACTATTTAGCTTTCATTCTTTGAACCTTGGACTGCAGCTGGTTACAAACACTTATTTTCTGACAAATCTATGTAGCTGTTAATCTGTATTGGTAACAAAGATTTGTGAAATGGCAGGATTACGTTGTCAACCAGAACCGCAAGATTTTTCGCTTGCCATTCACGTGGGAAGAACAGTGTGGAGGTGGAGGAGCACAGGTCAGGCAGCATCAGAGGAGTAGGAGAGTCAATGTTTCAGGCCTAACCCTTCTTCAGGACTGGGGAGGGGCAAGAGAGCTGGGAAATAAATGGAGGGAAGAGGGATGGGCTGGAGAAGGTAGGTGGGATGGCGATAGGTGGATGCAGGTAGGGGAGTGGGGATTGGTCAGTGGGAAAGGTGGGTTGGATAAGTGGGGAAGGAGACGGGCAGGAAGTGTCAGGTCAAGGAGAGTTGGACATGGGATGAGGTCGTGGATGGGGAGATTTTGAAACTGGTGAATTCTATGTTAAGCTAGTCATGTAAAGATGGCCCCCCCTTATGTTGTGTGAAATGACCATTATGTTAAGTAGAATAAATTTAGAACACATCTGATGTTGATACTGTAGACCATAAAAAGAATTATTTTGGACTGCAATTACACGATCATTCACCTTTAGCAGCAGCCCAGGAGGCTAACCCTGGTTCAAGAGTGCAGGGGAGCCTGCTAAGAACAATCACGTGTCCTGACCATGTTTGTATGCCAGAATTGCTTCTCTTAAAAATTAGGTCTCAACCTAATGATACTGCAGCACTTGATTGCATGCACGTTAACCAGCAGAAGCAGTATGCAGTGTACAGCGAGGCGATTGCACAGTCAACATAAAGAGCACTACAGTCCGATAGCATCTAGTCAAATATGGTGATGGACAACTCTAATAGGAGGCAGCTACATAAACATCTGGGTCCTCGTGGGCAGAGCCTTGTGTATTTGTGCGAAAAATGAATCATAGAGTCAGCGCAGAAACAGACCCTTCAACCCAAGTTGTCCATGCTGACCAGGTTTCCTCAACTGAACTAATCCCATTTGCCTGCATTTGGCCCATATCCATCTAAACCTTTCCTATCCATGTACTTGTTCAAATGTCTTTTAAATGTTGAAATTGTCCCCGCCTCTCCCATTCCTCTGGCAGCTCATTCCATAAAAGGTTCACCTTCTTTGGAAAATGTCCCTCCTGTCCGTTTTTAAATCTTTGTCCTATCAGCTTAAACCTATGCCCTCTAATTTTGGACTTGCGCCCTCTGGGGGAAAAGACTTTAGCTATTCAAGTTATCTATGTCCCCTACGATTTTTTAAACCTCTATACGATCACCTGTTAGCCTCCTATGCTTCAGTGAAGCAGTTGTAGTTGGCCAAAAATGCCAATTAGGATGATCCATTGCAGCTTCTTCGAGGTACCTCGCACCAAATGTATTTATTTAATTCTGTCAATCAAGGGCAAAACCTCACTGGATGAAGTCATACCTAGCACAAAAGATGATGGTTGTGGGAGGCCAATCAACTTAGCTCCACAACATTGCTGTTGGAGCTCCCCAGAATATTTCATAGCCTGAAACATCTGAAGATGTTTCATCAATAGTGTTTTGGCCTTTTTAAGGCCTGAAGTGCATCTTTGCTGATGGATACGCTCATTTGCAACTAAAAGACTGAAGTTGGCTGTGTATACGCAGCAAGACTTGAACACCATCCAGGCTTTGGGCTGATGAGCTTATGTGCCAAGAAGTGCCAGTCAGTTACTGTCTTCAATATGAGAAAATCTAACTATCTTATACATTCAACAGCATTATCGTTGCTGGCTTTATCTACAATATCCTAGTGTTATCATTGAAGATAATGGGACCAGCTATATAAAAAAAGTATCTATAAGAGAAGCTGGGATTTCCACAGTTAGAAACTCATTGCCTGATTTCCCCAAAGTCTGTTTAGCATCTGGAATGCAGAAGCCAGGATTGTGTTGGTGGCGCAACCATGCTGAGTTGTAATTGACACATTTTTTGTGCACATTTAGCCCTTTTTAGTTTTATAATATTTCAATTTTTAAAAAAAAAGCAAAGCAGTTGCCTTCACCCTGAGGACCCACAACTGAAAGTAGAACACTGCTGGTCTGAGGCAGTGGAGAGCTTTTACAGGACTAGTCTGTATTCTAGAACTCGGTAGCCTACCTGGATGAGTGTGCTACTTCAGTTTACAGACATCAAAAAGTATGTAGAAGACTGCATGCCAAAGAAGTCAATCTGAATATTTCCCAACTGGAAACCATGGATGAAACCGGAGATTCATTGTCTACAGAAGTCCCAGATGTGTGGCTTTCAAGCCAGACGACCCTGACCTTTTATAGGAAAGCCAGATATGAACCCAGTAAGGCCATTTGAGATGCCAAGATGCGATACTAGAGTAAGCTAGAGACCCGAACTAACCACATGGACACCTGCCATTTGTGGCAAGATCAATAAAGCAAAGCGGAACAGAATAGTGACAAAACTGCATCCCTCTCTGATGCACTCCATTCTTTTTACACTCGTTTCAAATAGAAGATCAGTGAAATGGTGTCGCCTGTCCTGACAACCTCAGATACACCTGTTCTCTCTGTCACCACTGCAATCATCAGATCGGCCTTTTTGAGCGTGAACTCATGGAAAGTAACTGGCCCAGATGGAGTTCCCAGCTGTGTACTCAGATACTGTGTGTACCAGCTGGCAGGAGTATTTGCTGACATCTTTAACCTCTGCTTACTATGATCTGAAGTTCCCACCTGCTTCAAGGAAACCATCATCCAGTTACGAAGGGGAAACTCATGCAGTGTGCCTCAATGACTGCCGCCTGGTGTCTCTGACCTCCATAATTATGCAGTTCTTCGAGAGATTAGTTATGCTTAATACCAACTGTAGCCTCCCAGCCTGCCTTGACCCCTTGCACTTCACCTACTGTCACAACAGGTCCACGACAGAGGCCATCTCCCTGGCCCTTTACTAATCCTGGGAACATCTGGATATCGAGGATACCTACATCTCTGACTACAACTCCGCCTTCAACACGAATTCCAACCAAACAAATCTTCAGTCTCCAAGACCTAAATCTCTACTCCCCTCGAACCGGATCCTTGACTTCCTGACCCAGACCGCAATCAGTAAGAATAAGCAATAGCAACACCTCCATGACTATCCTCAACACTGACACCCTACAAAGCTGCATGCTTGGACCTTTACGATAATCCCTGTACAGCCATGACGGTGTGGCGAAATGTGGTTCTAACTCATCTACAAGTTTGTTGGTGACACCATTGTAGGCCACATCTCAAACAATGACGAGGCAGATTGCAGAAAAGAGTGTGCTTGATGGTGCAAAGATTGCCATCTCTCTCTGTCAGCAAAACGAAAGAGCTGTTCATTGACTTCAGGAAGCAAGATAGAGGCCGTGCCCCTATTTACATGAATGGAGTGATGTGGAGATGGTCAAAAGTGTCAAGTTCCTAGGAGTGGCGATTGCCAACAATCTGCCCTGGTCCACCCATGTTGATGTGATGGTTAAGAAGCACAACAATGCCTCTACTTCCTCCAGGAGGCTAAGGAAATTCAGCAGGTCTGTAAAGACACTGACCAATTTTTATAAATGCACCATAGAAAACATCCTTTCCGGTTGCATCACGGCTTGGTATGGCAACTGCTCTGCCCAGGACTGTGAGAAACTACAGAGTTGTGAACACATCCCAGCCAATCTCACAAGCCAACCTTTGATCCACTGACTCCAACTATACTACTTGCTGCCTTGGAGAGGCAGTCAACATAAAGACCCCTCTCACTCTGGTTATAGTCTTTTCCAATTTCTTCTGTTGGGCAGAAAATACAAAAGCTTAAACACACGTACCAACAGATTCAAGTACAGCTTCTTCCCTGCTGTTCTGAGACTTCTGAGTGGATCCCTCAAATTTTAGATTTAATGTTGACCTCGTTCTTTGTGCACTTTCTCTGCAGTTGTAACATTGTACTTCTTGCTCTGTTCTATTACCCCTATGCATTTTGTATGGTATGATCTGTCTGTGCTGCACGTAAAACAAAACCTTTCACTATACCTAGGTACACGTAACAATAAATTAAAATTTGTTGCAAAAAAAACTACTTGAATCGGAAATGAAGCGTTTAACAAAGTTAAACGAAGATTAAAAGTAGATGACAAACTTTTTCAATTGCAAGACTTATCACAGGCTGTCTTAATTCTCTTTCTGAAGTGAAGGAGTTGAAAATCTGAAGTCAGATTAAGCTGTGATGACTTTGTAGTCAAGTACATTAATAGTTGCCATTTACCTGTATAGGTAGCTGAGCATTATTTGGGTAAAGAACATTTCTTATTCCCCATTAGTTCTGTGGTTGTGGCACTCGGAGATTGGTATATTTTGGCAGCAAAACAACTGATATCCCTGCTCCGAGATGATAAGAACTGATGCTGGAGTCAGAGATAACAGTGTGGAGTTGGAGGAGCGCAGCGGGCCAGGCAGCATCAGAGGAGCAGGAAAATTGACATTTCAGTTCAGGATCCTTCAGAAAAATTTCAGCAAAACTTCAGAAAAAAACCTTTTCTGAAGAAGGGTCCCGACCCAAAACGTCAACTTTCTTGCTCCTCTGATGACGCCTGGCCTGCTGTGCTCCTTCAGCTCCCCTCAGCTGAGAAACTGATGTAATGTTTCTGTTTCTCCAAATTCTTCCCATTAGTTTCTGTCCAAAAATTACTATCCATAACCTGCCTAATATAGATTCAAACTTAAAATGGTTGCTATCCAAAGCTGGTGAAACATGGCTTCCATGTCGGGTGTTGGGCTGGCCTAGGCCTGCAATACAGACGCATTAACTTGTTCAGATAGTTCTTGTTGTCAAGTTTCTTGCCTGTGGTGAGATGAAACCTATTCACTCATAAATGGGAAGTTATTGTGATGGAAGTTTCTGCTTATCCTTGGAAGTGCTCATTGCAAAAGGTCTTTTGTGATTTCTTGCTAAAATGAATACAGTCTGGTCCTTGTATCAGTGAGAGAGTCATGTGAATGCTAGGAACCGTTTTATAAAATTTTGTCCATTTTAAAACAGACAAAATAAACAATATTTCAGTTACGCAATTGTAACAATGCTCTATTGGCCTGAATGAAGGCAGCTCCAATACTTGACACAACAGGCAAAACAACCCACTTGATTGATATCCTATTGACCATCTTAAATGTTTGTTTTTATCGACGTTGACGTACATTGGTAGCAGCATGTACTATCTACAAAACGTACTGGAGCCATGAGCTAAGGCTCCATCGACAGCATCACATGGACTCCAATACCTGCAAATTCACACATCAGCACAATTGCCATTCCTGCGCTGTCTGCAGACATCTCATCCCATGATCATGACTCTGCTTGCAGACCTGAGATACCTAACCTTATTTACGTCCAGTCACTGTCATTAATTCTATGTTCTTTCTCACAGAAGCCTTGTTTTCCACAATGTTTACAAAATTGTGGATTTGTTTCCGATTTCCTGGAGCCCTGGGGAAATTATTACTGTGCTTATGGATGTTTAGCTTTGTCCCCCTTGCTTCCAGATGCCATGTGGTTTCTGTGGTATTTTAATCAGTGGCCTCAGATCACTGGAGTGCAAGTATCTATTTATACCAGAGAGAGATTTTATTAAAATTAAATTTTAAAAAGGAAAGCCAACATAAAGATTTGGAAATACTCAGGTCAGGCAGCATCAGTGAGAGAGTGACCGATTTAAACGTTTCAGATCAATGGACTTCAGTCATTTAAAATCGTTTCTGTAAAACAAAATCTAGTCATTGACTTGGCATTCTAAACTTGGTTACAGTTGCAAGTGCCTTCTGATATTGGTAGTTTGTAAATGGTTGCAGTTGGAAGAATTCAACTGGAACAAACTAAACTCAATTTGCATAATGGCTTTGGCAACCTGTTAGCAACATCAAATGATCAACCAGCATAGTAAAAATGTCACAATTTCTAACCAGGATTTGTATTGTATGTTGCAATAATAGTGATTAATCCACGAGCTTTAGCCCAAATGTAAATCGTCTGATGTAGTTTTTTAGGTCTGATGTTCGTTCTTGTAATTAGTAATTGACAACAAATACAAAATCAGAAATAGATGGAAATACTCAACAGATCTGGCAGCATCTGTGGAGAGAAAGCTGAATTAATGTTCTGAGTTCAGTGACCCTTCTTAATAACACTTTTTTCCTGAAATCTGTTTCTGATTTCCAGTATCCGCAGTTCTTTTGTTTTAAATTGAGAATTTGATGTTTTATTTCTGTTAATTCATGTATGATGCATTTTAAAAAGCTGAAATGTTTGTAGGTAGTTGTTCAAAATATCTACAAATCTCCCAAATTAAATTTCAAAGATTCAGTTCTTATTTCCACTCTCATGTTGAAGCTTAGGCTTTATGTTCTGTCTTGAAAAATATTCCTTATAAATCAGTGTTTGCAGCAGCAGTTTTAACCACCTGATTTGCCAACAGTAAAATTGGTTAATTTTGTTTATGGGTTGTAAGCACTTATTTTATGCAGTCCATTGGAGTACAGGAGAAGTAATCAGCGAAGTTACAAATTTTGCATTTTATAACGTGTTTGATTATGAATTATGTCGAAAAAGTGAAATTACATCTATAATAGTCATATCAGTAACTAAATTTTGCACAGCAACAAGCAGCTTTTACTTGACAGTTGAAGATGGATATTTCTTTGGGCTCAGTTGGTAGGACAGAGTTTTTTTTGTGTGGGAGAAAGTATTTATGCTAGGCTTTATGTTGGAAATGAAGTTGAAGTCAGAGCATCAGCACAGAGGTGTCAGTTGATCGGAGGGTGGTAGGGGTCTGAGAGGTTAGAAGACTTGATTTTTTTTCAATCAAGGGCAAGTTGTGGAATCACTGCTGCCAAATCATGGTTACCAGGGTAAATCAATGGTATTACTCGTGCTTATTATGGAGAATAATTGTGGTCAGTATGGTTGAAGGTTTTGACTGCTTAATGGGCACATGGTTGAAGGCATTTTTCATGATGAAGGCGTGTCTTAGGTAAGATTGCATTTTCTGTCCATGCCTAATTGTCCTTGAATTTAGTGGCTTGCTCGGTTATTTCAGACGACATTTAAAAGTCACATGCACTGCTGTATAGTCAAATGTAGCTAGACGAGATGAGGATGGCAAATTTCTTTCCCCCATTTGTGAATCTAATGGGTATTTATTATGTTTGTTGTTTGTTTAATGGTCACTATTACTGAGAGTGAAAGCTTTAAGCTTCTAGATTTATTATTTGAGTCTAAATTTGAGCAGTTGTTGTGGTGGGTTTTGAGCCCATGAGCCATGGGCTTCTGAAATATTTCAACCAGTAAGATGACAGAAATGTTACTGCCTCCCCTTGCCTTCTGCGGTTTTGAGATTCTTAATTTGACTTGTGTCCATATAGTTAATACTTTAGTTTGTGTGTTCTGTACCGCAGAGATTTGTCATGTTCGCGTACCCTTGAATGTGGCGACTTCTGTCTTTCTGGGCACTGCGAATGCCTCAAAAATATCTCTGATCCTGCTCAGGTTGTGTGGGATGGGTGGTATTTAATACTGGCCTGGATATGTACACTGTGCAGGGTTTTGGCAAGCAAAGAAAAGTGGCTTTGTGCTGGCCCAAATCATTGGCCTGGGGCATTTGGAGATGTGAAAAGAATGGACAAATATTCATGCTGGACTTGATTGCAATGGGTGAGTTTGATGCCAGTTAGAACTATTTCTCTAGGACTATTTCTCTTTGTTTAGTGGTGTGAAACTTCTCTGCTTCACTGGGGAAGGTTTAACTTTACTACATGTTTTATTTGTTGACCAGGTGTGTAGTTTGCAGTGCCTAAATTCTTCTGAAACCTTTTTAGCCATTCCTTTGTTACTTCAAGACATGATTGCTGTACGACTGTCTTGGCCAGCTACTTTCTTTGATTCTGTGTAAACTTAAGATCACACAAAGCTCTGCTGCTTGTATCACAACTCTCCAAGTCTTGTTCACCCAATGTCTTTGAATTGTTACAATCAAGGTTTTTTTTAGTATTGCATTAAGACTGTCTTGAATTTAGCGTACACATGTTCTGCCTAAAAATAATGAGATAGAACATAGAACAGTACAGCACAGTACAGACCCTTTGGCCCACGATGTTGAGCCGAACTTTTACTCAAACCTAAGGTCTATCTATCTAACCTCCACCCCTACCTCATACTATCATCCATATGCCTATCTAATAGCCGCTTAAATACCCCTAATGAGGCCGACTCCACTACCCTCTCCGGCAATGCATTCCACGCCCCTACCACTCTCTGAGTGAAGAACCTACCTCTGACATCTCCCCTATATCTACCTCCACTCACTTTAAAACTATGCCCCCTCATAATAGCTACCTCCATCCTAGGAAAAAGTCTCTGGCTGTCTACTCTACCTGTGCCTCTGATCATTTTGTACACCTCTATCAAGTCACCTCTCATCCTTTGTCTATCTAAAGAGAAAAGCCCTAGCTCTCTCAACCTTTCCTCGTAAGACCTTACCTCCATTCCAGGCAACATCCTGGTAAGTCTCCTCTGCACGTTTTCCAATGCTTCCACATCTTTCCTGTAATGAGGCGACCAGAACTGGACACGGTACTCCAGATGTGGCCGAACCAGGGTTTTGTATAGCTGGAGCATAACTTCACGACTCTTGAACGCAATCCCTCTATTAATGAAAGCTAACACGCCATACACCTTCTTAACAACTCTATCCACCTGGGTGGCAGCTTTCAGGGAACTGTGGACATGAACACCAAGATCACTCTGCTCCTCCACACTGCCAAGAATCTTTCCGTTAACCCTGTATTCTGCTTTCGGGTTTGTCCTTCCAAAATGAATCACCTCACACTTTCCAGGGTTAAACTCCATCTGCCACTTCTCAGCCCAGCTCTGCATCCTATCAATGTCCCTTTGTAACCTAGAACAGCCCTCCACACTATCCACAACTCGACCCATCTTTGTATCGTCCGCGAACATATTAACTACCCTTCCACTCCTACGTCCAAACATCACATTTACAAACATCACAAAAAGAAGAAGACCCAGAACTGATCCTTGTGGTACACCACTCGTAACTGAGCACCATGTTGAATATTTTCCGTCCACTACCATCCTTTGTCTTCTAAGGGTCAGCCAATTCTGAATTCAGTCTGCCACATTTCCCCCTATCCCATGCCTCCTTACATTCTGCATGAGCCTACCATGGGGAACCTTATCAAATGCCTTATTTAAATCCATGTATACCACAACCACTGCTCTACCTTCATCCACGTGTTTGGTCACCTCTTCAAAGAATTCAATAAGGTTTGCGAGGCATGATCTACCCCTCACAAATCCATGCTGACTATCATGAATCAAACTGTGCCTATCCAAATGATCATAAATCCCATCTCTCAGAGCCCTTTCCAATAATTTGCCCACCAGTGATGTAAGACTAACTGGCCTGTAATTTCCACGGTTATCCCTATTCCCTTTTTTGAACAAGGGAATAACGTTTGCCTCTCTCCAATCTTCCAGCCCTATACCTGTGGACAGTGAGAGCGAAAAGATCATCGCCAAAGGCCCTGCAACCTCTTCCCTCGCTTCCCATAGAATCCTTGGATAAATCTCATCAGGCTTGGGGGACTTGTCTATCTTCAAGTTGCTCAAAATTTCCTAGCACATCTTCCTTACTAACAGCAACCTCCTCTAGCCTACCAGCCTGTTTCACACTGTCCTCCTCTACAACTAGGTCCCTCTCAGTTGTGAATACTGAAGAAAAGTATTCATTAAGGACCTCTCCTATCTCTTTAGGCTCCGTGCACAAATTCCCTTTACAATCCTTGATTGGCCCTACCCTTTCTCTGGTCATTCTCTTATTTCTCACGTACGTGTAAAAAGCCTTGGCGTTTTCCTTGATCCTATCTGCCAAGGTTTTCTCATGCCCCCTTAGAGCTCTCCTAAGCCCTTTCTTCAGCTCCTTCCTGGCTAACTTGTATCCCTCTAGAGCCTTTTCCGATCCTTGGTTCCTAACCCTTACATAAGCATCCTTCTTCCTCTTAACTAGTCGTTTGACCTCTCTTGAGAACCAAGGCTCCCTCACTTGACCGCATCTTTCCTGCCTGCTAGGGACAAACATATCGAGCACACGCAGTATGCATTCCTTAAACAATCTCCACATTTCAATAGTGCTCTTCCCTGACAGCATCTGTTCCCATTTTGTTACCCAGTTCTTGCCTAACAGAATTATAATTACCCTTCCCCCAATTATAAACCTTACCCTGCTGTATGTACCTGTCCTTTTTCCATGACTATTGCAAAAGTAACAGAGTTATGATTGCCACCGCCAAAATGCTCTCCTACCAATAGGTAGGATGTTGGCCTGGTTCATTGCCAAGATGTGGCTGGAAAGAATGTAAAGCAAGGCCCAGATTGTTTTCCTGGCAACAACGTGCAGTGTGTTCACATTTGGAAAGAATGGCAGTGGCATTAGTAGGTACGATGATTATAGCGACAATCTCCCAAGATCTGGGTGGGTGTTGATAATGTTGCCTTGTAACAAATTATGCTTTGAATTGTCCATTGACTCGGCATGAGTGTTGGTATCTCAAGGGTGGTTAATCAGCATTTCTACCTGGATACAGGGCTCATGTTCACATTGCCATGGCAACATGATTGGAGAGAAGCCTTTCCAAGAAGCTTCTGAAACTCCGAGTTGGCCTGCCAGTGTCTCGGAGAGAAAAATGGTAGAGGTCAAACTCTTCTTGGTTCACAGCAGGAATGTGTCTGAAAGCCCGCATTTAGATTCAAAAGACCACGTAAAATCTTGAGCGAAGAATCACTTTGGACAGAGCTTTGGTCCAACTTGTCCATGCTGACCAAGTTTCCCAAACTAAGCTAGTCCTCTTGGCCTGTGTTTGGTCCATTTTCCTCTAAACCTTTGCTATTAATGTACCTGTCCAAATGTCTTTTGCATGTTGTAACTTGCCTGCATCTACTACTTCCTCTGGCAGTTCATTCCACATACAAACCACCCTCTGTGTGGAAAAAGTTGCCCCTCAGGTCCTTTTTTAAAATCTTTCTCTTCTTACCTTAAATTTATGTCCTCTATTTTTGAACTTGCCTACCCTGGGGAGAAGGCCTTTGCAATTCACCTTATCTATGCCCTTCATGATTTATAAACCTCTATAAGGCCACCCCACAACCTCCTATGCTCCACGAAAAAGTCCCAGCTTATCCAGCCTCTCAATATAACTCCAACCTTCCAGTCCCAGGGACATACTTGCAAATCTTTTCTGCACCCTGTCCAATTTAGTAAGATCCTTCCAATAGCAGGGTGACCAGAACTGCACACAGTCCACCAGAAGTGGCCTTACCAATGTCCTGTATAATCTCAACGTGATAGCCTAACTCCTGTACTCTGTGTTCTAGCAGGGAGATATCCCTGTAGTTACAGCAATTTGTCTTCTCTCCTTTTTTGATTGCTTGCAATTACATTGCTGCAGAGATCTGCTGGTATGCTGTGCTTTTAGATAAGAGGGACGAGGTTGTGAGTGCTGAGAAGTAATTGATATGGGTGCAGTGGGCATTGAATTCAATGCAGAAGAGGAAAATAAGGTAATAAGGGGCATGCAAGCCAGATGAGAAATATTTTCTCTTGGGAGTTTTGTTTGGATTTCAGCTTTTTTGAAGAAGGAAGCCTTTGGATAATTTTAATGCAGAAGTAACTAAATGAGCAAGGTGGTGAAATGTTAGCAAGGATGCATGTGCAGGAATGTGGAGTACTGATGTCATGCTTTTAAAAAAAAATTGCCCTCTTCGGTCATGTTATGGCATACCTCTGGAGCAGGTGGGACTTAAACCCTGGCCTCCTGGCTTAGAGATAGGGACAACACCACTGTCCTATTTGTGTCTGACTATTAGAGCCAGCTGGAGGGGCTGAGTTACTGCCTCCTGCTCCTGTATTCCTGTTGTATTTTGACGTTGGGGGCCAAATAGATTTTTCAATTCTGATCAGCCTGTTCAAAAATATTATTACACATTTCTCAAGCAGGTGGGACTTGAACCCAGGCCTCTATTTGTTTAGAGGTGGGGACAATACTACAAGGCCTCAAATTAAAATGGGATTAGAATAGTGAAGTGGTTGTTGTTGCCTGATAGATTCAATGAGCAGAAGATCCTTTTTTGTTTGTGCTGGAACCCTCTATGACTCTACACACTTGGAACTTGAATTCTGGCCTGGCTTAGAGACAGGAACCCTTCCAACTTACTATCAATATCATTATTAAATTTGATCGTTGGTGGAGCAAATGTGGTCGCTTAAGTGACTGCCTCCAACTCCCAGTTTTCATGTTCTTGTTAAATTGTTTAAAAAGTTGGGAGAAGAAAACGTCAAAACTGTCAGATGTATAAATAACGGTGAACACTATATGTAGTATGTATGTTAATGAGGGATATATACCGTGTAATATACAGGATTTATCCTTCCAAGATGTGGGATTTGGAATAAATTTGTTCAGGTAACCGATGGTATAGTGTTTCGATTAGCCTCCATGAGAGCGCATCCTCTGCATGCAATGACTGCATGCATGGACCTCTGAGGTTTCGCAGCAGCCAAACAATTCGAGAATGTTACATACAAACCGTTTCTGATTCATGCAAATCCCTCTGTACATCAGAGCTTGGGAATCTCTATCTGGACAGAATGCTTTTTTATTTTTCCTGCTAAAGTTTATATGTTCCCACGTTATACTCCATCTGCCAGATGGTTGCTTATATGTTTCACTTAACCTTCTCTATAATTGCTTAAATGCTCAATATTCCTTTGTGGCTTTCTTAAGTCATCTTTATATCTTAGATTCCAGTATGCCTACCTGTGGTGTGCCATTCATTATATCTTGCCAATCTGAGAGCCATTGATCACTGCTCTTTGCCCTGGTAACCAGATAATCTTGTATTCACCCCAGTGTACTACTACCTACGTTGGGCCTTTATTTTCTGTGACAACCTTGTTGTGACGCCTTTAACAAAATGCATTCACCTCATTTTTCACCTCCAGTTTAGTTTCTAGTAGTACCCTTGAAAGAAAAGTCTTCACTTTTTCAGTGTCACTTTTTGATTTTTACACATCCTTTTCTAACAATTTAATCTCTATTTTGCTTTTTATGTATCTTAACAGCATCATGTTTTGTTAACTGCAAGCCAAGCGTTGTCATCTTCATCTTTGTTTAGTTTTGCATTTTCACTTTTTATACTTCTGAATGAGTTTGATTTTCTTTGGGTTGACTGCAAATCAACACTCAAACTGCTTGTAAGTCACTGTTTAATTTTTATGATGAATCCCAGAACTTGAGCTTTTACTATGTCAACTTCACTTTTTGGAACCTACTTGTACCTTTTTATAGTTTGAATAAATTTAGGAGGGATGAACTGATTCCTTTCCTTTCCTTTCCTTCCCTGGAGCTGGGAGGCCAGGCTTGGGGCAGGGGCTGCTTCCGTATGTGTGAAGCATGTGGACTGAGTGAATATTTGCGGATGTGCTGCCAGTCTAGTAGGCTGCTTTATTTTGGATAGTGTCAGGCTTCTTGTGTTGTTGAAGCTACACTCGTCCAGTGGAGAACATTTCATCGCACTCCAGACTTGTGTCTTGTGGATGGTGGGCAGACTTTTAGTGAGTTACTCACTGCATCATTCCTAGCCACTGACCTGCTTTTGTAGCCACTGCATGGCTCGTCCATTTGAACTTCTGATCAATGGTAACCCTTCAGGATGTTGATAATGGAGGATTTCAGTGATGCTAGTGCTATTGCATATCACTCGGTGATGGTTAGGTTCTCTCTAGTTGGAAATGGTCATTGTCTGGAACTTCTGTGGCAGGAATTTTGCTTGTCAGCACAAGCCTGGGTATTGTTCCGGTCTTGCTGCATTTGGGCATGGAATGCTTCGGTATCCGAGAATCTGCAAATGGGACTGAACATCCCCATTTCTGACTTTGATGTATGGAAGAACGTTTCTGAAATAAAGCAGGGCTTGCCTCCACGAGGAATACGCACTAGTTCCTTAAGATTCAGTTACAGACAGATGCATCTTTCACCGCTAGATTGGTGCAGACAAAATCAAGTAGATTTTTCCCATACCACATACTGTGGACCAGTCAAACAGTTATGTCCTTAGAACCTGAAGCATAATCTGTCGTGGTCCTACTAAATCACTCTTGGTGATGGGCATTCACGTTCTCCACTCTGTTTGCCTTGCCTCGTTTATTCATAGGATTTGGGTCTTGTGGCCACATTTTTATCTATTTCATTGAAATGTACTTAATCTTTGGAGTATGCAATTTGTCTTTATTGGCTGTGTTTTTGATCTGCCATAGAAAGTATTGCTGGTGCACCTGCTTTTCCACCAGATAAATTTTTAACTTTTGCATGTGAAACACAATGTGTTCTAATCAGCAATAATCACAGTTGGTTATGTTTTGTAATTGATGATTGAAATGACTTGCATCAAGATTTGTGCAATAGTTATGTGTTGGAACAATTTGAATTATGCACATTAATTTGTTTGCTTCTTTCAGGTTGTGCAATGGTCTCTGCAAAACAACCTGGGCTCAAGGTGGTGCTTTTATGTACAAATCTAAATTTGTTACGCATCTTCGGTGAGGAGGCAGTTTATTTTTCTCTATCAACAACCACATAGCCAGACAAAATTGCAAAGATCTGTCCTGTGGCGAGTATGACAGCCACGACCCGTGGCTCTCCTGTAGGAGGGAATGACAACCAGGGCCAGGCGCCTGATGGACAGTCTCAGCCTCCCCTCCCACAGAATCAGGTAAACATTCAAACTTGAATATTTCATTTGTTTTATATCCGGACTGCAGGGTATTATTTTCTACCTCTTTGATGTGCACAACTGAAATCTTGTATTTTCACATTTTCAGTTTTCAATCTTCACGTTTTCTGAAAAATGCTCTTGTCACAAATCAGGCCTTTTTCCACTTTGTCATTCAAGTTTTGCACTTGATTTTGTTTTCTGAAATAGGAAAGGTGGCTCTACTTAATTTGATACGGTTAGATGTTTGTTTCAAGGGCCCTCTTGTGATGCAGTGGTGGCATTACTATCCCTGGATTCGTTGCTACTCACTGCTTCATTCTCGTGTTGTTCTGTGTCTTCCCTTTTACCTCCCACAAACTCCTCTGTCTAATCTCCAGTCCTGTCTGTACCCCCAATCTACCATTGCCACTTTTTTCTGTAAGCCCCCTCCCACCTCGTGAAAGCAAAGCACAATTTCCATTATCTCTCTCACTTTCCTGGTAGATGAATACTGGGTTTTCTCTTGAAGTGACTACGTATAAGAGATATTGAAAAATCTTAATTAGTTCATGCACTGCCTTTCTTTGTAATCTTAAAACCTGTTGTTTTTGATCAGTGGTCACAATTGTCTGTCATCTTTCTGGTAACATGTTCTGTGTAGTTTCCATAAAATGGAATTATGATTGAAATTTTTGATATGAAGTGAACGTAGAGTATTTTGCCCCTTGCCTTCAGTTTTACCAAACCTCCTGATAGGTGGCAGCTTAAAAATCATTCTCCTACTGAATAATTTTGTTGGGATTGAAGAGAATAAGCATTTGAGGATTTGGAAGCAAGTTGGGATGGGGTTATGAGGCAAAGATAGAGATAGTGTTACTGTGCTTTAAATGCATAAACTGGCAAAAAATTGGCAGAGACTAAAACTAGTATTGTAAGAATGATTGATTGTCAGTGACAAGCTGCACGTACATAGAGCAAGAGTCACTTTTAAAATGCAAGAATCTCAAGTTGAGAGAGATGAAATGGTAACCCTGTTTGCTAAGGAAAAGGAAACCATTATCTGCAGAGTGGGAGATGGTGAGGAACAATGTGCATTGATAGATCTTTAGGCGAGGAATTCAAAGGAAATTGTTTGATTTGGTTCAAGTTTGAAGTACCAGTTGCTTACAGTGTGTCCTGTTCAGTGTTGTGTTTTTTGTAGTTTTGTTACAGTAAATGTCTCAATTTTACATTTAGGATTCATGTTTTTCACCTATTAACAGTAAATCTGAATTAGTTTTGTAAGTTATTGGTCTACATAGAGATATCACTTAAATGTTTTGGCTCCAATATGCAGTATTAACAGCAAGGTGATCTTGGGGTAACAATCAAGGAGCTGGTCAACAGAGCTCAGATGAACAGTTGGAGCAAACTATGTAATGGTCATCATAGCACACAACAGATTATGGGAGCATTCAGTTCATTTAAGATGTAAAATCTCCAAATGGAAAAGCAGGCATGACAGAAGTGCTGACAGCGCAAGGCCCATCACACTGCTTTCAGTATTACCAAAGTTCTTGTGTTGTCTGTGACAGCATTCTGGTCTTGTTGTACTATCACCTCACTTTGAAGGCAAAACTATTCTGGATCAAACAGAACAAGAAATGTCATGAGATGTTCTTGGTATGGTGTACGGAATATGGAATGAGATGCATGCAAATAATGACACAAAATGTCAAATGGAAATGGAAACTAATTAGCGATGACCAGAATTAGTTGTGAATCGATGGTAGAGATTGTGTTTTGGTTTGTTTATTTATATATATGTAAGCTTTTTTTATGAATTTTGCAATAGCTTTTAGTTCTCAAAGTATATCAAATTATAAAACTTAAAACAATTCACTAATTCTAGGCCTCAATTCATGTCCACAATTTGCCAACAGTTGTGCTACATTTCAGGAGGTTGTGCCAGACCAGGTTTCACCGTTGTGGTTGAGTACTTCAGGAAACGAATAAATGATTTATTGTAATGTTTTGCCACACTGATTTTGCAACTAAATTGTTAATATCATAAGTGAAATAGTTTGGTGAAGATGTGTTTGAGGTTAACTATGATCTTGTGATTTACATGCATAGATTAATTTCTGTCTTTGGCTTTGGATAATTTGGAAAGACCTGGTTGGGGTGTCTTGAATTCGTGTTTTCTAACTTGCAGCGAGGCTGTGCATTTAGTGTAATCTGTATACAATTCAGATTATTTACCTGGATGCTTATAAATTATACAGCTGTTGAATTTCCCCAGCAAATTTCATACAAACAAAGTGTATCTCGGGATAAGAGAAGGCTATTGGTTAATCTGTTGACTGTTTTGGAAATTAAAAAAAATGATGAGACTCACCTTCTGTTTATTCCTCATTGACTTTGAAATTGCCTCTCGAATATCGATCCATTTCCATGTTCTGCAAGTTATTTTTGACAGTGCCTCCACTACCTTTTGAGACTGTACATTTCAGATTGCCACAACTCACTCAGCAGTAGCAAGTTTTGTCTATTTCCCTCAGGAGCTTTTGCAAATGATCTTAACCAGTAAGACAATAAGATGTAGGAGAAGAATTAGGCCAGTTAGCCCATTGAATCTGTTCTGCCATTCATGGAGATCATGGCTGGATCTGATAACTATCGACTCCACTTTCCTACCTTAACCCAATAACCCTTGATCTCCTTTATTAATTAAAATCTGCATCTCTGCCTGGAATGAACTTAACAATCCAACCTCTCAAGCCTTCTGTGGGAAAGCATTGGACAAATTCACTACGCACTGATAGAAATTCCTCCTTCTCTCTGACTTAAAAGGGCAACCATTTAAAAAGAGGGCATGTTCTGATGAGGGGAAAGAACCTTTCCACACTGACCCCATCAAGTCCCTAAAATCTTCTGAACAGGCAGTTGCTGAATAGAAAGACCAAACAACTAAGGATGCTGGAAATCAGAAACAAAACAAAATTGCTGGAAAAACTCTGGTCTGGCAGCATCTGTGGAGAGAAAGCAGAATTAATGTTTTGGGTCCAGTGACACCATCTCCCCCCCACCCCGACAATATCTGTTTCTTTCTCCACAGTATCAGACTTGCTGTGTTTCTTCAGCCATTGTTTCTCCTTAAGAATCTTGTCTGTTTGAAGGAGGTCATGTACAATTCTTCTAAGTTGCAGTTGTAACGGCCAAACCTACTCAACCTCTGCTCATAAGATGGTCCCTACATACCTGACATCAACCAAGTGAACCTTCTCCGGATTGCTTCCAATGCCAGTATATCTTTACTTGAGATAAGGGTCCCAAAACTCTTCACAGCATTGTGGTCAAACTAGTGCTTTGTCGAGTGTTATTAAGAGTTTGCTATTTTTGTAATCTGTTCTCCTTGAAATAAAGACCAGCATTCCTTTATCCTTCCCTTAGATGTTCAACTTTGTGCTCCCTTTTTCTGACTTATGAGGGCTGTAAAATCCTCTGTTCTGCAGCTTTTTGTAGTCTTTGACCATTTAAATAACATGCATCCTACCAAATTGCATAACCTTGCATTTTCCCAGCCTTATAGTCCAAGTTTTTGCCCACTCACTGAATTTGTCTGTATATCTCTCTAAAGACCTCAGCACTTGCCTTTTCACCTAATTTTGTGCCACCTGTAAACTTAGCTACAATAAATTAATTTTCCTCCCAGTAATTTATATATATTTGTGGCTCCAGCACTGATCCTTATGCGCTCTGTTAGTTGCAGGTTGCCACTGTGACCGTAGATCCCTTATGGTAACTGTTCTCTTCGTTAACCAATCCTCTGCTCATGGCAAGCAGCTACTTCCACTACCCTGGGCTGTTAGCTTATAAAGTAGCCTAAACTAATTAAACACCTTCTGAAAATCCAACCTAATACCATAAGATATGGGAGCAGAATTAGGCCATTCGGCCCATCTGGTCTGTCCTACCATTCAGTCATGGCTGATGTAGGTTTCTCAATCTCATTCTTCTGCCATCTCCCTGTAAGTCTTGATCCCCTTAGCAATCAAGAATCTGTCTGTCTCTGTCTTAAAAACATGCAGTGACTTGGCCTCTACAGCCTTCCGTGGCATTGTGTTCCAAAGTGTCACCACCCTCTGGCTGAAGAAGTTTCTCCTCATCTTTGTTGTAAACTCTGAGGCTATGCCATTGGGATCTAGTCTAATATTACTGGAAACATAATCTCCACGTACACTCTATCTGGGCCTCTCTGCAAGTGTCAGTCAGATCTCCCTCATTGATCTAAACTCCTACAAGTACAAAACAAGAGTCGTCAGCTTCTCCTGTGATGACAATCCCTTTATCCGTGGGATCATTCTTGTAAACCTTCTCTGGACCCTCTCCTCCAACCTTTAATACAGTGCACAAAACTGTTCACAATGTTCCAAATGCTATCTGACCAGAGCCTTGTACAACCTCAGCAGTGCTTATAGGGGCATAGAATCATACAACATGGAAACAGACCTTTTGGTCCAACTCGTCTGTTCCAACCAGACATCCCAATCTGACTTGGTCCCATTTGCTAGCATTTGGTGCACATTCCTGTAAACCCTTCCTATTCGTGTATCCATCCCAGACGCCTTTTAAATGTTGTAATTGTATTTGCATACACCACTTCCTCTAGCAACTTGTTCCAGGCATGCATCAGCATCTACGTTTAGAAAATTACCCCTCAGGTCCTTTTTACAAACTTTTCCCTCTCACCTTCAACCTATGCCCTGTAGTTTTGGACTCCCTTACCCTAGGAAAAAGTGCTTTGGGAAGAGTCCTGGGATTCTAACCCAATGGCAGTGAAGGCACAGTGACGGAGTCCCAAGTCAGGGTGGTGTGTGGCTTTGAGAGGAATTTGCAGGTTGCTGGTTTGAAAAATGCTGTTGAGGGAACATTAGATGCTTGAATGTATCTTGTAGATGCCATTACTGTGCATCAGTAGTAAGGGATGAATGTTGAAAAGATGGTGGATGAGTTGTTTTGTTCCAGAAGGTGTCTAACTTGCATATTGCTAGACCTGCACTCACCCAAACCAGTGAGTGTATTCCATTCCAATTTTGACTTCTCTGCTTCTGCAATCTAGCCCTCTTAAAATAAATGCTAACATTGCATTTGCTTTCCTAACTGCCAACTGAGCCAGTATGTTAACATTGAGAATCCTGAAGTAGGACTCCCAAGTCCTGTTGCGCTTCAGGTTTCCAAAGCCTTTCTCTGTTTAGAAAATAGTCTAAACCTTTGTTCTTCCTCCCACTTGGCCCACTCTCCAAGCATGGTGAAGTCCTTCTGCAGCTCCCGAGCTTCCTCAATACTACCTGTTCCTCCACCTATCTTTGCATCATCTGCAAACTTAAGAACAATACCTTCAGTTCCTTCATCCAAATCGTTAACGTATGACATGAATAGTTGTGGTCCTAAACTGACCCCTTCAGAAGTCCACCAGTCACTGGCTGCCATCCTGGAAAAGGCCCCTTCATCTCTCTGAAGAAGGGTCCCGACCCAAATCGTCAACTTTCCTAACTCCTCTGATGCTCCCTGCCCTCCTGTGTTCTTCCAGCTCCCCACTGTGTTGTCTCTGACTACAGCATCTGTTACTATCTTGATATCTCACTCTTTGCCTTCTGCCAGTCAGCCAATCCTGCATCCATGCCAGTCCCTAACACCTTCAGATTTTATTTAGCGGCCTCCTGTGCAGCGCGTTGTCAAAGGCCTTCTGGAAACTATTGCTTTCTTTTTATCTATCCTGCTTGTTGCCACCTCAAAGAATTCTAATAAAATTGTTAGGCATGATTTCCCCTTATGAAACCATGTTGACTCTGCTTGATCATATTCTGTGCAATATTACTGATTCAACATTTATTTCATTGCAATAGACATCTTCTCCAAATACATCCAGTGAGAACTCGCCAGTGAGCCCTCCTGATGAGCAAGGTCAGGGTGATGCTCCTCCTCAACTTGAGGAGGAGGAGCCTGCATTTCCTCACACTGATTTGGCCAAGCTGGATGATATGATTAATAGGTGAGTGCAACTGGACTGAAAAATGAAGTAATTTGACTTCAAGTATCTTATTTTAACTTGACATTTTGCTTCTTTCAGACCTCGTTGGGTAGTTCCAGTGTTGCCTAAAGGTGAATTAGAAGTTCTATTAGAAGCTGCTATAGATCTTAGTAAAAAAAGTAAGTTTTTGCAATCTATTGAAATATATTGAAAACAATTAGTGACTTGAATGTAGAATGCTTAAAGTTCATTTTATAGCTAGAAAATACTTCAATGCTTTGATTACATGGGCAAAATTGAAAACTTATAATTTAGAGAAATTAGGTTATTTGGGATTTCTTTTGAATTGTTATTCCTGCTTAATCAAAAATTATACATGTTCCGTGAAATCTGAATCACAGCTGCCATCCCTTATTTTAAAGGGACAGTAATACCTTCCAAATAAGTATAGTCTGTGGATGCTCTCTCTGTCCTATGAGATGAGCTTTTATTGGATCCAAACACATCTATGCACAGTTGACCTGGTCTGAAATAGCTTTCATGCTTTTTTAATAATTACATTATTTATGAAGCATGGAAACCAGTAATTTGGTTCAATTACCCATGCTGACATCATCTTACCCTATCACAATATCATTCTATTTCTTTCATCATGTACCTGCCAAGCTTCACCTTAAATCAATTGCTTCATGTGATAGCAAGTTCCATATTCGAACCTCTGTATTAAGTTTTTCCTGAGCTTGCTGTTGGATTTATTAGTGAATGACCCTGACCTTCTATCAGAAATATCTTTAACACATCCTTTGGATTAATCTGTGACTTAATGCCATTAATTTCTGTGGGTTTAGCAGTTTTTTTTAGTTCTTGGAAGCTGATCATGATGTAAATATTCTTGGCCAGTATCAACTGTGCAATCCTGCCATTCAAGTGCAAGTAATCAAGAGTATTTATGTAGATGAGAGAAAGCCAGTCAAAGATGAACTCACCAGCTGTCTGAACAGGATTTTTTTTTCTGGGAGGATCTGATGAGATGTATTGCAGTGCAGCATCTTCTGTAATAAATGCATATGGGGCCTTTTCTTAGGATTCGGGAGTTCTTTATAACTATTTAATAATATTTGTGGAAAGTGTAAAAGTACTCTGTACTTTCTGGACTTAAGTATTAGTTGTGGATGCTGAAAAATTTCAAGATAACAATGCCCATGCTGAAAAGGAGAATAGTTTTCCAAATGGAAAAACACACAAAACCACCTGTTCATCAACACTTGGAAAGTTTGAACAGTCTTTATTGGCTTGAAAAATAAGAGTTTTTATAAAGTAGTGCTTTGAGGGAAGTCACCGTCTTCACTAATTTTTGCAAGACAGTTATGCAAAGGGAAATGTATTGGAATGCATTTAATTTAATTTAGTTCTATGTTAGGAATTGCTGAGGAAGTTAATCATACAACTGTGCAGATGCATAGAGAACACCTGTTCATAAATCATTAATTGAATGTTGTATAAAATTTTCAAAAGGGGCTTGCAAACAATGTTCACTTAATTAAGCATTATTTGGACTCTTCAATTGTTCAGAGACTTTGCACTGCATTTTTGCATAATCCAAGATCTATATGTCTTGTATGTTAACTTTCTACATTGTCTTTGTGTAATTGCATTGCCTCCTCAGGCTATAGCGTGTGAAATTTAGTCTTAAAATCCCAAATTGATGCAGTTGAATGTTGTATTGTTCTGTCAAATGTATTTTGTATAACATAAGTTCTGTTGTTTTTGTAGGCCCAAAGTCTAATTCATACTTTACAAGCAGCAGAAATTGCAGAATGATTGATTGTTTCTGAACCTTTTGTCTGAAGACTTTGTTCATTAAACAATTGACTCAACTGCCTGCAATTAGATCAAGTGCTCAGTATTGACACAGTTGAAAGTGCAGGAGGGAAGAGTTTGAGGGATAAGAGTTCTTGTGTAATGGTAGTATCCTTACCTCTGAGCCAGGTGGCTCAGGATCAAGCCCCACCTGTGCTAGAGATGTGTCATAACATCTCTGACCATGTTGATTTAAAGTATCAAGTATCAGGATGATTGATCCTTAATTTGAAACATTGCATGAAGTCCAAATCTCAAAGTCAAACTGCTGACCGTTATAGCTTAAAATTTGTATCTGTGTATGATCCCGATAATTAGACTTGTGTATGTATTACATTGTAAACTGCTTTATTGGTGAATTTCACACTGCAACTAAGATAACCAGGTTCCCAGTAATTTTGATCAGGCCTACCTTTTTTCATTTTCAAGGCCTTGATATCAAAAGTGAAGCATGTCAGCGTTTTTTCCGTGATGGTCTCACAATTTCCTTCACAAAAATTCTAACAGATGAGGCTGTGAGTGGTTGGAAATTTGAAATCCACGTAAGTATTTTCTTTTTTGCTTATGTGAAATGTTTCATTTTGAAATTGAAATTTGTATTTACTTTAGCTTGAAAAAAATTATGGAAATAGAAAATTTGTTTTCTCACTTTGTACCAAATTTGCTGTTAATTCAGTGTAAAATCCTTTTATATCTGTGCAACTTGCATTGTTGTATTTCTTCAATTTCGCGTACTCCATATAATTCTTAAGAATTGATACGTTTTTTCAAAAAGGAAAGGTGGTTTTTTTTTTCAAGTAGCCCTGGGATGGACTCACGAAAGTTCTGTACAATTTTAGCAAGATTTCCTTTGTCTTGTATCCTAACCCCCTTGCAAATAAGGCCAACATAGTATTTCTCTTTGTAATCACTTGGTGTACCTGAATAGTAAGTGTGTGCCTCTTAAGAGTGTATCTAAGGCTTTCTGAAGTTGGATTTTACATGACTAATGCCTTAGACAACTTGACCAAAGTGAATAACGTGGCATTTCCCCATATTATACTAAATTTGCCACTTGTTGCGATCCAGTTAGGGAATTAGCGTTTAGAAAAATATTGTGAACTCCTTAATTTAGTCAAGAAAAATACACGACTTGACTTTTAAACAAAATGCAAATTGATTGACATTAAAATTAAACAAGAAATATGATTGCTAATACTACACCTTTATAGCCACTTATGTCAGGCCCTAAGGTCTACTTCTCACTTTCCGCAAGCATTCTCTTAAGACATGTCAATTGTTCTAGTTAATTACTGTGGTGTATTTGTTTGGTCCTGACAGGAGAATTCTCCTTAGCCCCAGTTGTTCTCGGGTAAAATTTTAATTTACTATCTCTTGGATGTTAATACCTCAGTGCTTTGCTGTTACTTTTCCAATATTTCCAAGCTAATTCAGCTGATTCTTTTCTTTTTATCCCACTTCTCTGTGGAGACCACTGAATTTTTCCATTAATTTCAAACTAGGCAATCTTTAAGCTTTTGTTGCCCCTCAAAATTCAAACTGAGTTTAAGCCTTGCCTGTATTTTGTGGTAAATGAAGGTGGAATTTTTGAATTCTGTTTATGGCACAGGTCACTTTCATTGTCATTTATTTTGGCTGTCAACTCTGAGCTGCAAACTACATGTCCAAACGGTGACAAACACTCTAAGCAAACAGTCAGATAAAATAAGTAGCTCCTTATGTTTCATCCACCTCCAGCATGCTCTTGTGTTGTTCGCAAGTACCATTATTTTTTGATCTGATGAAGTAAGCGAGTTTTATAACCTTCCAAGGTTCACAAAGAGCTTTTGGGCTATATTTTGGTGTGTCTCCTTACGCATAAACGTCTTTTAGATTGCTGTTGCTGCATGGATTGGAGACCTGACTTCTCCAGTTCTTCAACAAAGTAAACTCATGCATTATAGTTTTTTAATTTCGACTTCATTGAACAAATGGGCAGCTTTCGAATTGCTTTTTATTGAGGTATTCTGCCCTTTTCTCAGACCCAGCAGTTTTAATTATATTACTTCAATAACTTCCTAGCGCTAAAAACAGTACCTCTAAAATATCAACATTAATTATGAGCTAAATGTTCACAACACACCTTGTAACACTGTCGCTTAACCTGCTTACATCATCTTGGATAATAAAGCAAAGAACTGTGGATGGTGGAGATTGTAAATGCAAAAGCAGAAATTGCTGGAGAAACTGCAGATCTGGCTGCATGTGTGGAGAGAAAAGAGTTAACATTGAATACAGTTCTGAAGAATGGACCACTGGATTTCTGTTTTATCTTTTTGTAGACTTTCTTTCCTCTTGGGCTTTGATTTCCATCAAGCGTGTCATCATCAAATGTGGATATATTTTTGTCTGTCTCTTCTGGCTGATGTAAAGCTTATGTGGCTTTTCAGAAGTAGTTTTTTGGGTAAAAATATCAATTAATATTTACTGAATCTTCAGGGAAATAATCTACTTAGTTGGTGGGTTTCATTTGCTTTCATCAGATCCAAGCCTAATTTAAAATTTCGCAACACGCAAGTTAAAAGGATAGTTCAACTCTGAAATTTTCTTCCCCAGAAACCTGTGGAGTCTGGATAACTGAACTCATTCAAGCTTGTGTTCGATATATTTTTGATCATGGAAGAAGTTGAGGGTTATGGAGGGCAGACAGGAAGGTGAAGTTGAGACCAGTCTCTGATCAGCTATGATCTTACTGAATGATAGATCAGACTCAAAAGGCCTACTCCTGTTCCTAAGTTAAAATTACTCTTAATTTCTGCCTTTGTCTGACTCCGGTTATGATATATGGCTATGGAAGTAACCATCTTAACCAATAAAGATCTTGCCAGTGCATGATAATCACCTATAATAGTATCCCCTTATCTTATTTGTGTAGTAAAGGGGAAAAGTTGCAGATCTGAAAATGAATTTAAAAACTTAATGGCTGTAGTTTTAATTAAAAATCTCTTGATGACTAACAGTTGTTTGCATGCCAGCACTTGAAAATAGATTATATCTTAATGGATAATTGTGATCAGTTATTTTCAAGATTTCTTGGGGAAGCATACAAAAATGAGTTGTACGCTGGATTTTAAATTTGATTTCATTTCTTCAGTGTTACAAATAGGCTGTTCTTAAATTAAGAGCATTTAATGTATTGAAAATATTGATTTCAAAGTCAGGTTTTGGGAAGGAAGTGTTCTTTTCAACAACGATCTGTGATGTTAATAAATGTGCTACTGTGATCCTAGTTATTTCTCCGTCCCACTTAACTGTACTAATGCATCTCTTGCTGAGAAAATGCAATTTTATTTTCAAGTCATCCAAGGATCAGCACACAACCTTAAAGGGGTTGAAGGATTATGCAAATGTTCCTGTTGTCTCCTGCATGCCATAACTGTTCAGCTCTGAATCAAAACCTATTGGGACTTTGAATTAATTTAGGACTGACAGTGATAGTTTCCTGTATGAAATTTGAGCTGGGCTGAGCAGCTAAATACTTAAGTGGATCATCAGTAATGCTGTAATTTAAAAGATGTTATGAGCTGAGGGAAGAATTGTGACCATTGAGTGTGACAAAACTGATTTGCATTGCATTATTAACAGTATATTCCGCTAATGTATGTTATTCATTAGTGTGGGTTTTCATGTATTGGACTTCACGTAAGTCAGTAATCTCTTTGTTGATATAACCTTTTGTACAATGCATTGTTACTGAATACTTTATGTATCAATTATACAACTGATGTTCTTTCTCTTCTTTTAAGAGGTGTATTATAAATAATACTCATCGCCTCATAGAACTATGTGTGGCCAAGCTATCCCAGGATTGGTTTCCCCTTCTTGAACTTCTTGCTATGGCCTTAAATCCTCACTGCAAATTTCATATCTACAATGGTACACGCCCATCTGAGACTGTTCCTGCAGGAGTCCAGCTAGCTGAAGATGAACTCTTTGCTCGACCGCCTGACCCACGTTCACCAAAGGTTTGGCAATTCAGCCTTTTTTTGTTGTGCTTAATAAAATTTCACTGTTGTAAGTTAATGAGCAATTGTTGCAGTTGATTTCTGATCAAATATATTAACACTTTCCATCTTGGGGAACTGTAATGTTGGATGAACTTATATCTAGAAGTGGCAAATCTTGATAAATTACTAACATTAGTGTACTTGTTGGAAGTAGTATATTTTTACTGCTTCGCTGTATATCGATACCAAATATGGAAATTAAAGCAATGTCAAGGAGCTGCAAACTTTAATGAGCTCCTGTCCACTTGTGTACATCTGTTAAACAAGTTTTTACTGTAGAGAAAGATATGGACACTAAGGAACGCAGAAATAAATATTGATGTTGTGGGAGGCTAGGGAAGAAATTGTAGGGCTGCTGGCAGAGATTTCTACTATCTACAGCTGTGGGTGAAGTGCCAAAGGATGGGAGGGTGGCTAATGTGTATTTATTTAAGAAAGGCTGTAAGGAGAAGACTGGGAACTATAGACCAGTGAGTCTAACATAAATGGTGGGTAATTGTCAGAGAGCATTCTGAGAGATAGGATTTACATGCATTTGGAGAGGCAAGGATTGATTAGGGATAGTCCGCATGGCTTTGTGTGTGGAAAATTGTGTCTCAAACTTGATTGAATTTTTTGAGGATGTGACCAAAAAGATAAATGAGGGCAAAGTGGTAGTCCTTGTCTTCATGGACTGTACTAGAGCATTTGACAAGATTCCGCACTGAAGACTGGTTAGTAAGGTTAGTAAAGTTAGAAAACACGGGATTCAGGGAGAGCTTATATCCAGTTGGATACGAAATTGGCTTAACGGTAGGAGACAGAAGGTGGTGGTGGTGAATTGTTTGGCCTGGAGGCCTGTGACCAACAGTGTTCCACAGGGATCAGTACTGGGTCTGCTGTACTTTGTCATTTATATAAAGATTCGGATGAGATTTAGGAGGAATGGTTAGTAAGTTTGTGAATGACCCCAAAATTGGTGGTATAGTGGACAGTGAAGAAGATTATCTAAGATCACAATGGGATCTTGATTAAAGGGTCAATGGGCTGGGAAGTGGCAGATGGAGTTTAATTTGGATAAATGTGAGGCGTTGAATTTTGGCAAAATAGAATAAGGGCAGGACCTACACAGTTAATGGTTGGACCCTGGGTAGTTTTGGCAACAGAGACCTAGGGGCTTAGGCACATAGTTCTTAGAAAGTTGCATTACAGGGTAGACAGTGTTTGAAATGGCATTTGGCCGCACATGTCGTCATTGCTCAGACCTTTTGAATGTGGGAGTTGGGACATCATGTTGAGATTGTACAGGATGTTCACGAGGCTGTGCAGAGTTCTGGTCACCCTGTTTCAGGAAGGATATTATTTAGTTGGAGAGGGTTCAGAAAAGATTTACAGGGGTGGTGCTAGGACTGGAGGGTTTGAGTTAGAAGGAGAGGCTGGATAGGCTGGGGCTATTTTCCTTGGAGCATAGGGGGTTGAGTGGTGATCTTATAGAGGTGTATAAAATCACAAGGGGCATAGATAAGGTGAATAGCAAAGGTCTTTTCCCTACGGTGGAGAGTTTAAAAAATAGAGGGCGTAGGTTTAAGGTGAGAGGAGAAAGATTTGAAAGGGACTTGAGGGGCAACTTTTTCAAAGGGTGGATCCTGTGTGGAATGAACTGCCAGAGGAAGTGGTAGTTGCAGGTAAGTTGCAACGTTTAAAAGATGTTTGGGCAGGTAAATGAATTGGAAAGGTTTAGAGGGATTTGGGCCAAACACAGGCCAATGGGACTAATTTAGTTTGGGAAACTTGATTGGTATGGACGAGTTGGATCGATTTTGTTTCTGTACATAATGACTCTGACTTTATGACTGTCTGTGTACGATATTGACTTGTCTACTTTTACTGTTGATGCTTGGATTGAAGAAATGAAATTTTATCCATCAAATACCATTTAGGCAATCTGGTTCCCTGGAATCTTCGGCAAGATATCTGTTGAATGTCTGGGCCATCCATGCCCAGTTGATTGTGGATTTAATGTCTGGTGGTCATTGCTAAAATTAACTTATCAATTGGACCTGCAACTGGAATTCTGAAATTAGTCTGAATGCATTTCAGTTAGGGAGGAAACAATTCTTGTGGATGCTAATGATCAGAGGTATAGATAGAGTGGACAGCCAGAGACTTTTGCCTAGGGTGGAGGTAGCTATTACTTGGGGGCATAGTTTTAGAGTGGAGGTAGATATGGGGGAGACATCAGAGGTAGGTTCTTTACTCAGAGAATGGTAGGGGTGTGGCACGCATTGCCGGAGAGAGTAGTGGAGTCAGCCTCATTAGGGGCATTTAAGCGGCAATTCGATAGGCATATGGATGATAATATAAGGTAGGGGTGGAGGTTAGATAGACCTTAGGTTTAGGGTAAAAGTTCGGCACAACATCGTGGGCCAAAGGCCCTGTGCTGTACTGTTCTATGTTTTATGTTCTTTGTTCTAATCATGTTCACTTGCAGTTTTGACTAAGGCCGAGTTTTTCTGTGGATATTTAATTCAGGGCAGTGAAAGCTTAGTTCATATCCTTGTGCTGAAATCAACTCCTAGTAAGAACTTTTTATTTCATAGTGTCCATGGAGAACAGTTGGCCATACCTCAGGAAAATTGCAAAGAAGAAAAGAGTGAGAAGTTGCTTAATGCGAGCAAGAATTGTTGGTAAGAAGTCAGCAAGCCAACAATTAATACTGTGCTAATCAGCAACTTCTCCAGTGTTACTTTTTATTTTAGTTTTTTTTAATCAGTAGAGGAATTGAGAGCCATGAGGTTAAGGTAGGAAAGTGGAGTTGAGGATTAGCAGATCAGCCATGATCCCCTTGAATGGCAGAGCAGACTTTCTGGGCTGAATGGCCGACTTCTCCTTTATCTTATGGTCCCAAATGTAGTAATGTTCCAATCAGCAGTGACAAATTAGGTCACCAGGGTGTTGGGCCCTAACATGACTTGTTAATTTAGATTTTTATGATCTCAAGAATTAGCAACAAGAATGAGGAAAATTATAATTAATTACAGTATTTCCTGAATGTTCTTCAGGGGTTGTATGCTGAGTAAACTGTGGACCAGTGCTTCAAAATGGTCATTGTGGAAAGGATTCTCACTTTGATCCTAAAAAAATGGAGTTTTAAGTTTTCATTCCAATGTTTTCATATATTAGAAGGAGCAATTGCATTTATTGAAGAATTGTTACTGCAGCTAAAGTGCTTTCTCAAAAGTTAAGTGTGCAAGGAGAAGAGTTGTTAAATTTTATACTCTTGTCACAGTTGGATCTCATTTGCAGGGTTGTGGGCCATTTAATTTATTTTGGTTGAATAATTCTTGAACAGTATTGCAGAAACAATGAATTGGTACTACTTTTTTCCCCCAAGTTTTCAAAATACAACTTACAGAAGGAGTAGCTATGTAATTTCATAACTCAAAAAAAATTACTTGCTGTAGAGCTTGAATGAACATAAATAACTTTGATCTGAACTTCTAACTTATCTCTAGGGTTGGCTTGTCGATCTCATCAACAAGTTTGGAACATTGAATGGATTTCAGATTCTACATGATCGATTTGTCAGTGGTTCAGCATTAAATGTTCAGATAATTGCAGCACTCATCAAGTAAGCAGACTTCTTCAATGTCTCAATGTACAAATGTGAGAGGAATTGGTGGGGAAGTCTTTAGTACTTTTTACATATTAAGTGACAATAGGGAACACTATACATGTAATCAGGCCAGATATTTTGACTTGGATGATTATTTGACTGGAAATAAGGGAAGCACGTCTGATCTTTTGATTTATCAGTATTAGCCTTCTATCTAGGTCAGAACTCCAGTAAGATAATAGGGAGCTGTGCAGGCATCAGAAATGTCTGTTTTCTTGTGATAAATCTTAAGATGCAACCATAACACAACCTTGTGTTCTGTAAATGGATGTCTGACTTAATTAAGCAAAAATTTGTGGTGCTTTGATTGTAATGAGGAGTACTAATAACATGAGACTAATAGATCATTAATTATGGAATTTGACATTACAGTTGCAGTTCTCAAGTCTATTAATCTTGATTGTTTTGGACCATACTAAGTCTAGAAACAACAAGTGGCTTTTCTGTACAATTACAGTAATAACCGGTCTTCTTTTCTCTGCAGTAGCTTCCTTGCAGCTAAGTGGAGAATTCCTACCCTTCATTGGTAAAATGGAGATTTGCTTCCTTTATTATGGATTTAATGTACAAATACTGTTAAAGTGATTGTCACCTTATCGATGAATGATTCCCACTCCACATGGTTTAAATAAATGATCCTTGCCTTTTATCATGGCTGTCATGAAGGATCTTCTGTTTTGTGACTTGAATTAAGTTCCCTAAATGCACTGCTCATTAGATGATTTGTTTGTTTGTTTTTAATTTGGCCAGCTTTAATTACTGTCTTTGTAATGTCCCTGGGTCTGTGAACTTGGATTCACCTTCCTATTGTAGCCCCTTCTGTTTCTATAGCCATGCTTCATGGTGCCTGTGGACAAGATGATCAATTTGAGTTTTTAGGTGATTTTTAACTACTTTTCTATCCTGGATTACTGTGCCATTTTCAGATTTCCACTGGCTCACCAGGGATTTTACCCTCAAAACCTTCAATGCCTGTTTTGTTCACTGATCGATTCCAACTCTGGAATGCTATCATAGACCACTGCCTCGCAATGTAGCCTGTATGTGCTTGGATGTTACTAGTGCTCCTTCTCCAAGGTGTGGCTGCCTTTAATGTTGCAGTGTTTTTCTTAGCAGGTCTGAAATGTTTTCACTATTCGCTGGAATTTTTTTCTTGTTGAGGATGCCATGAAGGTTTCTTTTGTAGTGTTCTTAAATATTCAATTCTTCCCTGCTGCTGACACTAAACATGAAGTGGCCATAGTCTTACCAGACCATAGGGCTGCTCTGCCATTAGAGAGAATGATGACTTGTGTTTGTTTAAGCTAAGGGTCACCACACCTTGAGCAAAAAGAGAGGTTGAGAAGGAGATTCCTTCACACTAACCCTTCAGCTGGTGTGGGAATTGAGTCCATGCTGTTGGCATCACTGCATCACAAACCTGCCGTCCAGTCAACCAAGACAGTACAGTATGACCTAGGCAACTTCAAGCTGAGTCTCACTGGTATTCACCATACAGTATAAACAGTCAATCAAGTCTCCAATGCGGTCTACCATGTATTGTATGGGTATGCCAGTTCGTTACCCTGTATGTGCAGCTGCTTATGATGAGCTTGCCTACCGCTATCATGTTTAATTGTGGGAAACTATAAAGCCTACTTAGTTAATAGAATATCGTTATTGCATGTTAGCACTGTGTTATGGGTTCCATTGACATGGTAGACAAAGTCAGATTTTTAGGAGGCCTGTGTGTTAGCTATGACTCTTTCAAAATCCTACGGTGTTATATCTGTATGACATGCTGTTTATGTTACTTGTCAGTATTTACCGATTTCACTCTCCTATGTCACTGAGAGGAGTGTTGGTAGAGATTATTTGTAATGTTTCATACAGTTGCAGAATTGTTACAGCAGAAGAAGCTGTTTTGCCTGTGGTGCCTGTCATCTCTGTAAAAGACTTTTTTGCTAATTACCATTGCTAATCTTGCCAATTATGTTAAATCTGTGCCACCTTGTTCTCAATGTTTCCACCAAAGGAGACAATACTTCTCTATTAGTCATTTTGAATAAATCTGTTAAAATTGCCCGTCAGCAGTTTCCAAGGAATGCTTCTGTAAAACTCTTCAATCTATCAACAGAACTGAAGCTCCTCATCCTTGCATGTGCTACATCTATGGTCAACAAATTGTTGGACAAACCATTCGCTTGTTAGTGCTTGAGGCAGCTCCAAAATGAGCCAACAGCTGTGATCAGTACAGAGAAGGTTTCAGGTCTCTGGCCCATCAAATAAAAAAAAATACAAGTTCCAGGAATTTGGAGAACAAATTGAAAGCTACATGAACAGATGATCATATCATTCAGCAATGTCCAAGGTGATAACAGTCATTGAAATTCATCATCGCTCTTAGATTCCAAGAAACTCTTGACCACTCCAAAATTAAACCAGGCTTGTTTCAGTGAGATACAGAAATGTGCAAAATCATTATTTGTAAATGGTCAGGATCCCATGCCTGGCAATAGTATTCAGAGTCCACAGAAAAGAAGCTTAGTGCCAGAAAGCCAAAGCCAAACTCTGGTAACAGTCAAAAGTGGTCTAGACTCCTCAATGCTCAAAAATATTAAATGCTATCAGGTCGATGCAGTTCAAATCCTTCGGTGAGCTCATGTTTCCTGCAGAGTAATGATATATGGAGGAGTCACACTAATCCCTTGAATGAAGCTCTGGCAGAACAAAGATGTACTAAGTAACCTTGACAATTCTCATTTTCAAGAAATCAGAGAAAATGAACAAACAACTGCAACATATTATTGATCTCAACTGTTGTCAGAGGACTGGAATACAAGAGGTTTGAAGCAGTGCTTTCATAGTCTGCTGTGCCTGAAGAACTGAGTGTGATTCTGAGCACCACACATATTAGTTATGAAATACTGATCTTGGAGGGAGTACTGTAACTTTACCACATAACTGGACTGAGGATGAAATGTGAAGGGAAACACAAACTACTTTTGCATTCACCAAACTTTACAAGTTTATGGGATGATTTGATTGAAATTTTCATGATATCAAGGAGAACTGAGTGTTTGTTTGTTTGTTTCTTTCTACCTATCTTTCTTCTGGTAGGAATATAGTGCATAGGAGCAGACCTTTCAGGAGTGAAATTAGGAAATGCTTATGTACTAGAATGGTACAAGTTTAGAATGCTCTTCTCTAAGTGGCAATTGATGCAAGATCACTTGATAATTTTTAGTTCCATGATTAATAGATTGTTAACTAAAAGTATTAGGGGATATGGGATAAAACTGAGTATATGGAATTTGGCTGAAGATCAACCACAGCCCCATGAAGTGTTAAAACAGCCTCGTATGGACTCCTGTTATTTCTGTGGGAAGAGTGTAGGACAGGTACGTTAGTTTGGAACTAAGACGGATCTGGGATAATACAGATCAGTTTTGGCTTGATGCAGGACAATGAAGAACTTTGACAGGAAATATGAGTGAGAGTAAGCTAATAGCCCCTTAAAAATACTCTGCTATTGAATAAGATCATTGCTGTTTTTTTGATTGTGGCCTTAACTCTACTGCCTGTGCCCACAGTTGTTTACAGTTTGGGGCGGCTCAGTGGTTAGCACTGTAGCCTCACAGACCTGGGTTCGATTCCAGCCTTGAGCGACTGTCTGTGTGGAGTTTGCACATTCTCTCCGTGTCTGCGTGGGTTTCCTCCGGGTGCTCCGGTTTCCTCCCACAGTCCAAAGGTGTGCAGGCTAGGTGGATTGGCCATGCTAAATTGCCTGCAGTGGATGGGTCTGGGTGGGATGCTTCAAGGGTCAGTGTGGACTTGTTGGGCCGAAGGGCCTGTTTCCACACTGTAGGGATTCTATGATTCTGTGATAACTGTTGGCTTGATCATCTCAGTTGGATGTTTGTTTTCTGCAGGCCTTAAAATTCAGTGGTTGCTTCCAAATCGGAGATCTGGGAGACATGGTATTAGTTTTTCCCCAAGACTTCCCAAAACAATCTTTTTAAAGTTATTTTAAACTTGAGCTCGAGAACATTGGAAAACCAAACCTTCTCTTCATAGCTCAGAACCTATATGTCTCAAACTTTGTCTTTTTAAAACTGATAATTTTACACCCTGGGCTCTTGTTTGCCCTTATACCAATACTTCCATACGATGGCAGTTTTTTTCCAGGAATCTAGGCTGCTTTTTTCCTTGAGCTCCCAGGCTGAAGTACCCCAATCCAGTTGTAACTAACCTTTCGTCATAGATTCCACTGACCGATTGCTCCATTCCTTGTGTTTCTGCCGTTTTCTACAGTCTGCAGCACATTTCTTGCAACCGCTGCTACCTGTCCATGTCACTCTTTTCACCTTTAGTGCTGGTAAGTCCCCCTTTTGTCATTGCAGTGTTTACAGGGCATTATTTTGTTTCCATGCTCAATCTTCTTCCATTATTTCCAGATTTTGTACAATAGCAGCATCCCCTTGTATTGTTGCAACCTAGGATTCCTTTGTAATACACCACATCTAGCATTCCCCACATTGTTTTACAGTGCATTCTCAAATCAGATTGTGGTACTCTTGTATTTTTCTCCATCCATTCAGGTGGCACGGCGAGTCAGAGATTAGCACTGCTGTCTTATAGTGCCAGGGACCCAGGCCCGTTTCCAGCCTTGGGTGACTGTCTGCATGGAGTTTGCACATTCTCCCCGTGTCTGCTTGGGTTTCCTCCGCGTGCTCTAGTTTCTTTGCCCAGCTGAAAGATGTGGCAGTTCGGTGGATTGGCCATTCTGAAATTGTTTGTGGTGTTCAGAGATGTGTAGGCTAGGTGAATTAGGGATGAAAACTGCAGACTTACTGGGATATGATAGAGGGCATGGATTTGGTCGGGATGTTCTTCCAAAGGTCTGTGTGAACTTGATGGGCTGAATGGCCTCCTTCCACACTGCAGTGGGGTTCTGTGACAAGTATGGGTGCATATCTGAATAACGTTTTTCCCTCTCTTTCCTGGGTTCAGGAAGTCAAGTAACGAAGTCATGCTTGGAGTCCTAGAAAAGAGGAACAGAAATAAGATATTTGTGTTGCAAAGTTGGGTAGAGTATTTATGTTTGTAAAATGATAGAGTGGAAGAATCTGTGGTCTCTTTAAAACATGTGTCTTTGAGATTAAAAAATGTCTGCAGGCAGCAGCAGACGCAGGGTTTTTGAAATTGAAGCATTGTATCAAAAGGCTATACTGTTAGCAGGCAAAGCTGCACTTTTACTAAGACAGCAGGTTCTAATGAATTTAGCCAATTAATTTAAACCAGCCCCAAGATATCAAAACTCAATTAAATTTGAATCTGATGGTTTTGACAACCTAGGACCAATGATATTATTAGAAATTAATAGATCATCAAGGGTATAAAAGAAGAGGCCATTTGAAAATTAGGGTTAGAGTCAACTGTCATCTGCCAAGAGAAGAGCACTAACCTCTAAAAGAATCACTGGCTCTCTGAATTTTGTCAGCTCTCAGAAAACCATCATCTAAACAAGATACAATAGCACTCTTAGCTAACAGTCCTGACACAGGAATTCGACGGAGAAAGGCGTTCCTGATGGAGAACAGTGGAGAAGACAAAGAACATTCTGGAGAACTTATCCTGGCTGTAATTTGTCTTTTAATTTTTTTTTTATTACTTTGATTGATATAAGTGGGACCTGTATTTATTGGAACAGCATACCATTAGAATTTTTTTATTTGGGAATAGTTGGTAGTTGAGGGGGGAATTGTTTGGTTTGATAGTTGTGTTAATTTGTTTACTGTTAGATAAATTGTTTCTTTTTGAATATAAAGTTAGTATCAGGGATCTCTTTCATTTAACCACTCCTTTATAACAGATTGGGGGGGGAAGTGGCTAGAAGCAGTGGATACCACTTTCACGTTTCCTTCAACAGATTACGAGGCAAGGTGTGTTTCTCTGGGTGTTTCAGTTCAAGGTATCAGAGAGGTTTGACCTTTGCTGCATGAGTGTCGCCAACCCCTTCCACCCAACTGTTGCCACCACACACGCACACCTGTCCTCAACTCTGTTTTTGTCAATTCCTGAACTCCTTGATATATAACTTCCCACAACTAGTTAATTCACTCATTTCACTTGCCAACATTGAGCTGTTCATCCTATTTGTGCCTTTTCCTTGCTGTAATTTCTGTATTTCCCAGTACTTCTAACATTGCTGTAGAAAAATTTTGACATGTATAACAACACTTAAGTTTACCCTTCTTTTAGCTCATGAGAGTCACTGCTTAAAGGTGCCATATGCTTTCAATTTTTAAAGCAGCTATTTTCCATGACTCACTATTCTTGGAACAGTTCTGACAACGCTATTATACATCGTCATTCTGCTGGAGGAAACTATAGAGTGCATATCTTTGCTAATTCCTACCTGTGGCACTCCTTTAGTTACAGCTAACAGTACTGGGATCTCAATATGATCTATATCAATGGTCCACTCTTCCAAATCAAATAAATAGCAGCCCAGTTTATTGGTGACAGCAAAACAGAGGGGCAAAATGTTGCAAACAAGGTACAGTGTCTGCAGAGGAATACACAAGTTGAGTGAGAGGGCAGAAATTTGGAAGATGGAGCATCATGTGGGAAGATATGATGAATTTATCTACTTTGGCTGGAAGAATATAAACAGTGTACTGTTTCAGTAGAGTGTGATTGCAGAACTGGGAAGTACAGAGGAATCTGGGTGTCTTGGAACTGAATTTCCAAGTGTTAGTGCGCTGTTAGAGCAAGTGACTAGAGAGGCAAACAGAGACTTAAGTAATGTTTGACGAGGAAAGTTAAATTTTATGATGGTTGTGGAAAGCCTTGCTGAGACTTTGGTGCACTGTGCGCATGTTATGGCCTCTTTAATTAAGTAAAGATTATAATTGCCTTAAAAAGCCATTCAGAGACGGTTCAATCATAGGATCCCTACAGTGTGGAAACAGGCCGTTCGGCCCGACAAGTTCACACCGACGCTCGGAGCATCCCACCCAGACCCTTCCCCCATAACCCACCCAATCCACACATCCCTGAACACTATGGGCAATTTAGTATGGCCAGTCCACCTAGCCTGCACATCTTTGGACTGTGGGAGGAAACTGGAGCACCCGGAGGAAACCCACGCAGACACGGGGAGAATGTGCAAACTCCACACAGTGCTCCACGGCTGGAATCGAACCCAGGTCCCTGGTGCTGTGAGGCAGCAGTGCTAACCACTGAGCCACCGTGTGCCATCAATTGCTGAAGGGCTTACCGTGAAGAAAAATTGAGCAAGCAGAGTCTATACGGATTGAAGTTTTAAAGAATTGAGAGATGGGTTTTTTTGGACTGTAAAGATTCTTAGGGGATTCTTGGGATGCTTTCTCTTGTGTGAAGGTTATACTTGGGTGTGCGGTTTTAAAAATAAAATGTCTCCTTTCAAAATAAAGGAGAGCATTTTTTAAAACTGTTTAGAGTATGTTGAACTCCTTTCAAGAAATTTTTCCAAGTTGATTTCGGGTTGCTGAACTTCGTCAAGTATGAGTGAGATAAAGTTTTGATTGGGATGAATGCAGGCAAGTGGAAACAACAAACTGATCAGCCACAGTAGAACAAACACAAAGGTTTAAATTTCTTTCTCCTGCTCCTAAGTTCTTTGTTCCACCTCTGTAAATTCTACTTATTCCTGTTGTTTCTCCCTCTAACTGTGGAATTCTTTTAGGCTGATAGAACTTAAGTAAATTAACTTATATTGTTTGTATATCACAAACCATAAAAAGTAGTCTAACCTGCACCAGTCATGACTTCTGTGTTGCGGGCATAGGTGCCAGAGTGACTAGACTCTTCAGGTTGAATTGTTTTGTCTTGAAAGCTGCAACAGACTGTCTAACCATTGTGCCATGGTTTGAGATTTTCCATGAAAGCAGAATGTAGCTGTTCTAATAACTTCATGAATGGTTGTGAAAGTTGTATTAATGCGAATCTTTTCAAAACACGTCAGAATATTTATTTGCTTTTCAGAATATCACACATTTCCTTGTGATATTGTAAGTTCAGACAGAATATTGCAGATGATTTTGCAGGAGAAACTACCTAAAATTCAGAGAACAGTTCAAGGGATTAGATGCTTGTGATTAAAGTATAATTCATGAAGCACACTACAATTAAGACCTGAATCTTTTTAATGCAGACTTGGCCAAATTTATTTGGTGAATAAAAAGCCAAATCTGTCCATTTCCAAATCTTCGAGCTTAACATTGCCAAATTCTCTGCTAATAATAAATGTGTTAATGAATGGCTGGTGGTATTTTGCAACTATGTCTTAGGTGGACAAGTAAAGGAAACTGGATCCTATTTTAATCTTCCTTAAAGTACTGGATTGATGTGAGCTGGAAAACTGACTTTTCTGTGGAACATTTGACTGGAAACCTGCAGAAACTATTTTGTGGGAAAATAATTTGAGTTCTATATCTAGTCAGTGACTGTACTCTTCAGATTGTTTGTTTGTTTGTTTGTTTGTTTGTTTAAATGGACTTTCAAAAACCCACAAAATACACTTGAAGGTAGAGAATCAATTCAAAAATTCGTCGCAATCCTCATTTGCGTGCATTGTGTGAAACTCGTAAAGTTTTCTGATAAAATGCACCATCTTTGAACTTGGCTTTCTGCATTCACTGTAACTCACATGATGAGCAGTGGCTTGCTGGAGTGCAGACAAAATTTTGAACAAATTTTCTGGTCATTCGTGAAAATTTAGTTTGTAATTTGTCTTGCTCACTGTTTCTTCTGTATTGACTTGATGCTGAAGGCTGTGCAGTTTCAATCTTTGGACTGGTTTTGTTTAGGACTTGAACATAATTTCCTCAGTCATAATGAAAACTATATTGTAATTCATTTCAAGTAATTGTTGTGTTACCCTGCACAAGACTTGTGTTCATGCGTTTTGATGCTGTACAATGAGTCCTTCAAGCTAAAGAAGTATGTAAAAGTTGAATTGGTGCTGTTTGCATTTGTGTCAACGTGGATAGGTTTGAGAGGAACCGCATCTGTATCAGCTGTATGAAAGTAGCCTGCATACAAATTATTAGTTTTATCTAAGACAACCAAATGCTGTGAGCTTGATTTTTGGAGTAAATCTCAGTAGTTTGCTCTTTTTTTACACCTAACTGCAATATGTTTTAATTTGGCGTAATTGTATTCAGTGTGGATTTTGTGAAATACCTCCTGTAGGTAGGAAGTACTGTTTTTAAAATGTCATCCACCCTCTGCACAGTTCCCTGTTTCATGATATTCAGTTCTTAATTAGACTTGATACAATTTGGTACTGTTGATTCCTCATCTCCTAGCTGTTTATTTATTTTACTTCTAAATCAGAAACTGAAATGTAGCTCACAATGAGCCTTTCCTACACAGTACAATGGAAAAGTGTAGTGGGCAGGAATCTTAGCTTTGTTCGTAACTTGTAAAGAAATTGTGCTTCAGATGCTTTTCATCAGTCTGTTCAGATATATTAAGTGACACTTCTTGAGCAGGTGGGAATCCAGGCCTTCAGGCTTAGAGGAAGGAATTGTGCCTGAAGTCAATGCAGCAAGTGCAGACGGAGTATGGATGCAAACTAATTTAACGTTGCTGAAATTATGGGCTTATGTGGTTACTTACTGATTATTGATGCAATAGACTTCTGTGACGTGCAAATTTTAAGTATTTTTTTGTTTAAGGGTTTTATTTTATATGAAGACATTGTTTAATGACATAAAAACAAAGATGCTAATACCACTTTTTTTAAATTCTCTGCAGACCTTTTGGACAGTGTTATGAATTTCTTACTTTGCACACAGTGAAGAAATACTTCCTTCCTATAATAGAAATGGTTCCACAGTTTCTAGAAAATCTGACGGATGAGGAGCTGAAAAAAGAAGCGAAGAATGAAGCCAAAAATGATGCATTATCTATGATAATAAAATCACTGAAAAACTTAGCTTCACGGGTTCCTGGGCAGGAGGAAACTGTCAAAAATTTAGAAATATTTAGGCTAAAAATGATACTAAGGTAATTTTACTGGAAGATTTTAGATTTTTATTGAAGTTGTTTGTGATTTTATTTTATTGTAATTTAACCCTATGTCTTGTAGGTTGTTACAAATTTCATCTTTTAATGGAAAAATGAATGCACTAAATGAAGTTAACAAGGTGATTTCCAGTGTCTCTTATTATACTCATCGCCATGGCAGTCCAGAAGAAGAGGAGTGGTTGACAGCAGAGAGAATGGCAGTAAGTAGTAAGGTTTACTTTTGTATCAGAGTGGAAAATGTGTAATGTGATGTTTGATTGTTCAGACATCTTCAGTGCCTTCTCATCAATTTGTCTTCGTACTTTATATTGTGTTCTGTTTGAATTAGATATTGTTCTTTTGGAAATGGCAGAAATGCCTTTTTAAAATTTAGAATCTAACTTGGACAAGTCTGCAGACCAGAACAATATGTAATAAAGGTAACGGTACCATATTGATTTGCAAGTTACAAAGAAATAAAAAGATTTGCTAGCATGCACTTTTTCTTTGTCACTTATCTGCCTGTGTATTTAATGAAAAGTCGTTCAGAGCTAAACCCTGCAATCAACAACTGTCTATATTTGTTCCACATTCTGCTACTTTTTCCACACCTCTGCTCAACTTGCATCATCTTGCTGTGTAGACATTGTCTGATGCAATTTTGATATTTTGCTATCTGAAAGATGTGGTGAACTGGTTTTTTTTTCTCTCTACTTTGAGAACTGCATGATGAGCCATCTTTTTTAGTTTTCAAAATATGTTGAAAGTTTGAAAATGATCGCTAGTGTTCCTGAGATTTTCGGTTTGTGAAACAAATTTCCACATAGTCTGAATAGTTTGATTTCTTTTTTTAAAAGTATTGTCATTGTTCTTTCATATATTTTGGCAGTGAGTTTCTCTTTCTGTTAATTATTTGTAGGAGTGGATTCAACAAAATAACATCTTGTCAATTGTGTTGCGTGACAGTCTACATCAGCCACAATATGTTGAAAAACTAGAGAAGATACTTCGTTTTGTCATTAAGGAAAAAGCGCTCACCCTCCAAGATCTTGACAACATTTGGGCAGCACAGGTGAGGAAATAAAGAACAGCATTCAGCCTAGTCATGTATGATTTTTATCTTTGTTTAAAAATACATTGGTTTTGTTGAAGAATAGTTCTAAATGGCTTGCAATCAGATGTTTAATGCAGGAAAAAAATGATTATTAGTTTTGTTGTCAACAGGGCCCTCAATCGAATCCGACCCATCTTCTGCACTTCCGCCTTCCCGCCCTCACCCCCTGTCTTCCCTCCCACAACAGCGATAGGGTTCCCCTTGTCCTTACCTACCGTCCCACCAGCATCCACATCCAGAAGATCATCTCAGATGTCATTTCCACCACCTCCAGCGAGATGCCACCACCAGACACACATTCCCCTCCCCTCCCTTGTCCACCTTCCGCAGGGACCATTCCCTCTGTGACACCCTGGTCCACTCTTCCTTCACCCCCATCACTCCCCATGGCACCTTTCCCTGCAACCGGCAAAGGTGCAACACCTGCATATTTACCTCCTCCCTCCCCAGTATCCAAGGGCCCAAACATACCTTCCAGGTGAAGCAACACTTCACCTGTACTTCCCAGAATCTAGTCTTGCAGCAATCACTGCTCACAGTGTGGTCTCCTCTACATTGGGGAAATGAAGTGGAGACTGGGTGACTGCTTCACAAAACTTCTACGTTCTGCTCGCAAAAAGGACCCTGAGCTACCTGTTGTCTGCTACTTTAACACACCACTCTGTTCCCTGATCAACATCTCAGCCTCTGGTTCGCTGCAGTGTTCCAGTGAAGCCCATCGCAAGATGGAAAAACAACTCCTCGTTTTCCGCTTGGGGACCCTGCAGCCCTGTAGACTCCATATTGAGTTCAATAATTTTAGAGCCTAAACTCTCCCATGTCCCAGCCCCCTACCTCCTACCCCCCCACACAGGCCTTGTTATCACATAGCTTGCCATTACACACTGACTGTTCTTCATTACTAACAATCCCCATTAACAACTATTCACCCTCCTAGCCAGATCGTTATCAACTCTTGTCTATCCAACTGCTCTTCTCTCTCTTTGGGCTCTATCCTATCGTTTACTCTCGACCCCAACCACCTCCCTATTTTCTGCATACAATCTGACGTTTTCCCAGCTACCATCATTTCTTGGGAAGGGTCATCAGACCTGAAAAGTTAACTGTGATTTTTCTTCACAGATGCTGTCAGACTGCTGAGCTTTCCCAGCAACTTCTGTTTTTGTTCCTGATTGACAGCATCTTTATTTCTTTCAGTTTTTACTATGATTAGCTTTGAGAAGAGATCTGCATGGACAATGGTGAAATTTATTTCAGCATTTGTATGCATGAGCCATGCTACATACTCATAAGTTGTCTCAAATATTACATACTGCATCAAATAAGCTAGCAATGTTCATTGTGCTAGTTCCTAGCCTTTGGGCAGTTTGACTAAAGTTAGTTAAAGCCTTGCTGGAGGAAAACGAAGGACCACTGGAGCTAAAGACTGTCGGGGTGGAGGAGGGTAAGAAGAAGCTGTGTGTAGCTGGCAGCAGGCCCACAGCAGCTGGGGTAGAAGTGGGTGCAGGTGCAGCCAGTACATTTTGTTGGAGGGAAGGCAGGCTAGTAGCAGTGGGCCCACTGAAGATATGGAAGGCAAAGCAAAGGGCATTAGAACCAGTGCAGCTGGTGGCACTGGTGTTATGGGGAGTGGTGAAGACACTGCGACTGGTATGTTGCAGGCACAGGAGAGTGGAATGCTGGCAGTGCCTCTGCAGAAGTAGACAGTTGTGTTCAAAATCTTAAAGATAATGAGTTCGTAGGTTGTGCGAACTCCAGCTGCAGTGGCTTTTTGAGCTCTCCCTTTTAAGGAGATTCTTCAGACTTTCCCCTTTTTAAGGAAGCCATTAGTTACCTGACTTGCCTCTTTCATTGATTTGGCATCATTAATTAATAGATCCAGAAAAGGTGAATTTACTTTTGGTTTCTTTCTGCAGCTTTCCAATAATCCTGTAAACCAATGTCTCAAAGTTCATTATCCAACTGGAAAATCAGCAGGAACCGTATCAAATGAGCTGTGTGATTTTAGATTGTTTCCATGTAAATCTGAAATTTTGGTGTAATAGAGATGCTGAAACCCTGACTTCAGAAGCCTGTGCATCAACACTTGGAATTACATGGGAGATATTTGTATCTGTATGAAAACTACAGATTAGTTTGGAATTTTCAGGAGGCTGAAGTGTGATGAGCAGCTTCCGTGATGTCATGACACCTGGTTCATGGGGGAACATAACATTATGTTCCCCCTTTTTCAAACCACTTGGAATGCAGCTGAGAATTTTAAAATCGTAGCAATGTTGACCGGGGTCAAAATAATTTTGATATTCTGAAGTTGTTCTTTGGTTTTCAGGCTGGCTCCTTTTTCATTCTTACTAATCCTTTATTAGGTGGTGACTTCTTGTATTTGTGTTGACTCTGTCATTTGTGCTTACTTGGTAGTGACACCAAAGACTGACTATAGTAAGTCTTACAACTTAGAATCTAGATTTTTATTAAAATTGTAAATAAAACCCATATGTTTCCAAATTGAAACTTGTAACTACTCGACAGAAACATCTAAATGGTTTCAGAAAAATTAATTGCTGTCAATTTACATTATCTAGAATTCGTTAATTTTTCCGCTAAATTCCAGTTTCTCCCCTCAATATGCCTGAGTGCCAACAAACATGTCACAATATTGACCTCCAATGGTCTAACAGTGCAATTCCAAGACACAATTATGCACGATCAAGCTAAATTTTAAATAATGAATTGTTTACTTAGCGTTTTGCATTTTGAGATTTTTAATCCTTTGCTTAATTCACTGTACTTTCTCCATACCCTACTTTTGTACAATGGATATTGATCTCTGCAGAAGTATGGAAATGTCTAAAGTATTATTAACAAACTTCTGGAATCTATACGGTAGCTTGTGTTATAATCCAGTAACTGCATTTTGGTTTAACAACAAAACTGCTTCTGAATTCAACATTTAATCTTGTCTTCAATGAAGGAGGAATGGACCAGGATGTCCCTGTGAAATGCTGACAAAGGAGGGGAGGGGAATATGTGTCTGGATGCGGCATCCTGTTGGAGGTGACACAAATGGCAGCTTTTGATAACTAGATTGAATGAAATACAGGGTGAATTGCTGCTTCACCTGATAAGTATATCTGGGACCCTTGGTTGAGGAGGGAAGAGGTAAACAGACAGGTGTTACACCTGTGATTGTATGAGAAAGTGCCTTGTGGATGTAAGGAGGTAGAGCATTGATTTACCTGTTTGCTTGCAAACTAGTCCCTCTCCTTTCCCAACCTTCCAGCACCCTCCCATGCAATCACAGATCAATCTAGACTACTGTATTCACTATTCACAGTGTGGTCTCCTTTATTTTGGGAGTTGAAACGTAGACTGAGTGGCCGCTTTGAAGAACACCTATGTTTTACCTGTAAAAATGACCCAGAGCTTCTAGTTGTCTGCCCCTTGAATACCATCATGTTTCCACACCAACATTTCTGTTTCAGGTCTGCAGCAGCACAGCAGCGACCTTGGCACAAGCTTGAAGAACAGCATCTCATTTTCTGCTTGTGGACCTTGTAGCTTCTGGGACTCAACATTGTATCCAATACCTGATTCATCTTTCTATGTTTTCTTACTCACCTTCCATGCCCAGTCCCATTGTGACATGGGTTGCTTTTTGCACAGTCAACCTATTTTCACTCCCTTGGAGGCCTATTGTTACATGGTTCGCTTTCAGCACTGATAACCCATTCTCTGCTACCCTAAGCTATCATAGAGTTGTGGACTTGCGCAGTGCAGAAACAGACCCTTTGGTTCAACATGTCCATGCTGACCAGATATCTTAAATTAACCTAGTCCCATTTACAGGCATTTAGCCCATATCCCTCTAAACCCTTCCTATTCATGTACCCATCAGATGCCTTTTATATGTTGTACCAACCTCTACCAGTTCTGTCAGCTCATCCCATACTTAAACCACCCTCGGCATGAAAATGTTGCTCCTTAGGTAGCTTTTAAATCTTTCCCCCCTCAGCTTAAACCTTGCTGTCTGGTTCTGGACTCTGCTACCCTGGGGAAAAGACCTTGGCAAGTCACCCTAGTCATGCCCTTCATGAGCATATAAACCTCCATAAAGTCACCCCTCAGCCCCAACACTCCAGGGAAAACAGCTTCGGCCTGTTCAGCCTCTCCCTGTAGCTCAACCTGTCCAATCCTTGTAAATCTTTTCTGCACCCTTTCAAGTTTAACAAGAAGTTTCCTGCAGTAGGGAGACCAGGATTGAACATTGGCCTAATCAATGTCTTATACAGCTGCAACATGACGTCCAACTCCTGTACTCAATGGACTGACCAATAAAGGCATGCATACTAAACACTGCCTTCACTAACCTGTCTACTTGCAACTCCACTTTAAGGAACTATGAACCTGCACTCTAAGTTCTTCTTGTTCAGCAAGTCTCCCCAGGACCCTACCATTTAATGTACAAGTCCTGCCCTGATTTGTGTTATAAAATGCAACACATCATATTTATCTAAATTAAACTCCATCTGCCACTCTTTGACCCATTTGATCAAGGTCCCGTTATGCTGAAGTAACCGTCACTGTCAATATATCACCAATTTTTGTGTCATCTGCAAACTTAATAACCATTCCTCCTAAATTCACATCCAAATCATTTATGTAAAATAACAGAAAGCAGTGGACCCAGCATCGATGCTCGTGACTCACCACTGGTTACAGGCCTGCAGTCTGAAAAACAACCCTCCACAACCACCCCTTGGCTCCTACCTTCAAACCAATTTTGTATCCAGATGGCTGGCTCTCCCTTTACTCCGTTAGATCTGACCTTGCTAACCAGTCTACCATGCAGAGCCTTGCCAAATGCCTTGCTGAAGTCCATATAGACAACATCCACCGCTCTGCCTTTATCAGTCTTCTTTGTCAACTTCAAAAAATTCAATCAAGTTAGTGAGACACTATTTCCCCAGCGCAAAGCCATGTTGACTATCCCGAATCAGTCCTTGCCTTTCCAAATACACATATAACTACAGTCCCTCAGCACCTCCAATAACTTAGCCACCACTGATGTCAGGCCCATCAGTATGTAGTAACCTGACTGTCCCTTAGTACATTTCTTAAATAATGGCACCACTTTAGACACTTTCCAGTCTTTGGCACTTCACCCGTGACTATCGATGATACAAATAACTTAGCAAGGGGCCCAGCAATCATTTCCCTAGCTTCCCACAAAGTTCAGGGATACACCTGATCGTGTCCTGGGGATTTATCCACCTTTATGCGTTTTATGACATCTAACACCACCACCTCTGTAATATGGACATTCTTTAAGACCTATTTATTTCACTATTTGTTTCTCCAAATTCTCTAGCTTCCATATCCTACTCCACAGTAAATACTGAAAAGAAATTTAGTATCTTCCCCCATCTCCTGCAGTTTCACATCTAGATGGGGCTTGTTGATATTCAAGGGGCCCTACAGTATGGAAAGAAGTAATTTGGCCCAGTATCTGCACTGACCCGCCAAAGAGCATCCCATCCAGACCCCACCCAGTCCCCATAACCCCACGTTTCCCATGGCTAATCGACCTAACCTCCACATCTTTGGACTGTGGAAGGAAACCAGAGCACCCGAAGGCAGGGCGAACATCCAAACTCCACACGGGCAGTCACCCAAGGCTGGAATCCAACCTTGGTCCCTGGTGCTGTGAGGCAGCAGTGGTGCCGTGCGAGAGCCCAACCTCAAAAAAAAAGGCCTGGTCTTCCTAATTGCTGTCAGTTCTGATAGAGTTGCTGGACTCTTGTGTTAACTTTGCTTTCTTTCCGCATGCTGCCAAATGTGCTGAGCTTTTCATTAGCAATTTTAGTTCAGATCTCTGGCTTTTGCAATTTTTTTTTGTTCATTATAATTTTACAATATCTCATGTTGCCTGAAAAAAACCAGTGGCTGAAGAGGTACTTTATAGAAATGTTGTTGCTTCCATCATAGAAGCAACCAGTTAAAAGAAGAACAGATAATTGACCATATCATCACTTTTTGTGATTAACAATAAATGTGGGTCAGTATATCACTGAACTCCAATGTTTTTCGAAATGAATCATGCAGTTTTTTTTTAATCCATCTGAGATTCATCTAAAAGGCAGCACCTCTGACCATGTGAGATCTTTTGAATAGCGCACTGGCAACAGTGGGTCTTGAATTCATGATCACTTGACCTGAGTGAGAATATCGCCACTGAATGATGGACTGCACTAGATTTAGTGGAGTTAGCAGAATATAGCTGTTGTAAGTTCCAAATAAATGTTTTGTCTTTGAGTAGGTTGAAGTTGTTACTGCTGTTTTTAGAAAATTTTATTTGGCTTCAACTTAGAATAGAATCCTTACAATGTGGAAACAGGCCCTTTGGTCCAACAAGTCCACATCGACCCTCCGAGCATCCCACTGGGACTTGTCCCCCCAATAATCCATCCTATAATCACGTCCCTGAACACTTGTGGCAATTTAGCATGGCCAATCCACCTAGCCTGCCCATCTTTGGACTGTGGGAGGAAACCAGAGCACCTGGAGGAAACCCATGCAGACACGGGGAGAATGTGCAAACTCCGCGCAGACAGTTGCCTGAGGGCGGAATTGAATCTGAGTCCCTGGTGCTGAGAGGCAACAGTACTAACCACTGAGCCAAACTTCTGTGAAGTTTTCTGGAGGGGAAAATGCATTTTGTCTGGAAGAATTGGGGTGTTTTCTTCAAAGGAATTGAAGATTCTTCAAAGAACCTTCCACCACTGGAATTCTCCATGTTGATACATGTATATACTTTCTTCTGCAGGCTGGTAAACATGAAGCAATTGTGAAGAATGTCCATGACCTTCTTGCAAAATTGGCTTGGGATTTTTCTCCAGAACAGCTTGACCACCTTTTTGATTGTTTTAAGGTAAATTTCTTTCATGCTTAAATAAATTGACCAATATGATGAATTATGTATTCATTCCCTGTCCAAAATTTTAATTTAGGCAAGTTGGACAAATGCAAGTAAAAAGCAACGTGAAAAACTGTTAGAGTTGATTCGCCGCCTTGCTGAGGATGACAAAGATGGTGTGATGGCACACAAAGTGTTGAACCTCCTGTGGAATTTAGCGCACAGTGATGATGTACCTGTTGACATCATGGACCAGGCTTTAAGCGCGCACATCAAAATCCTGGATTATAGCTGTTCTCAGGTGAGAGAATGCTGCATTTTGTTAGATACGGCACAATAAACTTTTACATGTCTGATCCCAAGGCATGTGCTGCAATAGGTTGTTAATTGAGATATATATGGAAATTAAATCTCAACTTTTTTTTGCTCTTTATTTTGTTCCCTTAAGGATGTTTATTTACTGTTTTCCTAATATACCCTGCCACTTGCAACAATTTGTGAACATTGACCACCCCCTCCCCTCCCCTGTGCTCCTCCATCCCTTTTAGAATTGGGCCTTTCATTTCATATTACCTCTGCTTGTTCGTCCTACCAAAATGTAATACTAAACATTTCTCTGTATTAGACTCCATTTGCTGCTTATCTGCCCAGTCCTTTTTAAATTCTTTCACTCTCCTCACAGATCACAATCTTAAGTTTTGAAAATTTTAACATAGTTAACAATCTGCTGTTATCAAATATGTGCTGATTTTTCTTAATCCACAATTGTCCAATTTGCTGTTAATCTTGTCCTGGATTATCATACCTATATTCTTTCCTACTATAAAAGTTAAACTTACTGTTCGATATTTACTGGACTTGTCTTTACCCTTCTTCTGACAAAAGTGTAACATCTGTAATGCTCCAGTCTTCTGATGCCATCCCTATGTTGAAGGGGATTGGAACCTTATGTCCAGTGTCTTTGTAGTTCTTTTCTTTTTCTTTCTTCAGTTTCTTCTGATGAACCTGGACCTGGTTCCTAAACTTAACTTTATTTAGCATGAACTTTTCTAACACCACCTTTGTCAATATTTTTACCCACCCAGTGTCTCAACTAACTTTTCTTTTATGACTTTGGCAACGTCTTCCTCAACAAGATCAATGTGAAATACTCATTTACTACTACAACCATGTTCTCCCTTCCCAGGTGTAATTCCCTGTTTTGGTCCGCTTTCAGTCCCAGCCATCGTTTTGCTGCCCTGTTACGATTTGTGCGCTGATGTCAGATCCTAGTTTCTTTCCGCAATTTATTTGTTTCTCATTTTCTTATTTTTCCCTCTAAACTTTCTGTATTCTTGTGCTATCAATCTGACATCTGTCTTAATGAGCTGAGTTTTTGCTTCAACTTGCTATCTCCTGTCATTGAGGGGGTTTAGGCTTTGTTAGTTCTGGTTTTTTAATTCATGGCCATGTGCCTCAACATAACTGAACTGCCATCTTCATTAAATTTAGCGAGTTGAATGTTCCATGATGATTTTGATGGCAAAACTTTTATTTCCAGTTTATGCTTACTGCAGTAAAATCAATCCCTCTGCAATTTTTTATTTTTGCTCTGATTTGCTTTGTGCTGTTTTTAGTAGCTGTCCAAAACCACATTGTCACTAACTCCTTAAATGTTCCCCTACTAATAGTTGATCCACTTCATTGCCTGGGACCAGATCCAGCCATGTCAACTTTGTCAAGCTAAATGAATACTGATCTAGAAAATTCCCTCAAACACATGAAACTGTACTATTATCTGTTATCACAGTCTGTATTGGGATAATCCCCCATCTGTGATGCATAATATTTGCGCCTCTAATTTTATTGCAGATTTGTTTCTCCAAATCTTTTACAGGTTATGGAATGCATGGATTTGTAAGATAGTACTCTCCTCTTCCTTAACTGTAATCAAATAGACTCTGTCTCACCCCTCTACTTCCAGAAATGTAATATTCTTCTCAATAAGTGCTGCCTTATCCACTTTTCCCGTCTTTGCTGAACTTTGCACTCAAGAATGTTCATGCGCAGCCCTGCCCACATTTAAGTCAGATTTCTGTAATTGTCAAGGAATTAAATTCCCCTGTGGCTCTTGCACTTGCAGTTCAATAGCTTTATTTATAATGGTCTGTGTTTGGTTTGATTTGATTTGATTTATTATTGTCACATGTACTGAGACACAGTTAAAAGTATTGTGCCAACCAGACAAGTCATCGCTTACATAGGTACATCAGGGTAATAGAACAGAATGCAATATATAGTGTTACAGATGCAGAGAAAGTCGAACTCTTAATATGAGAGACCATTCATAAGTCTGATAGTGGGGGAAGAAGCTGTTCTTCTCTATTTCCATACATCATAAAATGATATAATAAGGAATTGTGTTTTATCAGATGTTCTATTAATTAACAAAATGACCATTCTTGTAATTTGGAAACATTTTAAAAACAAAATTGCTCAATTCAAAATAGCTGGTTTTCTAAATGGATGAAGCTGTCAGCTTCTGAAGCTATGTATTTTTGTATTCTTTCCAAACATCCTCATTTTAGTGTTATTGTCATATGATAGATTATACAAGTGACAAATAACATTGAAAAACTAATTTGCTTATGTGTTGAAAGTAAAAGTGAATCCAACTTTTTTACATTAAAAAAAAATCAAATAACACTGAGCATTGAACAATATAATTTGTGAACTCAGCCAAGGAAAAGACTTTTTCAAGTTACCTGTTATTTGAAGTTGAAGCATAATCATGTGTTTACTTGTGGTGGCAGGCTTGACCTTAATTTCTGTCCCAAATATATTTTCTGTTGTACTCTCATTTTAAACTAACTGTTGTTTTGAAAAATGTTCTTGAAAATACATTGCTTTTTCCTTTCGATAGGAAAGAGGACTAATTACTGCATAAATAGTATTTAGTTTAATTTTCTGTAATACTTTGAGTTACTAATGCCAATTGCAATTCAAATAGGACCGAGACACTCAGAAGATCCAGTGGATAGATCGTTTTGTGGAGGAACTACGTACTAATGACAAATGGGTCATTCCTGCTTTGAAACAAATTAGGGAAATCTGTAGTCTATTTGGAGAAGCACCGCAGAATTTAAGGTACGATGAATGACCATTTAGAATCCTCTGAGATGTAGACAATCATTTCCTAAAAAATGACATGGAAATACCATTATTTCAAAAGATTATCATTCTTTGGATTTAGTTACACGTAGTAGTTCATACATTTCATCCTTGAAAGTAAATGTAGACTTCAGGTTGTGTTTCACGCATATGGTGTCTAATGGAAATTGAAACTATCTAGATCTGCTTTTACACATCAGGAAATGAAGGTAAAGCTATGCTTATGATACTCAAAAGCAAGTTGGGCAATAGAGTATTTTTTCTTAAAAAGAATACAACAGCATACCAAGTAATTATGAAGTAAGTAAAAACTTCAAATAAATCATCGACAGTGGTCGTTTTGCTGTTGCTAAATAAAATCAGACAGCAAGCAGAAGACATTAAGGGAAAGTACACTGATCACATCCAATACCTGGCCTGGCAGGGGTGCAGAGCAATAAAGTTGCTGGAGGATAAACAAGTTATTGGCATAAAGGTACTTGGCAATTTGAATTGTAGATTTGATCATACAGGTAGTAATTATTATTGTACAGATGTGTTCAGGTCTCAAAGGTTGGTACTTAAGTTGCTTGATGTCATCTTGAACAGCAACATCTTTAATACCAGTGCTATATCTGCAGTCCACTTTGAGTCTGCTTTTTTTAATTCCCCCTGAAGCAATGCCTGTCATTTTGACCACAGCAAATAAAGTTTGATTTCCCAGATTAGCGAGATTTTACATTCATTTAGTCCCCTCTCAGTTCTAGAGTGAATTTATTTTCATCATTGTCATTAAAAATATTTGTCATGCCTATCCCAGTAATTGTTAAATATGCACCACTTGCCACGACAGTCTCTGGACATCTTGACGTTTACTGCCAGATTATACGTCATCAAAGAGGTGTCTCACTGGTACCGGTATTGGTCGCTGATGGTTTTCTAATCTGAGTTAGAAGGTTGTGGGTTCAAGCCCCAAAAGACATGAGCACACCGTATACGTTGACACTCCCATATCATGCTGAAGAAATACGATGCTGTCTGAGGAGTCATCTCCGATAAGATGTTTAGCCTCGCCAGTCTCTTGTACAGATGTGAAAGATTCCACAAAAATATTTCAAGAAGAGCAGAGCAGTCTACCCAGTGTCCTAGCTAATATTTATCTCTCGAATAACACAAAAAGCTAATGATTGATAATCTATCTTGTTGTCTGTGGGCACATGCTGTGTGTAACTTCCTATGTAGAGAATGTGGCAATATTTTCTGAGTGCTTAACTAGTTGAAATTCTCTTTATGGTGTCTGCAGGTTGTTAAAGTGCTTCATACTTACTTACTGTTCTTTGAGAAAATACTTCATGCATAGACAGAAAGAAAAAGGCATTTGGTGAGGACCATGTCCTTCAAAACTCTCTTTAGGATTTGACTATTTGACCCAACCCAAAATGTCATTATACAAACCTGGAGTAAGTTGCTGATTCCCTCCATGGAGCACCAGTGCTCTGATAATAGAAGCATTTAATGGAAACGCACCACTCATTGAAAGGTGGCAACAATTAGTCAAAACACAGGTTTGATTGAATGTGTTTGTGTATGTACACACTCATTAGAAATGGGAGTACTGTCAAAGAGTGATTGTTACTATATTGAAATGAAAAATAGAACAGGTGTGGGGAACAATGCAGAATTTTGTGAATACCAGAGGTAGCAAAGATGTTGGAATCTTTACTGAAAGAGATGGCACTCGAACCCTTTGCTGTGGTTTCGGTGTGGCCACTCACGGTTAACAGAGTTCTTCCTTGTGATCCCCTGCAACATTTTACTAAAATATTAGATTTGCCTGCACTATTCTTTTCAAATAAATTATGGTTGAACAGCTGTTCTTCGACAGGTTCAGATAAAGTTAACATAGTCTTGTGCACTTCTAACACATCTCCCCTCAACCTCCTTTTGTTCAGGTGCTCAACCTGGCTTTTCCAACCGTACATTTTCAAACAATACTGATTGTACTGCTTTTCATATGGCGTTTTGACCACTTGTATATTTACATTTGTTAAATATAATGTAAATTTATCTCAAACAGCTGATCGGTATAGTCCAGCAGAAAGCTTTTATGTTGAAGTACTGAATACACGTTCAGCTTTTGCATAGGTCTGAAGCAACTCTAACATGTTCAAATTGGTTTCTTTTAAGCAAGCATTTGCTTCTCCCGTACATGTCTACAGTCATCTGGGGTTTTTACTTAACACATTGTTAGGTCATAGGCTTCTCAAATACATTAGGGAGATCCCACACTTCAAGGTTTGAAAATCATCACCTTGGGAATTGTGTGCATGTATATTAAAAGTGATCTAATCAACGAGTACCACAATAAATTGATTTTTGAGTAAAGGTTTTGATTAACAGAAATGTTTTCTTTGTAGCCAGACCCAAAGAAGTCCACATGTGTTCTATCGACATGACTTGATTAACCAACTTCAACACAATCATTCATTGGTCACTCTGGTAGCTGAAAACCTCTCTGCTTACATGGAGAATATAAGACAATTCCATAAAGGTAAAGCAGCATGTTTTTTTTAAAATAAACTGTTCAAGACTTGTTAAGCAAAGTTAAAAATGCCCACTTGGTTGATTCTATTTACATAAAATTGGGTTCCCAGACTGGAATATATCCAGTTTATCTATTGTTGGCTTTTAATTTCAATGAGGTGAGGTTTATGATTCATTCAAGTAACAGGCCACACAACAGATGTATTAGGCAATACTATGTATCTAAACAGTTGACTTGGTAGGTAAACTGATTCAAGTCAGTAAATGACTTGGAAGCAAATTGTTCACTTTATATAGGGCTTAACAATTTTGTCACTTTAGCTGCCTGAAGTATCAGGTAGACAAACATGGCACTGGGTAGTAGTAAAAATTGGCCAGTGAAGAAACCTAATTAGTTTGTTGTGGAAATTATTTAAAGTGATATTAGCCGCATGCAAGTATGCAGAAAAATGATTTTCCTTACCAACTGAAGATTTAAGTGAGATAAGGCTGTTCAAAGCTTAACAGGATGAATGGGCAAGTAAAAGCTCCCAGATATGTCAAACTTGTGCCAGAAAATTGACTGATATTACTAACTTCCTAGAATCTGCTTTCAGTACCTATACGAGTCATTGGTACTGACATCTGGCTTTTTTGCCTTTCCTCAAAAGAATGTCTTGCAACCTGTGAATTCCTTGATCCTGGCACCAGGGAGAGAACTTTTTTAATTCATTCATGGGATGTAGGTCTTGCTGACTAGGCGAGCATTTATTGCTGGTCCCTAATTGCCCTAGAGGGCAGTTAAAAGTCACATTGCTGTGGGTCTAGAGTCATATGTAGGCCAGACCAGGTAAGGATGGCAGTTTCCTTTCTTTAAAGGGCATTAGTGAATCAGATGAGTTTTTCTTACAATCGACAACGACTTCATGGTCATCAGTAGACTCTTAATTCCAGATTTTCTATATGGAATTCACATTCCACCATCTGTTGTGGCAGAATTTGAACCCAAGCACCTAAAGCATTGCCTGGATCTCTGGATTAACAGTCTAGCAATAACACCACTAGGCCATTGCTACCCCATATTGATCATGTTGATCAGCACTGGGAATCAAGATGCAAAATCAGTCTGGACAGAAATAAAAGATAGTAAGGGAGAGAAGTCCCTGGTGGGAGTAATCTATCAGTTCCCAAACAGTAGTTCTGCACTGGGGCACAATATAAACCAGGAAATTCTGCAGGCTTCTGACAAAGGTACAGCAATAATTGTGCGTAAGTTTAATATGTACCGAGACTGGATTAATCAAATTGGTAATGGTAGGCTTGAGAGAGAATTTATTGTGAATGTATTAGAGATTGTTTCTTGAAGCAATACGTTATGGATGCAGGCTATTTTGGATTTGGTATTGTTTAATGAGGCGGGATTAATTAATCTTATCGTAAAGAATCCTCCAGAGAAGTGTATTCAGACCATGTTTGAATTTCAAATTTAGTGGAAGGGTGAGAAAACGAAGTCCCATTCCAGCATTCTGAACTTAAAGGAAATTACATAGCCAGGACGACATATCTGGCCCTAGTGGTTTGGGCAGGAAGACTAAATGTGGTGCATTTGATGGACTGGTGGATGTTTCAGGAGATTTTCAATTTCTCCAAACTAAAGAATACCCCAGAGAGAGAGAGAGAGATTCAAGGAAGAGGAGAAAACCTCCACAGCAAAACATTAAAGACAGCAAAGATGCCTCCTAAGTCATACAATATTACACAGGTCACTGGCAGGCTGGAAGGTTGGGCAACCTTGAAAGATCAACCAAGGGTTACTTTTCTGTTTATTCATTCATGGGATGAGGGTGCCACTGGCTGAGCAACATTTATTGCTCATCCCTAATTGCCCAGAGGGCAGTTAAGAGTCAACCACATTGCTGTGGGTCTGGAGTCACATGTAGGCCAGACCAGATAAGGATGGCAGTTTCCTTCCTTAAAGGACATTAGTGAACCAGATAGGTTTTTCCAACAATCGCCAATGGACTTAAACATGAGAAAGAGCAATGGTAAGTTATGAAAGAAAAGTCGTACAAAATATAAAAACAAACACAAAACCTTTAAATATATAAAACGGAGGAGAGTAGCTAAAATCAACTTTGATCCCTTGGAAAATGTGACTAGAGAGTTAATAGTGGGAAATACACAAATCATGGAGTCACTAAATTAATAGTTTACTCCGTTTCACTTCAGGACTCTGGTACCATCCCAAACGTAACACACAAAACAGCAGTTATAGAAAGGGAGGGACTTCGAACAATCATCATCACTAGGGAAATGTATTGAGCAAAATATTGGGATTGAATGCTGACAAGTCCCCAGGATCTGAAGGCCTGTATCCTCAGATCTTTAAAAGAAGTGGCAGGAGAGATGGTGGGATCCATTTGATTATAACATTCCAAAAGTTCCAGTGGATTGGAAAAATGTTAATACAACTCCCAAATTCAAAAAGGGAGAGAGGCAGAAAGTAGGAAATGACATTCTTGTGAGTTTAATGTGTGTCTTTACAATCCATTATTAAGGCAGCAGTAACAGGACATTTGGAAGTTCAAAACGTGATTCTTCTGAGTTAGCATACTGTTATAAAGGGTAAATCATATTTGACTAATTTGCTAGAGGTCTTGGAAGATGCAGCAAGTGACATGGAAAATAAGTATACTGCAGATATGGTATATCTGGACTTCCAGAAGCTGTTGGTAAGGTGTTAAACAAATGGTTAATAGGCAAGGTTAAGATCACATGGGGTTAGAGGAATTTATTTTTGGACAGGGGAATAGTTAACGAATGAAAAGAAAAGAAGAGTTGTGTTAATGGGTCTTTTCTAGTTGTCGAGATGCAACTCTGGGTACACAGGGTATGGTCCAAAGGACCACGGTTATTTACAACTAATGATTTAGGTGCAGGTATAGGAAGTACACTCGTCACATTTGCAGGTGGCATTAAAATAGGTGAGAAAGTAAGTTTCAATGGAGGAGTAAGAAATTTACAGATGAATATGGATAGGTGAATGGGCCAAGATTTGGCAGATGGAATTTCACGTAGATGAGAGTCTGTTGTCCATTTTGGAGGAATAGAAAGGCAACTTGTTAGCTAAATTGAGAGAAACTTCTGAGTGCTTCAGTGCAGAGGGATCGGAGTCTCCTCGTGCATCAAGTATAGAAAATGAATATGCGCCTACAACAGGCAATAAGGAATGCAGATGGAATTTTGGCAAATAGCTAAAGGAATAGGATATAAAAATAGGGATGTGTTGCTGCAAATGTACAAGGCATTTGTGAGACCATATCAGTAATATTGTATGCAGTTTTGCTCCTTTACAAACAAAGAAAATTACAGCACAGGAACAGGCCCTTTGACCCTCCAAGCCTGCACTGACTACCTGAGGAGGGATGTAATTGCATTGGATGTGGTTGAGAGGAGGTTCGCAAGATTGATTCCAGAGATGTGGGCTTTTGTCTGCAGCGTTCAGAAGAATGAGAGGAGATGTAGTTGATGTCTTTAAGATGTTGAAGGGGACTGACAAAGTAGATGTAGAGCAGATGTTTCCCCTTGTGGGGAAATTGGAAAGAGGGGTCATAGTTTTAGGATAAAGGGGGAAAAGGAAGCGTGGAGAAATTTCTCTCTAAAGGTTTGTGAATCTTTGGAATTTGTTATCTGTGTGGTACATGCTGGAACACCGAGTAAATTTTAAGGAGATAGACTTTTAATGAGCAATAGACGATAGAATAGTACAGCACAGGAACAGGCCCTTCAGATCACCATGTCAGCGCTGACTATGATGCTGTTTTAAACTAATCCCAAATATCTGCATGTGGTCCGTATCGCTTTATTTCCTGCCTATTCACATGTCGGTTTAAATGTGTCTGAAGCGTTGCTGTTGTATCTGCTTCTATCACCTCCTGGCAGCGTGGTCCAGGCACCTTCCGCACTCTGCATTTAAAAAAGGTACTTGCCATCTCCTTTAAACTCCACCCTCTCCCTCAATTTTAAACCTATGCCTCCAAGTATTTAACATTGCTACCTCTGGGAAAATACTCTAGCTATCCACCTTATTTCATGTGTCTCATCATTTTATTTACTTCTATCAGGTTGCTGCTCAGTCTCCGATGCTCTGAGGAAAACAATCCTAGTTTGTCCAACCTCTCCTTATAGCTAGTACTCTCAAGTCCAGGTAATATCCTGGTTAAACTGCTTTTGCACCTTCTCTAAAGGCCCCAAATCTTTAATATAATGTTGCAACCAGAACTGCACAAGGTGCTCCAAATGTGGCTTAAGTGAAGTTGTATAAAGCTGCAGTATGACTTGCCACCTTTCTTGCTCGATGACCTGACTGATGAAGGTAGCATGCCATATGTGGCCTTTACCACCTTATCCACTTGTGCTCCCACTTTCAGGGAGCAATGGACTTGCACTCCAAGATCCCTCTATATAACAATGCTCTGAAGGGCACTACTATTTACTGTATGCTTTCCTGTTGAATTTGACCTCCGAGAAATCATCATCTCACTTGTTTGGATTGAACTTCATCTGCCATTTCTCTGAGATAACAAGGTGTAGAGCTGGATGAACACAGCAGGCCAAGCAGCATCAGAGGAGATGACGTTTCGGGTCGAGAACCTTCTTCAGAAAACCATTTCTCTGCTCAGTTTTCCAACTGATCCACATTGTGCTATATCCTCTTGACAACTTTCCATTTGATCCACAACTGCACCAGTTTTCATACTAAATTAAAACCAAAGAACTGTGAATGCTGTAAATCAGAAACAAATAGAAATTGCTCAAAGCTCAGCAGTTCTGGCAGCATCTATGGACAAAAATTGGAGTTAACCAGACTCCTCATTCTTGATTCCTTCACAAGGGGAAACATCTGCTCTATATCTAGTTTGTCAGTCCCCTTTAGCATCTTTCATGCTCTCAGGTTCTGAGGAAGTGTCACTCGACCTGAAATGTTAACTTTGATTTCTCTCCACCTGCTGAGCTTTTCCAGCAATCCTTGCTTTTTTTCCACCAGTTTTCATGTCTGCAAACTTAGGAATCAGACCACCTGAATTTTCATCCAAATTGATATGTAAGCAAGAGAGGTCCCAACATTGATCCCTTGTGTTGAATGATTCTGGTGAGTGGGCAGGGAAGTGGAGTTAGGGCAGAGATGAGGTCAACCATGATCGTATTAAATGGCAGAGCAGTATCAACACCTCTTCCACACTCATCCCCCAGCGCCCTATCTCTCACGTCTTCCCCTCTCCCATATGTGCCTCTTTGTTTGTTTCTCTTTCTCTTCTGTCTGTCGCTCTCTCCCTCACTTTTTGTCCCTCTCTCATTTTTTCCTCAGCCTCTCATTTCCCCCCACAGCTCTTCCTCTTTCCCTCGGTGCTCGTGCTTATGCTCACTCACCTTTTCTGCTCTCTGGAGTATGACTAATTCAAGTTGTGCAGATTCTACTTCTGTTCGCTATTCAATTCTCTTCATTTGCGAATGATTTCTCTCCAATTGAATTCACTCATTCCCTGGTTTGTATTGCTGTTGGTCCAGTTTCAAACAGTGTACTACCGCCTCAGTTTTGCCTGACCTTTTGTTCTTTGCTGATCATTTAGAGATAAATCTTACATAACCAGCTAAATCTTGAACTGTCAATCATTCTCATAAAAATGAGCGAGAAACCAGTGCATTTCCTGTTATCCTTTTCCAGTTATTGATACCCACTTCTGTTTAAGTGGTCTGCAGTATGTATCTTGCTGCAAGTCCTCACTTTTTTATGTGAGAACCAAGGCTGGAGGTGTACAATGTAGCTGAAGTCCCACTATCCACTGGCCAAAACATAATATATTTGCCCAGTTATCAAGATGACCATATAAATACCTTATCTATATCAGGTTTTAGACATTAAGATCTATCCACCAGTCATTGGTTTATAGTTGAAATGCATGCTTTATTCAATAGAGATGTAATAATTCATTAACACAAGCAATCCATAAGATAGAAATATAAATGCTTATATCTTTCAATATCCCTAAAAGGCACAAACACACTCACTCACTCCCCTGAAGAAAAGAGAGGGGAGAAAGAAATCTCTGCAGAGATTCCTGGGTATGTTGTTGTGGTATGTGTGTTCTAGTCTGTAATTGTGCAAAAATTTCTCAAAGTCCTGCAGGCACAGCCTATCAGGAAATTGAGTCTTGAGGCATTTCTTAAATAATTCCTTAAAAAGAACAAATGAGTTTCACCCTGAACTCAACAAGAAGATTTTATTAAAGAACTGAGATTGCCGTAAGTTGCATAGCTGATCAGACTATTGTCCACTTCAGTTTGTCACTCATTGGCTTTCATACCACTTTGGCTTGTCTTTAGCTAGACTTAGCCAGATAAAGCAAGAACCTGTTCAAACCTGTAACTGATGAAAACAATTGCAGCTGGGGTCAATAGCAAAGCAAGTGTTTGTTGCATCATGTTATTTACTGAATGTCTTGTAAACAGAAGTAATGTTCAAAGTGAACTTGAGGTACCTCTTTAAGAAACCAGTCTAGCTATTTCTCCAAAGCTGAAGTGCTCCAAGTGATACTAAGATGTCTTTGTAACAATAAAATGTATCCAATTCTCAATCTTAACTAATTCAGAAGGTGTGTTATGCTTCACTTGATACAGTTCACATAATGTAGGCTGATAGTTGATTGCATACTAAAGAACTTCACTGTTCTAATACCGTGGTGGATCTTTTTATATAGAAATGAGAATATGATGCGAACTGTTGTCTTGCAACTTAATGTAACTGCAAATGTCTTGTGCTCTTGCAGAGTACCCAGAGTATGATCCACAAACTGTACGGTCAGGGAGTCGGTATAGCCATGTGCAAGAGGTCCAAGAGCGACTAAATTTCTTGAGGTGAGTTGTGTATGCAAATTATTTTCCAGCCTAGAAAACAAATTGATTTGCTGGCTGTTGATGTAGAGAGCTGAAGTAATGAACCATGTCAACAAATGAGATATCTTGTTGGAAAAAGTATTCTATCCCAACCCTAACCACGTTGACTTGCATTTTTATTCCTTAGATTTTTATTGAAGGATGGCCAATTGTGGTTGTGCGCTCCTCAAGCCAAGCAAATCTGGAAGTGTTTAGCTGAGAATGCTGTCTACCTTTGTGATCGTGAAGCCTGTTTTAAGTGGTTTTCTAAGTTGATGGGAGATGAACCTGACTTAGACCCAGACATAAACAAGGACTTCTTTGAAAATAATGTCCTGCAACTGGATCCTTCTCTCTTAACTGAAAATGGAATGAAGTGCTTTGAACGTTTTTTCAAAGCTGTGAACTGTCGTGAAGGGAAGCTTGTAGCAAAACGGCGTGCTTATATGATGGATGATCTAGAGTTAATAGGACTGGAGTATCTTTGGAGGGTAAGGACATAAACCAATTCCATTTTATTGCTAAGATGTTTAGGTAGCATTTGTGCTGATTGTTGTGCAAAAATGTGATAATGGCTGCAGCAAAAAAGGGGAAGTTTCATTTTATACGTCAGTTTGTTCCTAACATTTGATTTTTATATTTTGAGTCATGTATTGATAGGTTTGAATGAATGCTTTTGCTGCTTCACATATTCCTTTAAAAAATTCTAGTTGCATGCCTTGAGACAAAGCAATCGAAAGCTTCAAAATAGAAGATGAACTTTGAACTGAAATTGCTTACATAGTGAAGGAATTTCGAAACAAAGGGGGATATCCTCGATTTGTATGTATTAGCTGTTGATAAAATCATAATATCATAAAATGTGTAAAATGTTCCTTTAGCCCCTCAAGAATTAAAAGAAAAATATTACAAAAAAGGTGCTTTAAAATGTTGGAATATGCTCTACACCTGTAAAGCATTCAAGGATGTCTCCAGAAAAAAATTGATGTTACTCAGTTTAATCTTTGTGTTGAAACTGGGGTTGTCACCATTTCATCGAGTTTAAAATGAAGAAATTTTTTGTTGCGAGCTTGAATGACTATTTAGTTAGAGCTGAAATTTTGAATATCTGTGAGGTTGAAAGGGACCCGACCAGTTTCATGCTGTCCATGTCTTTGCTAATATATAGCAGAACAAATTTGCACTTTAGAAATGCAGCATTTGCAGGAAAGAACAATAATGTTAAATTTGAGTGTTATGAACACACCATATGCATGTATTGCATGCATATTACTCATTTCTGTGATGGGGACATAGCAGATGAGTGAGATGGAATGAGTTCATGCCCAGAGTAGTGCTAGAAGTGTATGCTATCAGTCCCAGTGATCAGTTGATGAAATCAAATAATGTGCCCCTTCAGCTGTTCACAATAAGTAACAACTCATCTCACCTGACTCCTCCAGCTGGTGCTTGCAAATATCCCAACACAGTCGCCAAAATTAGGTGTGATTCTGTGACTGGCTAACATTTGCTACACTATCATGGAAGGCGAAGAATTATATTGAGAAAACAATTTCGGATCATTTTTCTGAAGAAGGGTCCCGACCCAAAACGTCAACTTTCCTGTTCCTCTGATGCTACCTGGCCTGCTGTGCTCCTCCAGCTCCACACTGTGTTATATCTAATTTCAGATCATTGTTTGTGTTTGCAGTGTGATACTTCTGGACACACGCTGCAGGCTACATAGTAATACACTGGGCCCAGATCTTTGTAAGCAGAAAGGATATTTAAATGCATTGCACCTTTTTCACTGATACAAGATTAGCTAACGTATTGACCAATCACAGTCAACCTGCCTGGGTTAAATTTAAACTAAGAATTATAGTTAACCATAAGTCACCTAACTGGTACGTTCTCCATGGCTACGTCTCTACAATCAGGACTTTGTTCTTGTATATTACAGAATGTTGTTCCCCTTTTAAATTGGTGGTCTTGTGAATGTCCTCGTGTACAAGACAAAAAAAAAGCATTGACAAACTGTCTCTTCAGCAATACTCCAGTTCTGTACTATCAAATGACCAGATGCTGAAGTATTTTAATTTTAATCATTTTTATTTGTGTGAATTGCAGTTGGGAGGGACAGTGTCAACGTACTTGGATAGCAGATCAGTTATGGCAGAACAGGCTTTCAGGCTAAGAGACGTAATCCTGTTCCTTAAATCTACTGTTACTGGAAGCATAACATTGCTGAATGCTGCTGTTTGCTCTAGCTGTAGCTTTAAGTGACAGCAAATATGCAGGAGTGCAGAGAAATATGTAGATTAGTTGATAGTGATATTATCTCTCTCAGGTTTTGACTTGTCAGGTGTCATGCTTTCTTCATCATTGAGTTATAGTTGAAACTGCCTTAGATGTAAACTATTTAATTCATGGCTAGTAGCTACATATCCAAGCCAAGTGTTGTAGTGTAAAGTTATATTTTGGACAAAAGACTTTGTGTTATGCTTGAAATAGGTTCTTGAAGTTCTGAAGTTCAAGACAATGATGTTTATGCAAATACTTCTTAATACAAAAGTTTTATTTGACTTGAAACATGAATTGTTTCTTTCCTGTTGTCTGTATTTTCCCTTTTGAGAAGAGCAGTGTGTTTGTGTGCATATGTGTATATGCACAAACTATTATAGTTTATCTATATTTGTAAAATCCATTTCTCAGAATTTCAGTTATGGTTTTTAGTTCTGGCAAGTGAGAAGTTTGAAGTTCAAGTTTGTGTTGAAATCCTGTATTTAGACAAATTATTCCCGTAGGTTGACCAGCATGAAAAATCATGCTTAGGCTTATTAATGGGATATAGGTTGCTAATCACCACCTTTTTTATTTGCCATGAAATGCTTGTTTTGTATGTGGAGTTGACCTCAGTTTTGCAGTTCAGAATTGCATGTTTTACTGTGTCTCTAAATTGGTGCATGGGTTCAAGCAGATGATACAGGCAGTGTTGCCAAGAAAATCATGAGTTGAAGACACCTCCAGAGGGCAGACCTTGCATGGCACACAACAGACTGAACAGTGTCCTCTGAAAAAGGAATGAAATATAAGGTCATGTCCGGCTAAAAATCATAATATTTGTTAATTTGTTAATAATTCCGCTGCAGTCAGGGAGTTCACCTCACTAAAACAGAGCATGGGAGAAGGAGTCCACTTGGAAGAACATGTCCAAGACCAAATGCATCCTGTAAGCAGTGACCAACCTTCGGCATAGTCTTATGAAGTACTGAACTGAATGGGCCCTTAATTATCAGAATGGTTCCATCAGCAAAAATACAGATATAGATTTAAGTGGGCTAAATCAAGCCCTAGGTCTTGCCAAAAGTTTATACCAAAAGTTAGTTTGTTTTGCACTTTAACTAATATAATTCAGATAACTAAAAGACCTCTGCTAAAAATACAAGTTTCCAGTAATTCGTCATAGTGGCAAAAAGCAAAATACTGTATTGCCAAAATGGGTGAGTTGCCATTTATTTTTGATACTCCAAGCTGCCAAACTGGAATAGAAAAGCTCTATTCAAAGCCGCAGGACTTGAGAAGCCCAGATTCACCATTGTGTGGGCCAGGCTGATGCAATGAAATTAACCTATGACAATTTGCAAGTTTTTTTAATTTCTTCACTTGCGGGATGTGGGTGTCACTGGCTGGGCAGCATTTATTGCCCACTCCTAGTTGCCCTTGAGAAGGTGGCGGTGAGCTGCTGCAGTCCACCTGCTGTAGGTTGACCCACAGTGCCATTAGGGATGGAATTCCAGGATGTTGACCCAGTGACAGTGAAGGAACGGCGATATATTTCCAAGTCAGGATGGTGAGTGGCTTGGAGTGAACTTGAAGGTGGTGTTTCCAAATATCTCCTGTCCTTTTCCTTCTGCATGGAAGTGGTCATGAGTTTGGAAAGTGCTGTCTGAGGATCTTTGAATTTCTGCAGTGCATCTTGCAGATAGTACACACTGCTCTTACAGAGTGTCGGTGCTGGAGGGAGTGTAGTGTAGTGCCAGTCAAGTGAGCTGTTTTGTCTTTGGTGTCAAGCCTCTTGAGTGTTGTTGTGCTGTACTCATCCAGGCAAATGAGTATTCCATCACGCTCCTGACCTGTGCCTCGTAGATGGTGATCAGACTTTGGGGAGTCAGGTGGTGTAGTATGGTTGCAGTATTCCTAGCCTTGTAGCCACTGTGTTTGTCTGGTGAGTCAGTTGAGTTTCTGGTCAATGATAACTCTAAGGATGTTGACAGGTGATTCAGTGATGGGAACAGCATTGAATGTCAAGAGGCCGTGGATAGATTGTCTGTCTCTTACTGGTGATGGTCATAGCCTGGCATTTGTGTGGTGCGAATGTTACTTGCCACTGTCAGCCCAAGCCTGGATATTGTCCAGATCTTGTTGCATTTGGACATGGACTGATTTATTGTCTGAGTCGTCGTGAATGGTGCTGAATATTGTGCAATTATTGGCAAACATCCTCACTTCTAACCTTTATGGTGGAGGGGAGGTCATTAATGAAGCAGCTGAAGATGGTTGGGCCTAGGACACTACCCTGAGGAACTCGACAGAGATGTCATGGAGCTGAGATGACCATACTGAAAATAGTTCCCTTGAGGAATGTTTATGCATGTGTGCAACAGTTTGGATTACTGTCTGAACCACAAGCAAATTGACAGAGTAAATAAGATCTGGGAATTGAGCACTTATCTCACAGGTTAATGCGGATAAATGAGTTTCTATTGATGGGCCAGTCACACCGTAACTGGAGAAAAAGGAAGTTGTCTAGTCAAAGCCATTTGTACGACTAGGGCTAAAAGGGGATCTTTAACCTAAATGAAGGCAAGGAAAGGATCTCATAAGGGAAGATTTGGTGAGGTTTATAAAAGAAGCAGGGTGGCAGTATAGGTAATGATGCCCAGTGTCTGACAAGAGAAATGTGCAAATTTGAGTGCACAAACAGATAAGTTCAGTGCATAGAAGAATGGTAAAAATATAGAATATACGGTTCTGTTATCTTAATATTCAGCTTTCATAACAATGTTTTAAACAAGCTGCTATTACAATAATTCTGCTAGTTGAGTCTGAATCTGAAGTGTTAATACCAATATTACGCAACATCTCAAATTTCAGTGTTTTGCTATTTCCAACAGTTGCCTCAGACTGTAGGTGGGCCTGTACCGTAATGGATAACGCGTCTGACTTCAGATCAGAAGATTGAAGGTTCAAGTCCTACCTGGCTCGAGCACAGTTGTCTACAGTTTGGGGCGGCTTGGTGGCTCAGTGGTTAGCACTGCTACCTCTCGGCACCTGGGACTGCGGTTCAATTCCAAGCTCTGGTGACTGTGTGGAGTTTGCACATTCTCCCCGTGTCTGCGCTGGGTTTCCTCCTGGGTGCTTTGGTTTCCTCCCACAGTCCAAAGATGTGAAGGCTAGGTGGATTGGCCATGCTAAATTGCCCGTAGTGTTCAGGGATGTGTAGCTTAGGTGGGTTATAAGGGGATGTATCTGGATGGGATACTCTAAGGGTTGGTGTGGACTTGTTGGGCCAAAGGGCCTGTTTCCACACTGTAGGGATTCTATGTGACTGTAGATGGTTCATTTGTTTGGAGGGAGGGTGGGCATATTAATGGCTGAGTAACAGATTAATCGCAGGTTATGAATCTGTGTATTTCTTGCTCTTCAAATATTGGTGAACAAGGTCTTATTCTGAGAATGAAATAAAATAGTCCCAAGAAGGAACTGATGTGAAAGCTGGCGGGACAAGACCAGAATCTTGTTTGGTACTAGGCTTTTCATTGAATACTGACAAACTGGATTCTGAATTGTATTGTTTGTTTGTACAGTTAAGTAACGTTCAAGAGTTAGGAAGGCAGATAAAAAGGGCAAGTCTAGGTCACAAACTTGGATGAATTTTGCAGCAGTATTTAGGGTTTTATGTAAACTGTATGAAGTTGGACTTGAGCTTAAAACATTTCGTAACTTTTCACTTAAAAATTTTAATGCTTTGCCATTGTTTGTCCTCCACAGGTTGTAATTCAAGGAAGTGATGACATTGCAAGTAGAGCAATAGACCTGCTAAAAGAAATATACACAAACCTTGGTCCACGATTACAGGTTAATCAGGTGAGTGAGCCACATGAAGGATGCTCAGTGTAAGCTTTCGCATTGAGAATCTATGATAAATTTATCTTGTGAATTATGACTTCATTGAGGATTTTAGAAATTTGGATGTGTGTCAGGGCCGTTGTGATTTGGAGATTTTATGCAAAGCAGAGTTGTTATTACAGGTAGATATTTACTTAATCAACCTATTTGGACATATTCATCACACCTCATGCCAGATAACACTTGAACCTGGACCTTGTGGCTCAGAGTTGGGGACACTACCACTGCTAGAAGAGACAATTGCAGGTGGCTTTTTACCTTCGAATTTTTGCTGTATTCTGATATGTAAACAGAGGTACCTTAACGTACTCGTTAATTTGTGCTGAGCGAGGAAAGTTGGGAGGATGTGGAATGTATATGGGATGAAAGATTGGTTACAGTTTAAAGTTCAAGATGAGTAGATCGTAAATATAGCCATATGTTTGCAATGCCTAATTGCTGCCAATATTTGCATAATAGGTAGAGATTCATGAAGACTTCATTCAGTCCTGTTTTGATCGATTGAAGGCCTCTTACGATACACTGTGTGTACTAGATGGTGATAAAGACAGTATTAATTGTGCAAGGCAGGAGGCAATACGGATGGTACGTGTATTGACAGTGTTGCGTGAGTACATAAACGAATGCGACAGTGACTACCATGAAGAACGGACGATTCTACCGATGTCTAGGTATGTATGTTTAAAGCACTACTTTTACTAGCAGATAAAAATTTTGTCAATTGCATTGTCTCTTTACAAAAAAAAAATCAGTCATACAGCACGGAAACTGACCATTTGGTCCAACATGTCCATGCTGACCAGATATCCTAAATTAGTCTACTACCACTTGCCAGCATTTGGCCCATATTCCACTAAACCCTTCCTATTTGTATACCCATCCAGATGCCTCTTAAATGTTGTAATTGTATCAACCTCCACCACTTCCTCTGGTGGCTTGTTCCACACATGCACCACCCACTGTGTAGAAAAGTTGCCCCTTAGGTCCCTTTTAAATCTTTCCCCTGTCACCTTAAACCTATGTCCTCTAGTTTTGGATTCCCCTGCCCTGGGGAAAAGACCATGGCTGTTCACCCAATCCATGCTCCTAATATATTGTACAGTAATTGTCCAGACTAGGTAACATCTTGGTAAATTCCCTGCACGACCCCTCCAATGCAGTCATATCCCTCCCATAATATGGATTCCAGAGCTGCACTTCCTGAATTCCATTTTTGGAATTAGGTGGTTTTTGATCAGTACAGACTTGATGGGCTGAAGGATCTTCTTCTGTGCTGTTGACCCCTACGGCTCTATAAAGCCGAGGTGCTTGAAATACTTCAAAGCATGGAAAACCTCCAAACTTCTATCAAACTGGCCAGATCCAAATTTGCAATAATCAGATGGGGAACTGACTCATGGAATGTTCTCAAGCTAATTTTCCAGATCAGTCTAACAGTGAAGTGACTGGCGAAGGAGGAGATCGGAATCAAGGATTGCGCAGTTAATGAACGGGGTGGTTGCGTGTTTCTTGATCCATTCATGAATTTGTAAGCTGTACACGCAAAATGTAAATTTGAACCCAATTCAGTGGGCAAAATGCCCAGGCACTTGGGCAAAGCATTATCTCTGTCCTACCACATATCACTGTGCTATGATCAGCAATGACTAAGAGATTTTGGTTTTGTATGGTGAATTGTGATTTTTTTTTTTGGTAGAACTGCAATTGGATTTTGATTACATAAAATTCTAAATTTGAGCTTCAATTTAATCTGATCAGTTAATTGATATGAGATGTCCTTTGGAGTGTTTATCATTATTACTGGACATCATGAAGAACTAATGATGTTAAGTGCTGATTACCATATCAGCTTTATGTATTCTGTTAGTTTTAAAATTAGATTGAATTAAAAATTCAATGCGTTGAATTGTTGGTCTTCTGCATGGATTTTCTCAAGTTGGATTATTTATGTGTAAAGTAACTGTTTCTATGTAATGTATTATAGAGAAATATACCACTTGTTAATCAATCTGTCAATTTTCTTGGCAATATTTGTGAGGAATTTCAAAGCTGTTTATTTATGGACAGAAGATGGCAATACCATAACCACAAGATGGGTTTTGCTTGTTTGATTTTGGTCTCCCAACAAATAAATGGATTTTAAGTCAACTTGACAAAATGCAACAATTGAACTATTATGAAGTGAGATTATAATTACTTGTGCAAAACTACATTTTGGAGTATAGAGATAACAACAAGGTGTAGAGCTGGATGAACACAGCAGGCCAAGCAGCAGCATAGGAGCAGGAAGGCTG
>NC_063342.1:41256294-41301079 GCF_021869965.1 Rhincodon typus | reverse complement strand
CTGCTCCTATGCTGCTGCTTGGCCTGCTGTGTTCATCTAGCTCTACAACTTGTTACCTCAGATTCTCCAGCATCTGCAATCCCTACTATCTCTGATACATTTTGGAGTAGTTGTTATTTAGTTATGCATTGGGTATATTTAAGGTTTACTTCAGAAATGCAAATTTGAGCAGTTTTAACTAGATGGGATGATTTACATGAAGACAAAAATAAAGCAAGGAGTACACCATGCAGCCTGATAAATCTGCTTCAGAACTATCATGGCTAATCTTGAGCTTCAACTCCATTTTCTCTGCGTGCTCCCCATATCCTTTTAATTCCCTCATAGACAAAACATCTGTCTTCCAGGCTTGTATGTATTAATGGTTGAGCAACCATAACCCTCTGTGGTAGTGAATTCCAAAGATTCTCAACCTTTTGAATTGATTTCTCCTCATCCCAGGCCGAAATGACCAAGAGACTACTTCTGTTTTCGACTCTGAGGTCACCGTGAAGCTTATGCCTCACCCATCTCTTCAGGTGTGGTGATCCTTGAGTTAAACTCACCACCAGTTGTCTGTCTCTGGGAGACCAGCCCTGTGGTCCTTTGGGACTATGGAAACTTTACCTCAATTTGGAAACCAAAATTTCTCTCAGTATTTCAGATATGGTCTTAGCAAAATCCTGTACAATTGTTGCAAGATTTGTTTTTTACTGTACTCCAATTGCCTTGCAATAAATCTACATTCCGTTTACCTTCCTATTGTTTGCTGTGCCTGTGTGCTAATGTTTCTTGGGCGAACACACCCATATGACCTGAATATCACCATATGCAATTTTCTCTCTCTTGTTTATGAAAGAAAATCTGCCTTTGAAACTAAGAATTTGTCTTTTTCAGAGCTTTTCGTGGAAAACATGTATCACTTGTTGTACGGTTTCCAAATCAAGGACGCCAAGTGGAAGATTTGGACATTTGGTCTCATACAAATGACACCATTGGGTCTGTTAGACGCTGTATCCTCAGTCGAATAAAAGCAAACAGTGCACATACGAAAGTAGAACTATTTATTGGTGGTGAACTTGTAGACCCTGCCGATGATCGGAAATTAATCGGGCAGTTAAATCTGAAAGATAAAACCGTAAGTACGGTGAATATAACATTTATACAATGAAGAAAATCAATTAAGGTGGACAGAAAACTCTCTTGGTATCACTGCTTCTCCCCACCCGCCAATCATGAGCAGTCCTTTTCATAGTTAGATCAACCTTTCACATTTACTTGATCTGTGCAATATTTATTTTATGTTGCTGTCCTGAGAGTTAATTTCTGAAATTGTGATAATGTAACAGGACTGGCTCCTTGGTTTAAACAGGAAAGCACATCTGGTGAAGTATTCTCCTGAGCTCTACAAGAAGCTGGGATGACATGATGCCTGGTTAGCAAATTGGAGCATAGTTTTTTTTTGTCATTTTATGAAACTGTTGAGTTTGGTTCAGTTTGAAGTTATGTCATGAAGTCTTTCCAATAAATCAGCTCAAGGATTGTACCATTCTAGGTATTAAATACTCTGACTGATCTTAGTTCTCCTACCAGTTGATGACATCAGATTGGAACATTAGTTATCTTAAGGAAATTTAGTAACATGCAATTTGGAAATAATGTCTTTGCCCTGAAAGTTTTTTGGTTCAGTTGAAAATTCTAGCAGTCAGTTCTGTGTTCATTGATCCCAGCAGCAGAATTATCGGTGAAGTAGCTGCAAAATGTTTAAACTGGTAACTGTTTGCCTCGGGAGGACTGAACTTTACAGAACATTGATCCAGGTTGGATGAACTAGGTAGTAATGGAAAATTTGCAGATTCCAAATTTTGCTGATTTTAAAGTGGATATTTTTAATCTTTGTATCAAGACAGAATGCTTCTTGCTTCACTGTTTTCAGTAAAATGAAGGTTTGCAGAGACAATCCATTCCCTGCTTTGTTGGTGTGAGTGAGAGTGAGAGGTGTGCACTGGAAGCCAGACATTTTCATGAAAAGATAGGAATATGGGACTGAGTAATTATCAGATGCTTAGATCATAATTGATTTAAGGTTTTGGTTGCAGTATATGGATGATGAGGGAGAGGAGCATCTTGGTGCCATTTGCTTTTTCTAAAAGAATAATTGGGTACATTCAAAACCAGCTGTTGAGAGAGCTTCATCACCTACAGTAATCGCTTCAGGTATGATCATAATTCCCTTCAGGACTCGGATCAATGAGTCAAAAGCCTACTTTTCCCAGTACATTGTCAGTTCTCAATTGTTTTAAATTGTAAGTTTCTTCTTGGACCATCTTTTGGTACAGAGCTGTCTGCAGCAATTCCTCCAAATTGGCCATAACTAAAATCTCGGTTCTTTTTGAGTGTTTGCTTTACCTGCTCTGTTGTATCCATACTCACTGTCCAAGCACAAGTAAGTATCTTTAAGCTTCTTTACTTGGCAGGGAAGATTTATGCCTACATTTCTATTCCTGTAAAGATGTTTATTACGACTAAACATACTACTTCACAAAATGGACTATAGTATTACAGTCATCTGGTCCCTGGTTACAGAGAATTGCTACAAACTGTTGGCATTCAAGTCAGTTTTCTCTATTCCAAGAACTCTGCCAAACTTTAATCAGGATAGTCCGAATTTATCTAGACAACCTGGAAAGGACGCAAGTAACAAAACTCCTTGTTTAGTTGCTTTTGCCAGTTAATCATTTCACACGGGTCTCCTATTCCATGTAGAAGTGCCAATGCACTTAACATCGTTTGTCTTAATGCAGTTGCTGAAAGATTAGGGTACGCAATAGGGCTGACTTGTCCACTGGTATCCATTCAGCTAATTTTTTTGCACAATGTTTTCTTTGCCTTCAGTATACTGTTGATGAGTTTGTGTTTGCATTTGACTGTAATATTGCAATAGGCAAAATTACTGCTTGGTAATTAACTGGGGAAATCTGTAAGGAGCAACATCTTAAGTTTAGGAGCCCATGTCAGTGCTTCAAATACTTTGTGCTGGTGTGACCCTATTTTAATAACTTTAGTGTCTCGGACTGTGTGACCGTGGCAAGGGGTGGGTGAGAAATTAGAACCAAACAATCAATTTGATCATGCCCACCAATAGAAAAAGCACAAGGTTTTAAAGGAACCTCACAGCTCCAGGATAACCATTGCTTCGAGCGAACTTGCAACTGCAAAATCTTATCTGGGATCTTGATCCACCACTTGGGCATGTTGGTCTATGTACGTGTTGCATGTTCTTTCTTTCTGGTAATGATCTGAGCATATGAATTGATAAATATTGAGCAAAGTGACATTGGTGTGAGTTACCTTCCCACAATCAAGATATGAATTTAAGTGAACAGAATTGAACCACTTCAAAAATGAATGGTTTCAAGTTGACGTATTTTGAGAATGGGACAACTGTATGGGGAACAAAATACTGAATTGGTATAGCTGGATTTACGAAAGGCATTTGAAAAATCCCTATACAGAGCTTGGGATTGCGGCAGAATTCACTGAAACAGATGAGAAATTCCTAAAAGTTTAAAATAAAACAGTGGGTTCATGTTGGGAGAATTATGCTGTGTCATTCAATCTTGCATTGACAGCTCTGTTTGTTTAAAATGGCCTACTAGGTACTTCAAAGTGCTTGGTATGGTGTACAGTGAAGTCATGGGAAGCAGATCAGAAGTTAGACATACATTTGAAATGAGATTGGACAGAAGGAATTAGCTATAATTTTGGCCATGTCTCAATGGAGGTAGTACAGGTTTAAAAATTCTGTTTCATTTCTTCTAATAAGAGATTTGTGTTTCAGCTTATTACAGCCAAGCTAACGCAGATAAGTTCAAATATGCCTTCAAGCCCTGATAGCTCTTCTGATTCTTCAACGGGCTCCCCTGGAAATCATGGTAACCACTACAGTGATGGCCCAAATCCTGAGGTAGAAAGCTGTTTACCTGGAGTGGTAAGAATATTATGTTCTCTTAATTTGAATGTAATGTTTCTGGAAATTATATATTGCAAGGAACATATTATATGAAATTTTAAAATATCAGGAGGATGCTCTTTAATTGGCTGCTATGCAAGTTGCCACTAATTTGTGTCATAAAGCAAATGCTTCAAAAATCAGCTAAATGATGCAAAATCAAATGTACCCTTGAATTTTCCACTTAAAGTAGTAGACTTCTTCCATTGTGATGTTCATGTCAGTAAATTCTCTGAGCACCTCTGTTCTCAAGATGTCAGAGTCCCTCATTGTTCTGTAACATTGGACATTAACTTCTTATTTTTCCTGACATAGAATTAATATGTATGACTTGGGGCAACGTAAGAGTGAAGGCTGAAGATTCTTCAGACGTTGGAATCAGTTTTCAGGGGTCGGGCTAGTTAAAAAGAGGCCGTTTGCGGTGCAAAAGGACTGGTTGCCTAGTTCATGAAAAGAAGTTTCCTGGTGTGTTTCGGAGGAGTTTAAGCTAAATCATCAGGAGATGTTACCCGGCGGAAGATGATGCGTGTCTAAAGAGTAGTCAGTAGCAGTTGAAAAGAAAGTAATACTTTATTATTGGAAGGTTGTTCTGGGATTTTGACTGAAAGACTATGAAGGAGCAGCGATTATAGTTCGTCAGAATTGAGTGTGACTTGGGAATTTGCAGATGGGTGTGGTGCTGCTGTTGCTTGTACGCACCTGCTTCCAATGTCCTCTACATAGTAGCGGTCTTGGTTTAGCAGGTGCTGATAGAAGAGCCTTGTTGAGTTGCTGCCAGTGCATCTTTCAGGTTGTACATTGCTGTCACTGCTCTTCAGTACTGAAAAAGACAATGTTGAATGTGATGGTTGGGGAGCCAGTCAAGTGAGCTGCTTTGTCCTGGATGATATTGACCCTATTGTGTGTTCTTGGCACCACACCCCTCTGGATAAATGGAGAGTCTTTCATCATAATTCTGAAGTCTGCCTTGTCAAGGCTGGACAGGCTTTGGGGAGTCAGGAAATAAATTTCTCCGAAATTACCAGCTGCTGACATACTGCTGTTGTCACAGTTTATATTCCCTCAGGATTTTGTCTGTGGGAGACTGTGATGGTAATGCCATTGAATGTCAGGAGGTGGATAGATATTCTTGTGTGGTATGAGTTTCCAAGCAAGTGCTATGTGATATTAATTGCTAATTATTTGCCCAAGTCAATGTTTTTGCGATCTTGTTGCATGTGGAAACTGACTACTTCAGTATCTAAGAAGTTGTGAATGTGTTGAGTATTGTGCGGTTACTAATGTACATTCCAACTTGTGTTATTGATGGAAGATTGCTCAATAATTGAGATTATAAATTTAGGGGTTGGAGAGGGAGAGCCTCTGGAATGTGTACAGGAAAACTTCCCAGTATGTTCTTGGTCCTAAACAAAAACATTGCTGGAGAAACTCAGCAGGTCTGGTAGCTTCTGTGGGGAGAATGCAGAGTTACCACTTTGTGTTCCGTGATCCTCCTTCAGAGCTGGTAGTGGCTGCAAAGGGTGGAGGGGCAGGAGTGAGAGGATAGGTGAAAAGGAGAGAGAATGCCAGTGAGGGAGACAAAGGGATGGATAATGGTTGCCCAGGAGAAAGAAAAGCTGAAAATGGGGACCATAAGTAGGTAAAGATGGGTTAGTTGTGCTGAAATCAACCTCTGTCATGAGAAGATGTGGGTGGGTGAAGAACAAAGAGAAGGTGTACAGCTCCTAAAATTATTGAACTCGAATGGGAGTCCTGAAGACTGCAGGGTCCCCTTGCGAAAAATGAAATGCTGTTTCTGTCTTGTGCTAATTCTCGCTGGAGCAGTACAGCAGGCTTGAGACAGAAGTGTTGACTAGGGACCATGATGTGCTGAATTGGCAGGCAACTAGCAGCTCGAGAGTCATTTTTGCGATAGAATGTGAGTGTTCTGTAAAGTGGTCGCCTCCCCAGTGCAGAAGCGACCACATACTGATCAGCCAGTACAGTAGACTAAATTGAGTGAAGTGCAGGTAAATATCTGCTTCACTTGGAAGGTGTATCTGGAACCTTGGATAGTGAGGAGAGATGGCAGGTGTTGCACCTTTTGCAATTGCGTGAGGAAGTCTGGGAGGGAGGAGGAGTGGACCAGTATGTCCTGGAAGGAACAGTCCCAATGAAATGCTCAGAGGTAGTAAGAACTGCCGATGCTGGAGTCTGAGATAAAAGTGTGGAGCTGGAGGAACGCAGCAGGCCAGGCAGCGTCAGAGGAGCAGGAAAGCTGACGTTTCGGGTCAGGACCCGAAGTGTCAGCTTTCTTGCTCCTCAGATGCTGCCTGGCCTGCTGTGTTCCTCTAGCTCCACACTGTGTTACTTAAATGCTGACAAGGGAGGAGAATATGTCTGGTGATGGAAATGGCAGCTTATAATCCTTTGGATGCCAATGATGGTGGGAGGAAAGCCAAGACTGGGGGACCCTATTGGTGATGGGGGAGGGAAGGGGGCGAGGATAGAGGTGCGGGAAATGATTCTCATCCAGGATGGCAGGTAATCCTCTATTGAGGAGCATAGTGGACTTTTGAAGCCCCCCTGCTGAAGGTGGCATCACAACAGATGCAATGGGTCTCCTAGCTGCCATTAGTTCTGAACAAGGGTCACCGGACTCAAGATTTAATCAGTTTTCTCTTAACAAATGCTGCCAGACCTGCTGAGTTTTTCCATTAATTTCTTTTTTCATTTCAGATTTCCAGCATCTGCAGTTTTCTCTTGAATTTTATATTCTTGGTCCTGCTTAGGAGACATTGCTGGATTTGGTACTGGAAATGAGGTTGACAACGTGGATGAATCTGAATTAAAATGCTGGAGAATGTCTGACAGCATCTGTGGAGAGAGAAAGAGTTCATGTTGCGAGTCCAATATGAGTCATAGGGCTAGCTTTATGTTGTAAAACCGGTTCAGTTATCATCACCACATACGGTTGAGATTGGTAATGGAGAAGAACAGGAAATAATCAGAAGTAAACTTAGTTGGAATATGGCAAATTTCGTGGAGTTGCCAGAGGATGTAGCCAGGTTGGTGCAAATCTTTGTGTAGTCTTTAAGGTGGAGACTTGTCAGGTGCAGGCTTGGTACATTGTGGCAAAAAGCAAGGGTGGGACTATCATAATTGAAGTGCTGTTTGACTGACTAGGGAAGTTAAGAATATGATGAATACAAAAAAAATGCATAATGTATCCAGGTTAATTCTTCAAGCAAGAATCAGGCCAATTACAATAAATTGAAAGAAGAGCACAGGAAACTAAGGCTGGTAAGTAGAGAACATAAATAGAATGGCAGTTGAGGAGGAAAAAAAACACATTCGTAGAATCGTAGAATCCCTACAGTGTGGAAACAAGCCCTTTGGCCAAATAAGTCCACACCGACTCTCGGAGCATCCCACCCAGACCCATCCCCCCTATAACCCACCTAATCGACACATCCCTCAACACTATGGGCAGTTTAGCATGGCCAATCCACCTATCCTGCCCATTTTTGGACTGTGGAAGGAAACCGGAGCACCCGGAAGAAACCCACGCAGACACAGGGAGAATGTGCAAACTCCACACACAGTTGCCTGAGGGTGGAATCGAATCCCGGGTCCCTGGTGCTGTGATGCAGCAGTGCTAACCACTGAGTCACCATATCACATTGTGCTAGCATGGAAATATTAAGCTGGAAGTAAATGTAGGGTCCCGTTAGGGATGCTGTTTAATTGATTAATTAAATTTATGAGGGCAAGGTTGGAACAGTTAATAAATACTGTGTATTAATCTTTCCTAGAAAGAGAGCGGAGTAGGCCTTTTGGTCCTTTGAACCTGCTCCTCCGTTCATTGAGGGTAAACCAACTGCTTTCTGTGGTAATGAATTCCGTAGGCTCACCACCCTTGGTGAAGAAATGTCTCCACATTTCAAACATTTTGAGAGTTCAGAAACAAGATTGGGCATGATTGACAATTTGCAGTTTCTGGACACTTGTATGCAGAATTCATAATGATGAAGCCTGAGTTTTGCCTGATAGTTTGTTATTGGCTTCAAGAAGGTCACTAGGTTTTCGTTCAATGGTCCTCTCGTTGAATCACACTTGGCAGCATTGAGCGTGGCACGGGTGCGGAGGATACTCTGGGGATTTCCATGCCCACTACCAAGAGTGGCTTGACAGCAGCACCACTGATCGAGGTGTTGGGTAGTAAAGGACATAGTTGCTAGACTAGCATGTGGTGAGGGAACCATCAAGTGGGAAAAACTGACGTTAGGGCAGCACGGTGGTTCAGTGGTTAGCACTGCTTCCTCACAGCACTAGGGGCCCGGGTTCGATTCCACCCTCTGGCGACTGTCTGTGTGGAGTTTGCGCATTCTCCCTGTGTCTCCGTGGGTTTCCTCCGGGTGCTCCGGTTTCCTCGCACAGTCCAAAGATGTGCAGGTTAGGTGGATTGGCCATGCTAAATAGCCCATCGTGTTCAACAATGTGTAGATTAGGTGGGTTAAAGGGGGATAGGTCTGGGTGGGATGCTCTGAGGGTTGGTGTGGACTTGTTGGGCTGAAGGGCCTGTTTCTACTCTGTAGGGATTCTAAGAACATACTTAGCATGGTGATAATGTCACATAAAGTGATGGAGGTTATTTTCAATGTGACGGTGAGACTTTGTCTCCAGAAGACTGTGCGGCCATCACTTAATGATACAGACATGGATAGATGTGTTTCAAATAGGCAGATTGGTGAGGATGAGGTTAAGTATGTTTTTGACTTTGTTTATGGCATTGAAATACCCCACCTAGAGTACGATTTGCACCCTTGATGCCACCTCCAAGTGTGGTTTAACATGGAGTACTGATTTATCAGTGGAAGGATGATAGTACGTGGTAATCAGCAGGAGATTTCCTTGCCATCATAAACCTGTTCCCATGAAAGTTCATGGGGGGCGCAAATCAAGGACAACTCCTTGTTGACTCAATCACTGTGCTGCTGCCACTGCTGGTGGGACGGGACAAAGCCAGGAGTGATAGTGATGGTGTTTGAGATACAATAAGGTATGATCCTATGAGTCTGACTGTCGTACTCTCACTTTTGACACTAACCGCCTGGTGTTAGTCAGGAGGACTTTGCAGGGTTACCAGGGCTGTTTTACTGTTGTCGTTTCTGATGCTTGGTTTGATGCCTGGTGTCTGTCTAATTTTCATTTTTGTTGAGACTTTTTGTTAGTAATTGATTACAACTGAGTGGCTTACTTGGCCTTTTCAGAGGACAGTTGAGATGACCATGTTGCTGTAGGTCAGAAATCGCATGTCGACCAGACCAGGTGAAGATGGCAGATTTCCTTCCCTGAAGGACATTTGTGAGCCAGATGATCTTATTTTATGCAAAAATGGGCAATGATTTCATGGTTGTTCATCATTAGATTCTTAATTCCAGATATTTATTGAATTCAGATTTGTTCAAAGAAACCTGGTGCCTAAGATGCAACAGCTTAAACAACTGAGCTGTTGAAGCTCAGTTAAAGTTACATGATATGTATTAAGAATTTAGCCTGGCTTGATTTCTGGAGTTGTTGCAGCCGACTATTTAAAACAAGTGCAATTGCATTTCACTATTAATCAGTTAGATATGCTGTTCTGTATAATTTTATACATCCGAGTTGAAAGAGTAGTTCATTTTAATTTCAGAATTTCTACCGTATATTCTAAATGGCTTAACTGCCTTACGTTTTCAGAGTTTCAGCTGTGATTTAATTGAGCTTTCAAAGAGTGCAAAAGTTTTTATTCCAATTCCAGCATTTCTGCATACAACTCTTAATTAATCATGTGCATTAACGAGTGGATATTACTTTTGCAGATCATGGTTTGCACTGTCGGTCCATGATTCCCTAAGTTTGTGTTTTCATAGTTTGCATTTCTAGCTTTTTTTAAGATCATATATCTTAATCATCTGCTTGGTAAACATTTCAAGTGCAATGTACAGTATGTCATACAGATTTTGTCAATATTTACAAATTGTTTAATGCTCAAACATTTCAAAATATGACAGGTTGTGCATATTTGTTCCAAAGTGATCTTTCCCATATTGTATTAATTTAATTGTACCCACCAGTGAAATTTTGTGGGCTTGAGAAAAATATTCCTTGCCCCCCGCCACAGATTCCTGACAGCATCAAATAGATTTTCAATCTCAAATTGCTCAAAATCTTAACTGAAGCTCTAAGTTACTGGTGCTTGTTGCTTTTATGGCAGAAGTTACACCACCCAGCTTTTGTGCTTAATACTTTGAATTAAATATAATTTTTTTGACTTTGATGCAACTGCAACATCACTGGCAGCAGGCTACTAATGTTAATTGTAGTTAAGGCGTTATCTAAAAGTATGTACTCTGTATAATTCTGGGCTGAGTTGATGTAACTTCTGAGTAAGAATCAGTAGACTGTGGGTGGGGAGGTAAGGTGACCTAATTGAGGCCTTAAAATTATGGATAACTTTAATCAGGTAGATTTGCAAAATTGTTTCATTGCAAAGAAACTCGCGAATAAACTATAAAGTAAGTATGTTGTATGTTAAACATGTTTGCCTTGTGAATGGTTAGGACGTGTTATTAGAAATGAGTTGCATATATTAAGAACCCAGTTAAGGATATGAGAGAACAGAAATATAAGGCAACAGTAGAGTTAGGTCAAGGAGGCTCGTCTAGTACAAGCACCATCACCGGTCAGTAGTGCCAGATGCCTGTTCCTGTGTTAGAAATGCTAAGCAATTTTACTTGGAGCCGTCAGAAAGGTACAAATGGCTATTTACTTCAGAGTTAGTGTAGTTGTCACGCCCACGTGAAAGCATGTGTATGTTGGCATCTCGTAATTTCTTCCATTACTCTGGACAGACTAAAATTTTCCATCAGATACTCCTTGAAGGTAGTGTAAGTTGTCTTGTTTATACCCAGCTGATAAAATTGCTCATTGAAAGTGAGTATATTGATTGTTTCATTAGTGTGACGTATAAACTGTCATGGACTACAAAGCATGTCGGGTGTTTTTTGTGGATAGGCAAGAATATATTGAAGAGAAATTCCAACTTGCAAATGATGCAAAGAAAGTGACTACTGCTAAGAGCTTTGCAAAAGAAGGTAAGAGGTCAGTTGTCTCTGAGATAAAGTGAGCACGATGGATCGAGGGAAACGGCTAAAATGGCTGTCTTTGTCCAGTGTTCCTCTTAGCAAAAAGTTCTATGCCCTCGTCCCTCCTTGTGTATAGGTGTGGACATGGTGAATTTTGAAATGTGGCACTTGGTAATTGTTGCAAGTGTCCTAATGGCAATTCACAATGATACTATGGCAGAAAGTGGACAGTTGTGCCCAATTATATTATGAAACTTAATGGGGACTACATGACTGAGAGATATTTGAAGCAATGTCAGCTTTTGATCAGTGGATAATTGAGCCAGTCATGCAAATAATTCTTGCTGGGTGTGTTGGATTTTTACATTCTGCGAGACTGGTTAGAAATATCCTGGACGTTCACAAAGATGCATGGTGTCAAAAGAGAGCAGTGTGAAAACTGGCTTAAAGCTAATCAGTTTAGTTTGTTTACTAACTGTGATGTAGACATCAGTTATCTTAAAGATTTCTGCCTTGTTGAGGTCTATTTTAATGGACAGAATGGTTTTACATTCCTGCATCCAAAATCAATTAGACTACAAGGGCCTAGCAACATTACCCAGCCTTGTGAAATCTTTCCCCTGCATGAGCCATCTTCCTACTTTGCAACATGGCACACTTTGAAAATGCATTCATTTGTGCAGTCACGTCAAGGTTGCTTTGTGGGCAGGTGACCTCTGATTAAAAGTGAATAATCCTTCTCCTGTTCAATCCTTTGTGTGCAAATAACAAAGCTATATGGGGCCAATTGATTGTAGAGTTAATTGCCATAGCCTCTTTGCCCCAAAGATGGGAACAGTAAAGACTAGCTAATTGAATGAAGTTAATTTCACATGGTGCCTTTCCCATTGTCAGAAGTTACCAAAGTATTTTATGTTAACAAATTACTTTTGAATTGCAGTGACTGTTGCTTTAAGTAAAAATGGTAGCTGATAAGTGCACAGACTCGATAGTAGTGAGGTTTGAAACCAGTTAACTTTATTTAAGAATTTGAGGGATAAATGTCAGCCATGACATGGGGAGAATGTTCTTGTTTCTCACATTTGTTCCAGCACACATTGAAGTGTGCTTGAATAAACACAGTGCTTCAGTGCAGCACCTCTAATAACATGAAATTGTCTTATTGAACTCCAGTTTGAGGTTGCACCATGTGCTTGATCAAGTCCTGGAATCTGTTTAAAGCTCTAAACAGATATCATTCAGATGGCTGCAATTGTTTAAAGAAGCTGACTCTTAAGTTATGGACTAGACATTTTGATCATTGATAAATGTAATACTTTGCCAAATTCAACCAAAAGTTTTAAAATGAATGAAGCAAGAGTGGAGAATTAACTAAAATATGCTGAGGTTGAAGTGAATTAATATTAAATTCACCCCCTTCAAGGAAATTAATTCACTTGTGCTTGGTTTTTGGTAAGATGTCATCTGTGTACAGACAGGTGTCTCTATACACCTAAACTTGTATTTTAATTTGGGTGATTTAGTTATTCTTAATCTGTTTCTTCCTTAGATCATGTCCTTACACCCGCGATACATTTCCTTTCTTTGGCAAGTTGCGGATCTGGGCAGTAGCCTAAACATGCCGCAGCTGAGAGATGGTGCTCGCATCCTTATGAAGCTCATGCCTCCTGGTAAGGTACTTAAGAAAGATACTAATGAGACCAATGTTTATTTCAAAGGGTAGATAATATGTGTGTTGTCAAATGATGATTTACATTTTTAAACCTTGAACATCAGTGCCATTAATTGCTGCCACAGAGTCATAAGTAAACTGAGGTTACCACTTTGTTCATAAAATAATTTATGGAAATCAGTCAACAGTAGGCTGAACTAGTGTAGAATAAGGATATCTGTCTCTCAAAGCTGTGTATTAAATTATTTTCAATCTATTGTCAATTTAACCAATGGATATTTGACTTTTTTGGGTGTTGTGTAGAATAAATTTGGGATCAGCTGTCTTATTGAATTTGATTAAGCTTAGTAATGTTTGGAGTGAAGTTTGGCAGAGGAGTGAGATTGGCTTTGCATGACTTGTGAAATGGGTGATTTTGGTCCATGTAAATGCATAATATGGGTCTGCAGTTTGCTTTCGCAGATTCAAAGCAGATTTGACATTCCGAGTGCAATGGCAGTGAACTATTACGACCACTTTGTTTTGCAATTTGACTACGTTAGACAACAGGATATCAGAATCAGACATAGAAAATGTAGATGGCTAGATGTTGAATATGTTTGGTGTACTTAATTAAGCAAACAATTTTTAATAAACCAATATAATACTTTGACACTGATTTATGTGCATAGGTTGCTGTTCAGTCCAGTATGTTCTGAAATTCCTATGGTTCTGTCAGTTCATTTCTTTTTGAGATGCATAGGGAATCACCTGGTTCAAATGAGCAAATAAAAATGAGAAATTCATTTTATTTGCTGGTCCCATTAGTCAATAGATTTTTGTTTTATAAGAGGGTTTTACTGACATTGACCAAAAAGTCTTGGGACAATTGAACATAATGTGTTTGCAATTTTAGTGCTCGTTTTACGAATAACGTAGCAATGACGATGCCAAAAAGTGGAAAATTATCTCTAGGGTCCTTATGCACAGGTAGTGTCCCTGCCTCTTAGCCCCACACACCTGCTCCAGAGATGCGTTATGACATCTCTGAACAGATTGATTGGAAAATATCTAGAAACTTCTCTGTTAACTTGCTTCGCCAACAATAGACACCGGCAATAAAGTGTAGCTACACTGGACTGCAACAACTCATCCAGTCTTTTATGATGGTACCTTACAAACGTGTGACATTTAGCACCTGGAAGGACAAGGTCGGAAGGTTCATTGGAGCACCATCTATCAGTTCTCATCTGTGCCACACGCCACCATGGATTAGAATATCATAGCTACTATTGCTGAGTTAGAAATCTGGAAGTCCCTTCCTAACAGCACTGTGGGTGTACTGAAACCTCAGGGCAGTTCAGTGCCACCTTCCCAAGGCTAGGAATGACAATGTCCACATCCCATGAATATCTGCTTTTATTTTTTAAAAGCAGTCAATTTGTTGGACATTGGAAGAATGGAAGCATTTTACTCGATTAAGTTTGTAGTCCAAAGTGAATATTTTGGTTCACGGGTTTCCAGTTGGAAAATTGTTGAAATTAAACTGAATTTGAGTTAAGTACGCCAAACACAAGCTACTTGGCTTCATTTTGACATTTGCTTTTAGTTACAAAATATATAAGCTGATGCATTTAAGTGCACGCACCTTACACACATCCTCACTTAAAGTTGAGTTCTGTTTCTGAAAAGTGCACCTTTAAGTGAAGTGACTGTGGTTCAATAGGAAATTGTGATTCAGTGTAAAACCTGTACAATGTAGGACCTGCATTAGGGAAAAGGCCTTAAAGTGTTCAAGCTTGAAGTTGAGACACTTAACTGAATTCCATTTTGGTACTTGAAATTTTCAATAAATTAACAATGTTACAATAAGGTCTTGGTTAATTTAGCGAAAATTTGTAGCTTGGATTGTTCATTAGCTCACCGAGCCAGTTGTTCACTGGTGTGCAGACGTTTCATTACCCTTCTAGGCAACATCATCAGTGCGACCTCTAAGTGAAGCGTTGGTGTTCTGCTTCCTTCCGGATTTGTAGATGTTGCCTAGAAGGATAATGAAACATCTGCACACCCCAGAACAACCGGCTCAGTGATCTACCGAGCAAATGTTAAAATAAGTAAATAAAAACCAAAATAGAAATTGCTGAGAAAGCTCAGCAGCTCTGGCAATATCTGAGGAGAGAAATCGGTTAACGTTTCGGGTCCAGAGACCCTTCCGGAACTGTAAGTGCTCGTAGAACCTGTGTGGAAGCGGGGCATTTGGTTCCTCAAGTGTGCACTGACTCTCCGAAGAGCATCCCCCTCAGACCCCATTCCATCTGGGTTTATCAGCATATGAACCAGCATTTTCTTAGCTACCATCAGTTCTGACGGAGGGCCTCCAGACCCGAAACGTTAACTCTGATTTCTCTTCACAGGTGCTGTCAGACCTGCTGAGCTTTTCCAGCAACTCTTTTTTTTCTCTACTAATGTTTTGGAAAGCAAAATGGCAGTGTTTCGTTATTTGGTGAATTCCTTTCTGCATGAAGTCTGTGCTTACTTCAGGAGAAAGGACTTGCCCTTCAAGGCCCTTCGACTTAACCTTGGTAATGTACCGAGGCATGCACTTTATTGCAGATAGCCATCCAGAAGTTGAACTTTTGTTTTCACCCGAAGTAATACCTCAGTCATCCAGCTATTTGACCACTTAGCCATTCCAACTTCAAATCTTCACACACCCATAGAAGGTTTACCCACACGGTCAACTTCATGCAACCAAGCCTTTCAACCACTGTGATTACTGACAAGGATTCATCACCCTTGTGTTGATCAGGATAATTGAAGACTCATTGGGTGAGGTTAGAGAATCAACTATCAGTACTTGTTGGGATAATGTTTAGCTTGTGAATGGTTTTGCAAGATTCCTCAGTATGAGCGCTCAAGTGGCAGATTGTTGTGTGAGTGAAAATAAATTGGCTTTGAAGACCCAGCTACAGATGGGATGAGTTCCTTAAGTCTGTTCAAGCAGAACTCTCCAGGAATTATAGAATCGTAGTCATAGAGTCATATGGCATGGAAACAGACGCTTTGGCCCAACTCCTCTATGCTAACCAAATTTCCCAAACTGAATTAGTCCCATTTGCCTGCGTTTGGCCCATATCCCTCTAAACCTTTCCTATTCGTGTATCTTTGCAAATGTCTTTTACATGTTGTAACCGTACCTGCATCTACATACGAACCACCCTCTGTGAAAAAATTGCCCCCCAGGTCCCTTTTTAAATCTTTCCTCTTAGCTTAAACCTATGCCCTCTAGTTTGAGCTCCCATACCCTGGGGGAAAAGATCTTGACTATTCGCCCTATCTATGTCCCCCTTGATTTTATAAACCTCTATAAGGTCACCCCTCAGCCTCTGACTCTCCAGGGGGAATGAAATCCCAGCCTCCCTTTTTAACTCACCCACCTTTCCTGGCAACATCTTTGTAAATCTTTTCTGCATCCTCTCCAGTTTGATAACATCCTTCCTAGTGCAAGTTTAATCCCAACTTCATTTTCTCGAAGACCAATTGTCTCCTGAAAACTCTTTCTCTTCCCACTTCCCTATTCTCATCTCTAACAAATGCAAAGATCACCGAAACTGAAAGCATCCGTTCAGCTGCCTCTGCTGTTTCTTTCCTTTCCCAGAATCCACCAAGTCAAGCTTCACCCATCAACTCCCACTGCGAAGTCCTGTATCATTTTTCAGTCCTCCCTACTGTCTGATCCCATTTAGTTTTAAACTCATTTGTGGGATTTGGGCGTTAGCTTGCCAGCATTTATTGCCTGTCCCTAGTTGTCCTTGAGAACATGATGGTGAGCTTGAACCGCTGCAGTTCATGTATCATTGACCTACTCTGTGCCACTTCGTTAGGGGGTAGTAAAACACTGGAATAACAAATCACAGTTGGTAGTCAGGATCCCCCAAAACAAGACATAGAAAGGTAATTGATGTGGTGTCGCCTTGTATTGCTTTGTTTCCTTCTGTGATAGCATGAAATCTGGTTTTGCCTTTCTTTTTGAACTACGTTTTTAGTATGGATGGCACTTAAAATGCAATATTAATACTGCTCATTTAAGATCTGTCCTGTTAGCTTCATGGAGTTGATAAAATGTACATGAATGTAGAGTGGTGGGGGCAGAGCCATATAAAGCTCAATTTACATTTATAGCAGACTGCATGATATAACCTGTACAACTGGGGGGAAAAAAGAGACTTCACTCAAGCCTTGAGTAAAAGGCATGTCTTTTGTGCAGTGATTGAAGTTACTGCTGTTTACCAAGAATTTGACAATAAATCAAACGAGTGGGTAAAGCTGTCAAAAAAAATTATTATTTGTGTCTAATGAAGATGAGCACCTTCCTCATTTGTTCCTTCCACCTCCACTAATCAATTTATACTAAGGGTTAGTACTGCAAAATCTATTCACTTATTGCATGAGTTTGCCACTTGAATTCCTTTATGTTCAGTAAAAATGATGATTTCAGTGAATTTTATCTTGCTGTTGGTGTTATAGATGCCAAGCCCTAGTTGGCTGAAACCTATCCGATTGACTCCTGTTATACATTCTGTTAATGGTTTGATTTAGCCATTTGCAACAATGAATTATTCCCTTGTGAGCGACTGAACTTACTTTTTTCTTTGTTCTTCCTTGAACGAGCTTGCAAATTCGACCAGGAAAAGCTGCTGATCCATCCAGCTTGCTGCTCATAACTTTTATATTAAATGCCAACGTGAACTTCCTTGAGAAAAAGTAAACATGAATCAAATATCTTAAACATAAGCTGGCTATGAAATTTTATTTTAATACCTAAAATATGTTGATGTGACTTATTTAGCCCCCCATCTACTTATGAGAAAAAAAATTAAGTCAGTTCCTCGTCAATTTGTCTGCGTAATGGCGATTTCTTTCCTTAGCTCCTCAATATATGAACAGCTTGGCCAGATTACAACATCCTAGTTTTTTTATCTCTATTCAGTTGGGACAATGTTTCTCTTTTTTGTTTTAAATGAACTTTGTTCCTGCCTTTTGTCTCTTTGTTGTGATCGTCAAATTTGCTATCTGTATTGCATGTGTACCAAAAATTTTTTGTTCAAAACCACACTGAATTAATTGTCTCCGTGTGATTCTCTAGCCACTTGGAATCTTGAAATTCCAAGCTACTTACCATGTTTTGTGCAAGTGTTCTTTTTGGGAGAATTAACACTATTGATAACTTGTAGGTTTAAAATATTTTTGTGTAGCAAGGTGGTTACTAGTAGACCTGCCTAAATTCACAGTACACGTAAAGTTCCTTGGCATCTGTGGTCCAATGGCTATGTTCTTTGGATTAACGATTATTTTGTGTTGGAGCATCTGCTTCTCAGCTCTCTGAAGCAAGATTTATGCCATTTTGGAATTTTTCCCAATGTTGTCCTAAAGATTGCTTTGATCAGTCTTGTGTCTCTCAACGTGGAAACTGCAACAAGAATTTGACTAGCCACTGACCCTAGTTGTAACCAGTCATTTAAGTCTGCATTCTGAAAGTACAGATTAGTTTGTGTCTGCCTACTATTTCTGCATACCATTAGCTATCTAATTCTATATATCACAGCTAACCTGATATGTTCAGTTCATAGGAGTATAAGTAGAAACTCAAACCTCTTGAGAAATATTACCAGGATTGGCGCTCCAATATCAGTGCCGTTTTGCAGGTCAATACCCCCAGTATCAAGACCCTAATTGTATCAAATTACCTGTGTTGGCTGGGCCACATTTTCCACGTGCTTGACTTAAGACTTTCAAAACAGGCTGTACTCTGAGCTTCAGCATGACAGGCAATTACCAGGAAGGCAACAATCATTTTGAGTAAAAACCAAAAGAACTGCGTATGTGTAAATCAGGAACAAAAACAGAAGTTGATGGAAAAGCTCAGCAGGTCTGGCAGCATCTGTGAAGAGAAAATCAGAGTCAACACTTCGGGTCTGGTGACCTTCCTTAGTTCTCAGGAAGGATTACCAGACCTGAAACATTCACTCCGATTTTCTCTTCACAAATGCTGCCAGACCTGAGCTTTTCCAGAATCATTTTGGGAATGCCTTTGAAGCCTCATTGAAAAATGCAAGATCCCCACTGAATCATGGGACTCTCTACCCTAAGATCAATCAAATTGAAGAAGCAGCATATGTGCGGGTGTCAGCTGTTTTGAGCATCTCATTCAGGCCCAAATGGAGGCTAAGAGAATACAGTGCAAGCAGTGTGTATTCCACCTACTTGCTTCAGCAAGCTTCACCTGTAGTAGGACTTACAGATCCAGCATTGGATTATTTAATCACCTAAGGACCACAGCTCCTAGTGGAAGAAAGTCATCCTTAATCCTAAGGAACTGCCCAACAAGAAGAAATTTTGTTAGTTATTTGAAGTGACCAGGAAGGTTGAGGAGGGCTGGACAGTAGACGTAGTTTGTATGGATTTCAGTAAGGCCTTTGGTAAGGTTCCACGTGGTAGGCTGCTGTGGAAGATGAGATCGCATGGAATCCTGGGAGAGCTGGCAAATTTGATACATAGTCAGCTTGATGGTAAGAAGCAGAGAGTAATAGTGCAAGGATGTTTTCAGACTGGAGTCCTCTGACGAGTGATGTGCCTCAGGGGTCACTGCTGGGCCCATTGCTGTTTGTTATCTGTATCACTGATTTAAATGAGAACATACAAGGCATGTTTAGTAAGTTTGCAGATGACACTAAAATAGGTGGTATTGTGGACGGTGAGGAAGGTTGTTAGAAATTGCAGCAGGATCTTGATCAGCTGGGGAAGTGGGCTGAGAAATGGCAAATGGAATTTAAGATAGCTAAGTGTGAGGTGTTGCATTTTGGAAAGTCAAATCAAGGTAGGAGTTTCATGGTGAATAGTAGGGCCTTAAGGAGTGTAGTGGAACAGAGGGACCTTTGGAGTTCAGGTGCACGGTTCTCTGAAAGTGGACTCACAAATAGACAGGGCAGTGAAGGTGGTTTGTGGCACAGCGGTCTTCATAAGTCACTGTATTGAGAATAGAAATTGGGAAGTTATGTGCAGTTGTACATGATGTTGATGAGGCTGCACTTGGAGTATGGTGTTCAGTTTGGCTATAGGAAAGATGCTATTAAACTGGAAAGAATGCAGAAGAAATTTACAAGGATGTTGCCAGGGTTCAACGGACTGAGTTATAGGGAGAGGTTGGACAAGTTAGGACTTTTTTCTTTAGAGCGTAGGAGACTGAGGGGTATCTTAGAAGTGTATAAGATCATGAGAGGCATGGGTAGGGTGAATTCAATTAATCTTTTATCTATGGTTGGGGAATCGAGGACTAGAGGGCATCAGTTTAAGGTAAGAGGGGAAAGAATAAATGGGAACCTGAAGGGCAACACTTTTATGCATGTGGAATGAGTGTGGTACGCATATGGAATGAGCTGCGAGTGGAAACGGTTGAGGCAGGTACATTAACAACATGGATAAGAAAGATGTAGAGGATATGGATCCAAGTGCAGGGAAATGAGGTTAGCATGGATGGACATTTTTGGTCAGCATGGGCTGAACAGCCTGTCTCCATGCTGTAGGACTCTTGAAGTTTGTTATCTTTGCGTGAATGTTTACACGGATGTCCTATAATAAGTTCTCCCAGTCTTAGGTGGGAAAAGTGTTTTCTCTTGATGCCTTATGATCATGGTTTGTGTTTCCTGAGATCGTAATAGTCTACACAAACTTTGTTTTTCACCATGTGAATTCTGATGCTACAATGGAAGAAATATCAATTGCTTGCTGAGGTTTTCACAAAAGTTGTATTAATAAAAGGCAACTATCAGTACTGGATTCTCTATTGGTCAAGAACGAATGCAAACTCCAGCCCCATAGACACATAATTCACATTTGCAGACTGCTTCACTGGAAGTAAATTGTACCTTCTTAAAGTGACAAAATCATTTTTATTGGAGGTCGTTTACCATGCCGAGATGCATCAGGAAAAATATGGATCAACATGATTGTACATAGAAGCCAGGTGAAAGGGAATAATGAATTAGATCATGTTCTTATGTAGTCTTTTTTTTATTCTTGCACACTGTTCATAGTCTTGGAAGTAAAATATATATATGTTCTTGTCAGAAAATGGGTGTTAGTGATTTTAGTCCTAAGACCAATTATGTTTTTTTGAAATGTACAGTAAATTGAAGATTGAGACACACTTGATTGCATTAAAAATACATCTAGGATTTTTTAAATTTAATTACTTTGATTTCACAATTGAAACAATTTACTTTGCTTTATCCCCCTTAACTGAGTTGATGAATTTTTAGTTGTAATTTTGGGGATAGAGGGGGAGTAAAAATTAATTCAGAGACAGTCAATCTTTTGTAAGGTTCTGCGAATATTATTTTAATAATGCAGGTTGGATGTTAACAATGTATTTTGAAAGATCCATGTTAGTTGCCTGTATTTCAAAATAAAAACTCAACATGACGTTTGAACGTCACTTAGTTCTGATGTAACTCTGTATTTGAAATCCTTTGCCCTGTAACTATTTGTAATGTAGGAAGATAGTCATGCCATTGCTTTTCAAAGGATATATGTTAGCTGGGAGCAATGTCTACAATGCATCGTGAACCAATTATATAATTGAAAAATGCCAACCAGGCAAAAATAAAAGTGTAATAATCATTTGATAGAATAGCTCTTGAGTATTGCTGAAAAACGTACAAGTTTTGTCAAAGCTTTTTGTGCCAATTTGCAAGAATACCAGTTTAAACAGGGGAAAAAATATCATGTTTATACTGCACGAGAAGAGAATGCTGATAGGTTGCCAAGTGGGTTATGATTAGTAGAGGCATTTTTATGGAGACTGTGCCATTTAATGATGGTTGATAGTTAACTGCCAGGCTTTGTTTAAATTTTTAACTAGGCAGGGTGATTCTGGTTGGTCAAGGCATTGTCCTGAGAAATGTTGGTTTTCCCCTTAAGTTGGTATGCTTGCAAGTTGTCCTGAAGTGTTGTTCTCCTTTTGTCTACCCCAGTAAAATCCCTTCTTAATTTTTCGCAGCCCTTAAATCTTCTCTTCTGTAAAAGCTATTCAACTTGTTCGTTTCCACATAAGTGAATTCATCTTATGCCATGCCATTTCTCTGTCTTGTCCTATCCCTTAAGGATTTGACTTGTATCTAAGGGACCATCAATGTTGGTCTTTCAATGGTGTCTCTAAAATTAAACTGATTTATCTGCTATCCTGTGGTATAAATTCTCCTGATTATTTTAAGTTTTGGTGTTCTTGTGTTTGTCCTGATGAGTGCAAGATGGAAACCTCTGTTCTTTCTAGTTATATTCAAATAATCGAGGGTTTAAAATACTAAATCTGGCCACTTTTCCTGACGATCGTCATATTATGCATAATTTTACGTTCTTCTGTTTCAGATAACACTACAGTTGAAAAACTTCGTGCTATTTGCTTGGATCATGCAAAACTTGGGGAGAGCAGTCTCAGTCCAAATCTTGACTCTCTTTTTTTTGGACAGTCTGCTTCTCAAGTGTTATACCTAACTGAGGTGTGTAATCTGTTTATTTCTAGTTATGATACACCATTATGCAAAAGGCTGCAATCATGTTTTTGGAGGGGATGGCAGGGAAAAACTGAGACTTTGTGATTTGAATGTCTTTGCTGTGGCCTGCTTGAGGCAGAAAATGGAGTAGCAATTACTCTCTGAAGTAACTCAATATTTGACTCTAGAAGGGCATCTAATGAAAGAGTAAGATGCTGTTTTTTTTTGGACTTGAACATCATTGGAACACTGAAGTAGGCTGAGGACAGGGAGTTCATGGGAGGCGAGGTTGGAGAATTAATAAGACAGGTGACCAGTAGCATAAGGTCATGTTTGTTGAACTGAATGCATGTTCTGCATAAAAGTCACATAATGTGCATTTGGGCTGCTCAATGTAGAGAGAACTGCATTGTAAGCAGTGACTATTGCAAACTAAATTGAAAACAATAAACATGACTTCCTGTTATGGAACGACTGTAATTGCGAGTTAGATGATGAGGCAAGACTCAATAAATGGGCAGATTTTGTATCCTTTGGTGTCCCATAGAAAGATACAATAGGAAAGTGCTTTGAGTCCTTGAGGAATGGTTCTATGAAGTGCTGGGAGGAATGGTGAAGATTTTTTTTTGTTGGTTTCACACTGGAGATTATGCCCAGAGGCTGTTGAAGTGGGAGATGATGGATGCAGGGAATCCTCTAATGGTTAAAGGGAGGGAAGGGGAGTGCAAAGAGCAGAATCTTAGTAAAAGTGGTGGGCATGTTTGAAGGCCTTGTTTAAATCAATAAACGTCGGGAAATCCGCTTAAGGAGAAACAAAATGCTGATGTGAAAGATTGCATTGTCAAAATGGATGAGGCATCAAAAAAACTAAGAATGGACTTCATAGGAAGCAAACTGTGGGAATGTGTCCATGAGGTAGCTGTGGGTGTTGATAGACTTGATTGATAACCTGACCCCAGAAATGGTGACACTGCAGTTGCAGCTGAAGGAAGCAAGTAAAACTAAAAGCAAAGTTGATATTTCCCAGTTTAGGGCAAGAGCAGGAAGTGGCCCTAATGTAGATAGTGAGAATGGATTATATTTTGTAATCCTGTAGATTCTGGAAATGTTTCTACTGAGTGGAAGATGACAAACATAATCCCATTATTTAGGAAGAGAGGAAAAGGGAGAATGGACACCTTTGAAGTCTGCAGTGAGGAGAATCGTAGAATCCCTACAGCGTGGAAGCAGGCCATTCGGGCCATCAAATTCACACCAAACCTCCAAACAGCATTCCACCCAGACCCACCACACTACCCTATCCCTGTACCCGACATTTTCCATTGCTAATCCACGTAGCCAGCATGTTCCTGGATATGAGGGGCAATTTACCCCAGCCGATCCACCTAACCTGCACATCTTTAGACTTTGGGAGGAACCCGCAGCAGACACTGGGAGAATGTGCAAACTCAACACAGATGGTTGCTCAAGGATGGAATCAAACTGGGGTGTCTGGTACTGTGAGGCAGCAGTGCTAACCACTGAGCCACTATGCTGTCCCTTATTTATGGATCTTGAAAATGAGTTACAAGCAGGCTTTGGTTTGATCTTGGGGACTGAAATTATTATACTGAATGTTTAGAGTTCATTTTTTGTAACAGTGTATCTTGATGACATGGCATGAAGATGGTCATAAAAGTTGGCCTACAAATAAGAATATTGAACTTGCCTGCAGTGAAAATTGGCTTTGAATTGTGTATAAAAATACCTCTGTTCCCCTACAGGTGGTGTATGCTTTGTTAATGCCTGCCAGTGCACCTTTGGGAGAAGACGCAAGTGATTTCCAATACAACTTCTTAAAAAGTGGAGGTGTATTCCTTGTTCTTGGCATACTAACCAGGAATAACTTCCTGCTAAATGCAGACATGGAGACTCGAAGGGCTGCGTATCTTAATGCATTAAAAATAGCCAAATTATTGCTCACTGCAGTTGGATATGGTCATGTTAGAGCTGTGGCAGAAGCATTTCAGCCAGTTGTGGAAGGTTCCAGTACTGTTTCACCGGTATGTATCCTTTTAATAATGCCAAACTCTTGTTAAACTACGGTCTGGTATTGTGTAAAAGCCAGATTTTCTTAATGTTAAGGGTGTGGAAGATGTTATCAGTGAGAGTTGCCTCATTGCTGATTTTGTCAATAAAAATAAATTAAACCTGCAGCCAGTGAGTTTGAAGTTGTAATCTATTTGAGAATGGGGAAGTTAGATGACCATTGGGACAGTTTGACCTCTTCTGAATTATTTTAAAGATATGGATTGTGCTTTATTATCTTATCTAGTTTTAAATATACAGTTCTTTTCATTAGAATCCTAAAATGGTTACAGCACAGAAAAAGGCCATTTGGTTTGTCATGTTTGTCAGAACTTCTCCTGTCTTTCCTGCAATTTTTTTTCTCCTCATGTAATTAGCCAATTACCTTTTTGGAGTCATGACTGAAAGTCTGAATCTAAGAATTGTGTATTCCAGATCCTAACTGCTTATTACATAGTAATGTTTTACCTTGGCTTGTTACCTTTGTGACAATGGGCACTACTTTATCCAGATCCTTCATGGTTCCTTCATCAAAACTGCTCTTAACTGCCTGTAAGGAAAATATCAGCTTCACCAATCTGGGCTTGTAATAGAAGTCTCTTATCCCTGCATCCCTTCTCTTAAATCTTTTCGTGCCCACTCCAATATCTTGACATTGTTCCTAAAGCGTGAACTGAACATGCTACTTTTATTTGAGGCCCACCAAATGTTTCATCAAGATTCACCATAATTGCATGCTTAGATAAACTCTGTATTTCTAAGTAGCTGGATCTCATATGCTTTATTGACCACCCAACCAGTTTCAACAATTTGTGCACGCATATCTCCAGGTTCCTGTGCACCACCTTTAGAATCGTACCTGACACTTTTAATTGCCTGTCCTTATTCTTCCTATACAACGGTATCACTTTATGCTTTTTGTGTTAAATTTCATTTGCACTGTGTTTGTCCATTCCACCAGGCTGTATTGTCTTAACATTTATAAATGTTCACATCAAAGTTCGCAGGAATTCCAAATTATATCATCTGCAAATTTTCGTTCTATGCCCTGCACACCCAAGTCTCAGTCATTAATGCACGTCATAAAAAGCAGTGGACCAAATACATCTTCCTGCAGTCCAAAAACAAACTAGTCACTGCTGTTCTTTTTTTGCTATCTGTAAGCCAAATTAGTATCCATGCTGCCATTTTCTTATCTATGGGCTTGAACTTTGATGCTATTTCAAATATCATTTGGAAGTCCATATACCCTGTTTAATTGCATTATCTTCAGCAAGCAAACTCAAATCAGATGCAATTTACCTGTAACAGTTGTCATAATTTCATTGTCACAACTTCATTAGTTTCCATGGGTCCAAGTGATGGTTGCTTTTTTCCTGGATTCTGAAAGTTTTCCTCATACTGAGGTCAAACTGACTGACCTGCATTTTCTGTGCTTACCCTTGCGCCACTTTTGGCAATTCCCCAGTCTGCGTGCTACTCGCACGTTTCTAACAAGGATTGGAAGATAATGGCAACTAGTTCCACAGTTTCTACTGTTTAATTCCCTCCATATGTTCGGTCCATCTTATTTGATCCTGTCATCTTGACATATTATCTTGAAGTGCAGCCATTCTTTTCCATTTTGTTTTCAATTTATCTCCTCTTTCACCACAACTTTGGCAGCATCTTTCTTGGTAGATATGTCAAGTAGTCATTTGGTTCCTCAGCGATGCTTTCTGTCTGCATGTACCTAACTTCTGTTTTAGTCTATTATACTTAATCTTTTGTTTACTTTTTTATTATCTGTACGCCTACAAAAGACTTCTCAGGTTTATTTTAATGTTGATTGCTAGTCTCTTTCCACATTCTGTCTTTGCTCATTTCTTTTTTCACTTGCCCTCTGAAAAATTTTGATCACTGGTTCTCATTTGTGTTGCCAACCTAATATGTCATACTTAATGTTCACTTGCTCTGTAGATGGCAGAATGCTCTATAGATAATATCATGTCACATTAATTTTGTTTTATTCGTTATTTCAAGATATCATGATGTCCCTATACCATATTTTGTTAAAGTTTGTTTTTATTTTTAAACAGATAAATCATGCTACTCATAGCCAGGCTGTAGTTCTGCAGAATGCTCTGCATAACATTCCAAACCCTACTTCAGAATGTATGTTGCGAAATGTTGCCATTCGCCTGGCACAGCAAATTTCAGATGAGGTTAGTATGTTTGTCTTTGGGGTTTGGTTATAAATGTTGAATATGTGTGATAAGAATGTTGCTTATTATTTTCTTCCCTATTATCAATTGAAAGAAATTCTCAAACGATCATGGTATACAATTGTATATGATGGTTTTCTGTGAATACTGTGCAGATATTGATTCGTGGTCCAAACCAGGTGAGAAGTTATTTTCCACCTGAGTAATGCTGATCATCAAACTGCCCAAGTTGCCAAACAACATTCTTTTCCAATATGAGGTCACATACCAAGTGAGTCTTTTGTTTATCTTGGCATATGGAAAGTGAGATCCTTTCAGTAAATTGATGTTTATTTCTGTTAACACCACAACAGAATGATACTTTTTCTCAGGATTCAATAGACTGAGAAATACTGGTATTAACACAAGTATAAACAGATTTAACTTCATAAGTCAGTTACGATTCTGAATTCTCCATTTGAGCTCTTATCCACAAATCAGAACTGGTTCTCATGAAGCATTCCTCTGTTTCATCTGAGTGCCAGAATTCTTTGGAGTCAAGTGAAGAAACAGATTTAGTTTCCAATTAAATCTAGCCCAACGTTCATTTAATGTTAAATGACAGATGCTAATCAGCATCATTCCTTTCAATGAAAAGAAGAAAAGTACTTTGAGGAAAAGAAATAATTGTTGAGGGCATACGCAATGTTTACCCATAGCACTTTGTATAGTCATCTTGGCAAGTGACAGTAGAGCCTCCTTTAGATGGTTGAGGAGAAAAATTAATGGAGTAGATTATTTAAATTCACTTTAGCTTTGCCAGGTGCTTTTGTTGTCCAAGAGATGGAGTAACTTTGCCAAGATGCATGCTGACTGAATTAGAGAAATGTTATTTCTCACCGGTTTTGTTGTCTGTGTTTTCGTTTTTAAGCCATAATAACCCAAGATGTTCAAAACCTATGTGCAGGTCAAATTATCTCCTAAATTTGATTTTTTTAAAAAATTCATTTGCATAACACAGACATCGTTGGTGAAGCCAGCATTTACTACCTATCCCCAAATGCCGTTGAAATGAGTGGCTTAATAGGCTCTTTCTTTGACTGTTGAATGTCAACCACATTGGGCAAAGAGTTGCACGTAGACCAGATACGATAAGAATAGCCAATTACCTTTTAAGAAGGACATTAATGAACCATGGGTATGGAGGACTTATGACAACGGTTATACATTTTGTGATTTGATTAGCTTTTGATTCCAGATCTTTGAGTTCAAGTATCATTCTGTTGTGATGGGATTTGAATCCATGTCCTAAGAACATTAGTCTGGCTTTTGGATTACTAGTCAAGTGACATTACTGCTTTGTCACTGCCTCCCTCAAAATATAAGGCTCAAGACAAGATTATTTGTTGATCCTGGGGCTTATGACAACAGCAAGATGCAAGCTCTCAAGCTATATTTTCTTTTGTGCTGTTGTTTCCCAAACTTCAGCAATTGCCCAGGTTGTCAGTTAACCAGATCCTCCTCTGGTAGAGAAAGCAAGAACTGCAGATGCTGGAGTCAGAGAGGAGTGTGGAGCTGGAGGAATACAGCAGTCCAGGCAGCGTCAAAGGAGCACGAAAGTTGACGTTTCAGGTCGGGATCCTCCTTCAGAAAATCATTTTCTGAAGAAGGGTTCCGACCCGAAATGTCAACTTTCCTGCTCCTCTGTTGCTGCCTGGCCTGCTGTTCCTCCACCACCTCTGGTAGATCCTTTTTTTAAAACAGAACTTTACTCCAAATCTGAGCTGAAACAGAATTCAGGTGGCTTCAACTTAGGCAGTGAAGGTTAGGGCTTGCTCTGATAATATTGTGGGTGAGGAAAATGGTGTTACACAACCACACACGTGCTTTGTTCTGGATGGACTTTCTATTGCTTCAAAAGTACTGAACAGATACTTGACAATTGTGTATTTTCGGATGTTTCATTATCTTTCTTGAAATGGAGTGTCTCTGTACAAATTGTCAAATTGTCCAGGAATGAAAGTTTGAAAGGCCACTTTTTGTGCCAACTTGCTAACGACTACCTGAGCTCACCAGATTTTCAGTATGCCAAATCATTCATACCTGTTAGCATAGATGTGACCTATGCTGAAGCACTGGGCTTAGATATTTGCAGAGTATGACTTCATGCATTTTTGCGAATTTAAGTCACATGTTTGTGCATATTAGATATCTTCATTTTGAAAAAATATTTTGAATTGTCGCTGGCAGCTACTTTGGTATGCCTTTTTTGCGGTATTTGGTATATTTGTAAGTTTTACAGTTTCCCTTCAGAACATTGACAGTATTTGGAAGTGATTCTGTAGCACTTGAATACATTGCTCAGATCATTTCTTGAGTTAACTTCACTCTTCCTGAGTGTGCAGGAGTGGTTAGCTATTGCAGGCTGACCGCTCTGATTCTGTGAATGTCAGAAAAATTGAGGAAACATGGTTAAAACTGGGGAATTAACACTCATGAAATTCACAATCATTAGTGTGGAAAGAGTCCATTTTGCCTATGGTGTTTGCACTAACACTTGAATGAACAATTTGTCATTTTTCTGCCTTCTCTCCTGCATATTCTTCCCTTTTTGATAACTGTTAATCTCCCTGTTGAAAGTCTAAATTGAACCACCTTTCACGCCCACAGACACTACATTCTGGATCCAAACAACTGAGCATTCACAAGTTTTTTCCCTTGTGTATCTCTTCCTCCACTTTGTAATTGCATCAAACTTATCATTAAATGGCACCTATGGGACCAGAAGTATGATGGTTGACTAAATATTCCAGTTGATCAAGGTGTCCACATAATCAATGTAAAGCACACTAAGAATAGAAATGTAATGCCAGGGGTGTACGTGTCACTGTTATACTTTATTTACAGCATAAATCACTTAAATAATAATGCAACTTTGCCTTAAATAAAACTTGGAGAGCATTCTCACATGCACCCTCTGCTGACTACTTGGACATCATGGAGATCATGATAATACCGTAAACTTGCAGTATTTGAGGTATATAATTTTTGCCGGTTTATCCAGCATACCAGCTCATAAGGTGCCAGTTAAAGCAAAATTTGCTGTGCTTGAAATCTGTCCCTTCAGTTCTCAAAACCTTCAAAAATTGGCATGGTTCCACATGTCAAGACTCAGATTCTTCATGATTTTGAATAATTATGAAATTTTCTCAGCATTATTTTCTCCAAGGAAAACTGTTCCAGCTTCCCAATATATCTTTATAACTGTGTCTTCTGGTATTCATTTTGATCAGACCTTCAAGAACGTGTTAGGTATTTTCACCTAACAATATAGTTGTGGAAACTTGCGGTTATGGGCTTTTTCCAATTGGAATTGGATCAAGACTTGTGTAACTTTTTACACATGACTGTTACACTTACATAACAAAACGTTCAACCAGTTGTAGCATTCAACTACATAAGAGCTGGATGCAAGATGCTTTTAGCCACTACACCATTCACAACATCAAGATTTCATGTGCATAAAAAACCAAAATTGTGACCACCTGTCACAAACTTGGGAAAGTACTCCGATGGCAATACGGCATGTAATATCAGGTTCTGAATAATACTAATACAGGAGACCTTTCACCACTGAATTGGGTTTGAGAGACCAGGGCTATGGACTTTCACCATCGGACTGGGATTTGCAGACCGGTTTCGTGGAAACAGATCTCGAAGTGCCAGCCGTCACGCAGGAATCCCCGATGGGCAGAAGGCAGTGAGACTCGGTTATGAAGTATATCAAAAATAGTTTAAACTAACATATTCGCTCATTAGTTTGCATATATCTAAATTAGACTAAGCTAATAAATTTGCTACAAAACAGCCTATTCTCAACTCCAAGGCAAGGTCATTGGCAGCCAAAGCAGGCATTTTTTCCATTAAGTCTGTTTTTCACGTATTTTCCTTCACTTAATGCCATGTCCAGTTAACCCCTAACAATTAACCCTTGGTGATCAGGTTTTGGCTATATCACTTTTGAGCTATATCATTTTTGAACATTACACCAACTAAAGCATTAAATTGAAAACATTTTTCAATGTTCGATTTTTTTTTTTTTTAAAAACAGGCTTGTAGGTGAATTAAGCAGGGGATTTGTGCACTCGCATAGTGCTGAGTAGCTTAAATGATGAAATATTGAATTTCTCACGGATGACTGTTACATAAACATAATGGGGATTAAGCAGACTTGGAGTCAGTTGCATTCTTGGATAATTTCTAGAAGTTTCTTTTGGTGTTTGTAATAGTTACATGTTATTGTCAAAAAACTAACCATTTCACTGTTGCATTATGTATTCCAAAATGTTGTTCAGAATTTAGTTAATCATACTGTTTTCTTTCCAAGGCTTCAAAATACATCCCAGACATTTGTGTTATTAGAGCAGTGCAAAAGATTATCTGGGCCTCTGGCTGTGGTTCAATACAGCTTGTATTCAGTTCAAGTGAAGAAATTAGCAAGATATATGAGAAAGTAAGTTAATTATTTTAAATTTGATTTTTAAGAACACAATTTCAAATATCTTGTAATCCTAAGTCAAAAATGATTACTTTATGGGTGAATTTCTTGGAAGTTTCTCTAGGTTCTGTGTTGTAGCTTGAGATTATATTTATGTGCATAAATAGCTTTTCTCCTGAAGTTTGTGATGTAATTGCAGGAGCTCCAAAGAAAGTCATCCTTGCAGTGTTTGACAGAAAGTGTGCATGTTGACTTTAATACTCAAAAAACTCAAGTTTTTTTGATACTCTTTCACATTGACTGCAAATTTTATTTCTTTAAACAGAAGCAATTTCTTTATCACTTCAGTTTGTAGAATGTTGATGTTCATTGGCAAAAATGGATTTGAATGCCAAGACCATTGTATGTCACTGTGCGTTTATTTGGTCAACTCACTGGACTGTTTGATCAAGAGCTATTCATAAGTATGTATGATGTGATTCAATGTGCTGGTTTTACAGATTATTGAACAACATTATGCATAGATTTCAAATTGAGAAAAGTCAGGAGTTTTCAATTTGAGCAGCAGTATAAGTCTAGAAAAACAAATAAGCCTCTTCAAACTGAGCAGGAAAAATCCACAGGAGAGGTGATGATCACAACAGCCAGATATTCCTAATAGTAATCCATGTTTGGAAGACTTCACTTAATAGTCCACTTGGTTAAATTTGTGACATTTTCACCATGACTTGAGTTTGAGTGCCAGCTGGATGCCAAGACTTCACATAATCTATGCCAAAATTTCAGTTCTGTGCTGAATTGTTGGATGTGCAGTCCCTGGATGAAATATTAAACTGAGGTTTGAGCATCTGTTTGGTCCCTTTTGAAGGATAATACATACAATGATTTTTCTGGAAGGTACAATTTTACCCTGCCTTGTGTTATAAGTTATATCTTCTGAAATCATTATTGGCGTAATGAGTTTTGCTGCTTACCTGACAATGGTACTAGAGCAGACATGCTCAAATTATATGAACTATTGGTGGGTGTTATTCTTCAAGGGGACTTAGCAGCAATTGGAATGAAAGGGCTGACGGATGGAGGAATTTCAACATGAGAAAATAAATTTCATAAATTGCTGGAATGATATCTGTAGATGAGGGTGCACTCATTGATGAGCAAGTAAAACTTGAGTTAGGATATTTGCAGCAAGGTTTCAGATGAGTACAAGTTCATTCAGGTTGAGTGTCTAACTAGGAGAATACTCAAAATTCCAAATTGTATGACAGATGTCAAGTAAAGTAATACAATGCATGCTCGTGGGAGGATAATGTCCTCTTGATTCTTAAGTAGAACAGTCCAAATTTCTTCCAGTCTCCCATGGAACTGAAGCATTTTACCATTATTCCTGTCAGCTGTTCTCCTATATTTTCTCTGTCGTCTTCTGGGCCTTGGCATCTTTCTCATCATTATTACTGTTCTTCATATATTCCAAGGGGAGTCGCTGGCCTAGTGGTATAATTACTGGACTGTTATTCCAGTGACCCAACGTTCTGGGGACACAGGTTCGAATCCTGCCACAGTAGATGTTGGAATTTTGAATTGAAAAAAAATCTGAAATTAAGAATCTAATGAAGACCATGAAACCATTGTCGATTGTCGAAAAACCCATCTGGTTCACTAATGTCCTTTAGCGAAGGAAACTGGCATCCTTACCTGGTCTGGCATACATGGGACTCTAGACCCACAGAAATGTGGTTGATGCTGAACTGCCTTCTGGGTAATAAGGGATGGGCAATAAATGCTGCCGAGCCAGCGACGCCCCTCATCCTGTAAATGAATTTTTAAAAATTTCCTATAATACACTAAGACTTGGTAACAGAAGTAGGTCATTCAGTCCATTTCAGTCTGTTCCGCCATTCAATGAAATTAGTTGAAGATTCATTTTCCTGTCTTTTCTCTAAACGTTTAATTCCCTTAATGTTTAAAAATCTATCTTAGCCTTGCATGTACTTGTTTCCCAACCTGGACAACCCTCTGCAATGTAGAATTCCATATATTTACCACCCTGAGGGAAAAAACCTCTTATCTTAAGTGGGTGACTCCTCACTCTGAGAATATGCCCTCTGGTTCTAGATTCTTCCACAGGAGAAGCAACTTCTCCTAATCTACTCTGTCAAGTTCCCTCAGGATCTTTGCATGTTTCAGGAAGGTCTCCACTCAATTTTCTAAACTACAATCAGAGCAGGCCCAATCTACGCAACCTCTCCTTGGAAGAAAATCTCTCCACACCTGGGATCAACCTTGTTAATCTTCTCTTGACTACCTACAGTGCTATCCTACCTTTCTGATGAGGAGACCAAAACTGCTCACAGTATTGAGGTCAGACTAGTGCCTTGTGGGGTTTTAGCATGACCTCCCTAGTTTTTATGCTTTACTCCTTGTGAAATAAAGGCCAACATTCCATTTTGGGTTTTCTATTACCCTTGAACTTGGATACTAGTCCTCCATGATTTACGTTTGAAGACTTGCAAGTCCCCTTATGCTGCAGCTTTCTGCAGTCTTTCCCCATGTAAATAATATTGAGAACTCTGTTCTTCCTGTCAAAGTTCATAACTTCATATTTTCCCATATTATGTTCCGTTTGCCGGGTTTTTGTTCACTTGCTTAATCTATCTATATCTTTCTGTAGACTCCTTGTCATCCTTACTACTTGCCTTCTCATGTAATTGTTATCTGCAAACTTGGCAATTGTGCAGTCACACCTCACCTCCACGTCATCAATATATGAAATATGATTCACGTTGTGGCTAGGCACATGCACAACCACAAGTGAGGTGCACGTGCTGTGCAGGCCAATCATCAGGCTGCACTCCTATTTTCATGTATATGCACATAATTTAGACTTAATCTTGCAAATAATTATTCCAACCATTTATACCATGTAATTACACTTAACACTAATTGACAGTTTTATTAATCACATGTAAAACATTTAAGTGGCTGGAAGAGCCGTTAAGAAGCTTGGATTTTTTTCAATATCCAGAAATTGAATGCAGGTGGCTATTTTTGCTTGTCTGGGACAATCTTCCATTCTCCATTGACATGCACTTCTCCCTCCCATATAAATGACATCTTCTGATGGAGCACTGTTAATCACATGAAACTGTCTTGAACAGATGGTAAATCTTTTAGCATCAAGAGAAAGATGCAGTCACGATGAAGTGGATTTTCAATGTTGAGTTAATGGAATTTAAAATGATGACAAGCAATTACACATTAGAATTTCGTTCTTCAAATTTGTATATTTTAAACATAACATGATCTGGGAGCACAATATTGGCAACCTTCACTCTTCAAGAACTGCCCAAAGTATCTCAATGTGCCATTACTTGGGCTTTCCAACGGAATAGGTTGACGCAACTACCAAGTGATTTATTGCTTTATGTTAAAAGATCTTGGGTTATTGTCTTTGTGGTGCAGTTGGCTGATAAGTCTGAAATATGTTGATTAAAACAACAAAACCATCAATTTAAAAAAAAATACAATGTGCTATAAATTGATTTTTACTACCTGACAGCAAGAAAAATGACATGTTCTGAAGAATTATGTTTTTAATGAATACTATTGCAGTTGAAGGGAAATAGGACTGAATAAGATCAATTTTTAATCAGTATTTTATCATTTCTGATGTCTTCATTTCTGTAGATTTAAGAAAAGTAGAGAGGGAATCCTTTTTTCTGAGGGCTGTTAGTATATGGAATTCTCTGTGGAATGGGGTGTCTGAAAACATGCAAAGAGTGCATTAAATGGATTCTTAATCCTTTGTGGAGCCAAAAGGTATTGGGCTGCACAGCAAAGTCAAGTTAGTGTCACAATCCGATTATTTATTATTTTTAAATAAAGAGCACAGTAGGTTCAATGGGCTAAATTGCCCACTTCTAAGTTCATCTAATAAGGGGGAGCACTTTGTCTTTAAATTTTGTTTTTGAATATGAAATTTAGAAACTGTCAAAATCTGCTTATTGAATTGTGGATTCCAGCCTTAAATTGCAATTTTCTGTCATTTTAACTAAAGACTAATGCAGGAAATGAACCAGACTCTGAAGATGAACATGTTTGCTGTGAAGCACTGGAAGTGATGACCTTGTGCTTTGCACTGGTTCCAACGGCGCTTGATACACTTAGTAAAGAAAAGGCATGGCAGACCTTCATAATAGATTTGCTGCTGCATTGTCACAGCAAGTAAGTAATGTTTTTGACAGCAATTTATGAATGGAACAGCGTGCAATGTTATAAACCACTTTAAGCCGCATCGTAGCTTACTGGATGTTTTACCTCATGGACCGTAATGAAGTGAATCTGTTCTATTCAGAGGAGGGCTTCATAATGGAGTCACATAACAAGAAAGATCATATTTCTGTATCATACTTGGAACCTGTTCTTTTAAGGGCATTAGTGATAAGATTGGAAGCTTCTCATCTTCCTAAATTGCCACATGATAGAAATGCAAGAGGACAGAGTATGGAAAATTTTTAATCATGGAACATCTATTTTTCATTTTAAATGTTTAGTTCAGTTTATCACTGAACCTGGGATCTTGGATCCATATCTGAGTACACCAGACACAACAAAAGCTGCAGTCCCTTGCAACATTCCAACAGTAACACCTGGTGACCTGTACTCCAAAACTGCTAGATTGGGAAATGATTTTGGAGTCCATTTTAAGCCATGGTACTAATAATCGAGATGGCTGAGCAAGCATGGTATGCTGGGGAGCCTGATTTCTGTGGTGTTAGTTGTTTCTCTGCAGCGAGGTTTTTGAGCTCTTTGCCTTCAGAGTGAAGTGACACACCCCCTTGTCCATCAACTAAAACAAAAAGGGGTGGCATAGTGACTAGCATTGCTGTCTCTCAGCACCAGTGACCCTAAATTACCATAAGCTGTCCATTTTGATTTATGAAGAATCGCTTGTCATTCTAAAATCTAATGAGTTTTCATAGATTTATAGAATCCCTACAGTGTGGAAACAGGCCATTTGGCCCAACAAGTCCACACCGCCCCTCTGAAGAGCATCCCACTCAGACCCATTGTCCTACCCCTACATTTCCCATGTGCAACCCACTTAAACTAAACATCCCTGGACACTTGGCAGTTTAGCTTGGCCAATCCACCTCTTTGGACTGTGGGAGGAAACCCACGCAGACAGTGGGAGAATGTGCAAACTCCACGCAGACAGTCACTCAAGGGTGGAATCGAACCCGGGTGGCTGGTGCTGAGAGACAGCAGTGCTAGTCACTATGCCATTCCTTTTTGTTTTAGTTGATGGACAATGGGTGTGTCACTTCACTCTGAAGGCAAAGAGCTCAAAAACCTCGCTGCAGAGAAACAACTAACACCACAGAAATCAGACTCCCCAGCATACCATGCTTGCTCAGCCATCTCGATTATTAGTACCATGGCTTAAAATGGACTCTAAAATCATTTCCCAATCTAGCAGTTTTGGAGTACAGGTCACCAGTGTTACTGTTGGAATGTTGCAAGGGACTGCAGCTTTTGTTGTATCTGGTGTACTCATATGTCTCAATATCACATGGAGGCATTGAATTGAATGAAGACTGGTATCGTTCATGTTGAGTTGTGGTCACTGAATTTGAAGACTGTGGCAGTATATATGCTGTTGAATTTTTCATGTTGGGGAACCTCAAAATTGAATATTTCCAAGATATTAGGTTGGCTTTTAATTATATTTCAAGAAATTTGACATTTGCACTGATTGCAATGGTTGTCGCACCCTAAATGTCGTCACCAGTACAGTTAGCTTGCACTACTGTCGTTTGTCATTCAATTTCCAAACTTTCAGTTCAGTCCTCTGGTTCAGGACATCGCATTTGGACTGAAAAAGAACTTGGAATGAGAGCATCTGGATCCATTTGTAGTGGTCCATATGTGTGTCACAGGTAGATAGATCTAAAAGAGGTTCTGCTGAGGGAGTGTAAAGAGCTAGGGATTAAATTAAAAAGAAACACAATGGCAGTAATCGCTGGATTACTACCTGAGTCAGAAGCAAATTGGCATGGGGTGAGAAAAATGAGAGTTGAATGTGTTGCTCAGATTGGTGTGAAGGAAATAGGTTTCAATTCGTGGGGTACTAGTATCAGAACTCAGCAGAGAGGAAGCTGTACTGTCAAGATGGCCGATACCTGAACCATGCTGAAATTAATATACTGGCAGGTCACTTAACTTTAGCTGTGGCAAACACATTAAATTTAATAATGTGAGGTAGGGTTCATGTGAAGGAAAATTTGGAAATTGAATGGCAAAAGACCAGGCAGAAGTGCAAGCTGACGATAAGGGTGATGACGTTTAGGATGTGACCGGAAGAAGCAGAGCATTCAAAGAGTGTACCAGCAAATAAAGTCAAAGTAGGGCATAATGATAAAGATTGAATTAAAGGCCCTTCATCTGAAAGCTCCATTTGTAACAAGATGGAGGAATTAATAACACCGATGGGTATATATTATGGCCAGTATAGAACCGTGCCTATGGCTTGGACTTGATTTTTCACAGGTATTGGTCTTCTGGAAAGACAGGAAGAGAAGATGGGGTGGCTCTGGTAATTTAGGATGAGTTCAGCTCAATTTTGAGAAATTGTCTTGGTTCGGCATCAAAATGTAGAATCCATGTGGTTAACAAAAATAACAAAAGTCACTATTAAAAGTGGTCATGAGCCCTCTCGACATTATTTACACTGTGGGAAAGATTATAAGTGTAGAAATAATTCTTGGGTTATTTGCAAGACAGACTTGAGATTTTAATCTTTAAGTAAAACCTATAAAAACTGCATAGGTGGCATGTAGGCTGAGATCGTTGAATGCCTTTGGGATTGTTCCTTCCAATATGGTTATAGAGTAGGCTATTTCAGAACCCGCATGTGTAATGAGGCAGGACTAATTCAGCACCGTGTAGTAAAGGATTTATCATTTATTGCCAATTCTCAGTTGCCCTGAAGCAGATGCTACTGAGCTGTCGCCTTGAACTGCTGCAACCTGTGTGGTGCAGACGTACCCACGATGCTGTTACAAAGGGAGTTCTAGGGTTTTCACTCAGCAGCGGTGAAGGAACAGTTGTATTGTCCTAAGTCAGGATGATGTGTGTCTTGGAAGGGAGCATGCAGGTGATGGTGTTCCCATGCTTCTGTCAGAGGAGATTTTGAGTTGTTGAAGCGCATCTTGTAGAAGGTATGTACTGCCACTGTGCATAGGTGGTAATGTTCGAGGTGATTGATTAGGTACCAGTCAAGCAGTTGTTTTGACCTGGATGGTGCCAGACTTGTCTTGTTGGAGCTGCACTCCTTCAGACGTGTGTAGAGCATTTGATCACAATCCTGACTTGCCTTGTAGATGGTGGACAGGTATTGGGGATACAGGAGGTGGCAATTATTTGCCACTGAATTTCTATCCTCTGACCTGCTGTTATAGTCAGAGCTGATGTTACTGGTAATTCAGATCCCAGACTGAAACCTGGCTTGATAGGTTGTCTTTTTTTTTAAACTTGTTATAAATGAGGTGTTCTTTCATTGAAACATGCACACGGTACTGCAGATTTGGTTTTTTCAGTGAAACAGAAGTTTATTATGCTGCAGCAGCAGCTATAAATAGAACAAAAGAAACTATTTACATATACCAGATTTAAAAATGTCAAATGGTAAAATGCACCAATCCCAACTGCACTCCTTTACAGTACTCGCAGGAGAGAGTTACCTTTTTATCACCTCTTCTGAGCTTAACTTTTCTGTTGTTTAAATTTTCTGTCTTGAGAATCTGAGCCCCTTCTTTGAGTCTTCTAAATTATCTTTCTTTTCTCAGGAGCATATGTCTTGTACAAGACCTCTTGCAAACCTTTAAACCAGAAAGAGTTTCTCCAATCTTCTGGGTCATGTTTCACTTCTGTTCCCAAAGAAATCCAAACCCTGCACCAGCAGACTGATGCACAGCTGTTTACCCTGTTTGCTCTTGAAACTCATTCAGTGTAAGCAAAGCCCTGTTGCTCACCGAAGAGTCTCTCTTTCTACATTTTAAAAGAAACCAGGGCTACAGAAACACTTGAAAGTTAGTCATTAAATGCACAGACCAAATCCCACGTGTCAGTCACTCTAAAATAAATACTGCATATAAAACCGACACCTTGCATCACATGTCAATGGTAGACTTCCTGAGTGTTGATAGTGGGGAATTCAGCACTGATGATGGCTTCCAATGTCAGAAACAATGGTTATAATCTTCCCATTGGTTACTTACCACTTATCAGCCTAAGCTTAGATGTTGTCTTGATGCATGTTGGCACAGGCTTCATTAGTGTCTGAAGAATCGTAAATGATAATCAACATAGTGTAATCATCAGCAAACATCCTTGCTTTTGATCTTAAGATAGAGGGAGCTCGTTGCTATGGCAACTGAAATTGCTAGATCTAGGGTAATATACTGCTAGGGTAATCAATTCCTGCGTGATGTCTTAGGACTGAGATGATTGACCTCCATCAGCCAGGGCCATATTCCTTTGTTCTATGAAAGACTCCAGCCGGTGGAGGGTTTTTCCTTTGCTATTATACTCAGTTGAATGCAGACTTGATATCGAGGGCTGTCACTCTCACCTCACGTTTTTTTGGAGCAAGGTTGTAATGAGGTCACAAAAGACTGGCTCTGTCAGAATCCAAACCGAGTGTCAAAGAACAGTTTAATCCTTTGCCACTTGAGACCACAGTCAATGACCTTTTCCATCTTTTTGCTGGTAATTGAATATAGACTGATAGGATGGTTAATTGGCTAGATTGGATTCCGAAGACCATAAAACACAGGAGCAGAAATAGACCATTCAGCCCAACAATTTACTGTGCCATTAAGTGCGATCACAGCTGATCAGATAATCGTCAACTCCACATTGCCTTTTCCCCATAACCTTTGATTGTGTTACTGATTTAAAATCTATCTTAGCCTTGCATATACTTAATGACGCAGCCTTCTATGTAGCCATTTCTTGATAACACATGGAGTGAATAAAGTTGGCTGAAGACTCGCATCCATGATGCTGGGAACCTCACGAGGCAGAGATAGAGCATCCACCATGCACTTTTGGCTGAAGATGAGTGCAGATATTTTGGCCTTGTCTTTTGCTGATGTGCTGAGTACGTTATTTGAGGATGGAGGTATTCATGGAGCCCCCACCACCACCTTCGTTTTATAATATGGGGGATATGAGTTTAAATAAGTAAAACAGCTGTTGCTTTCTTGGTCTCCCTGCAATCGGAAAGATATTGTGAAACGTAAAGGGGTTCAGAAAAGATTTACAAGGATTTTGCCAATGTTGGAGGTTTGAGCTAAAGGGAGAGGCTGAATAGGCTAGGCTATTTTCCCTGGAGCATCAGAAGCTGAGGGGTGACCATATAGAGGTTTATAAAATCATGAGGGGCATGGATAGGGTTAATAGTTAAGGTCTTTTCCCAGGGTAGGGGAGTCCAAAACTGAAGGGCATAGGTTTAAGGTAAGAGGGACAAGATTTAAAAGGGACCTAAGGGGCAACTTCTTCATGCAGAGGGTGGTGCATGTATGGAATGACCTGCCAGAGAAAGTGGTGGAGGCTGGTGCAGTTACAACATTTAGAAGGCATTTGGATGGTTATATGAATAGGGAAGGGTTTAGAGGGATATTGCTCAAATACTGGCAAATGGATCTAGATTATTTTAGGATATTTGGTCGGCATGAACAAGTTGGACCAAAGAACGTTTCCCTGCTGTACATCTGACTGTAAAAGAGTTTAAACAGTCACTGGACAACACTGTACCTCATGGCATCAAGTGAAACAGGGCCAAGGAAACCTCCCGATTTCCACCACCAACGCACCCCTCCCCCAAAAAATACCATGATATTTTGTTACCATTTATGATTGGATGCTGAAGAACTGCAGAGTTATATTTGACCTGTTGGTTGTAGGTTCATTGAACCCTATCTGTTGCATGTCGTTTCCACCTCAGGAGGAGACCAAGATGGATCAATTGCTGGAATCTTCTGGGTAAAAGTTGTTGCAAACATTTTGGCATTGTTTTTTTGTATTTTGTATCATCACCATGCCAAATGTGCCAGGCCATAAGGTTACAGTTTGTGATTGAAGATAATTCTGCTGCTAATGGCACCAGTTGCCTCGTGGATGGCTAGTTTTGATTTGCTAAATCCATTTGAAGGCTGTCCCATGTAGGATAGGTTTACATTTAGCATACATATATTTAGCATAGTGCCATACAGCGCAGTGGTTACCTCTCGTATGAGGATGGGGTTTTGTCTCCACGAGGGATGTGAAGTAATCACTGTTACTGATATGGTCATGGACAGTGACGTTTGTGACCGGTGGTTTGCAGTTGTTGAGGACAAGTTGTTATTTCCCTTCTGGCACAGACCCAGACCAGTAGCTGTGCCCCTCATTAATTGGCTTGGTCAGTAGCTATGCTGCCAAGCCAGTGTTGGTGATGGGCAGTGAAGTCTCCCACCAAGGGTACGTTGTTGGCCTTTGCCATTCACAAAGCTTTCTTCAAGTGCTGTTCAACATGGAAAATCAGGATTGTTGGGAGGGGGTCAGTAAGAAATCAAGGTTTCCTTGCCCCTGTTTGACTTTATACTGGAGACCTCATGTTGGCCAATGACCATTGAACCACTTTTGATTGTTTGAAAAGAAAACCTGTTTTACGTATTTGAAACCTTCTGAGACTATTATGGATGGACAGTAAATGTTGGCCTAATTAGCATTCTCATTTCCTCATCAAATTGAAAATTAAAGTCAATGTTGAACAACTGCATGCCATTGTGATACCATCACTGATGGTCCTGTCCTGATGTGGAACAGAACGTATTCAAGAGTGTTGATGGTTTCTAGCACATTGTCAGAGTCATAACTGACTATGTCGGAAAATTATGTAATTAATCTGAGTTGGGTTTCCCAATTTTGCTTCAGGCTCCAGATGCTTGCTGGGAAGATTTTGCAAGGTTGGCATGGTGGTTTTCGTAGATTCTGGTGCCGGGCCATCCATCCAGTTTCCTTTTTGCTTAGATTGTGGGCCTTGACAACATTCTGGCAATAGTCCTTAAGACTTGTACTCCAGAACTTGCAGATTTGATCCCATTGTCTCCTGATATTAGCCTGAGGAGATTTTAGATTGCTAGTCCAGTGTCAGTGCCATTGTGTGACTGAAGCCTCCTTGGGCCAACACTTTGGGTAGTTGTACTTTCTTCTCTGGAGGGGAAGCACAGTGGAGGCTGGATAACTGTATAACTTAAGCCTTGAATATCATCAGATTAAATCAAAAAGTGTATTCAGGGGATTGGACAGGACAGTGGAGTTACATAACGTAAGAAATAGGAGCAGGAATGGGCCATCTGGCCTGTCAAGCCTACTCTGCCATTCCATACCATCATGGCTGATCTTTTTTTGGACTCAACTGCATTTACCTGCCTGCTCACCATAATTCTTAATTCCTTTACTTTTTTAAAAAAAAAAAAAAAATCTATCTTTGCCTTAAAATGATGTAGCTTCAACTGCTTCACTGGGTAGAGAATTCCAGAGATTCTCAACCCTTCAAGTGAAGAAGTTCCTCCTCAACTTAGTCCTAGATTTGTTTCCCCTTATTTTGAGGCTCTGCCCCCAAGATCTAGTTTCATTTGTCAGTGGAAGTATCCTCTCTGCTTCAATCTTATCTATTGCCTTTTTAATTTATGTTTCTATAAAATTCCCCCTCATTCTTCTAAATTCCAATTAGTATGGTCCCAGTCTACTCAATCTCTCCTCATAAGCTAACCCTCTCAAATCCGGAATCAACTTAGTGACCCTCCTCTGCACCCCCTCCAGTGCCAGTACATCCATTCTCAAGTAAGGAAACCAAAACTGTACACAGTGCTCCAGGTGTGGCCTCTCTGCGTCCTATACAGCATAACCTCTCTATTTTTAAACTCCATCTCTCTATCACTGAAGAACAATACTCCATTTGCCGCCTTAATTACGTGCTGCACCTGCAAACAAACTTTGTGATTCATACACAAGGACATTCAGGTCCCTCTGCACAGCAGTATGCTGCAATTTTTCACTATTCAAATAATAGTCCAATTTGCTGTTTTTCCTACCAAAATGGATTACCTCACATTTACCAACATTGTTCTCTATCTGCCAGACCTTGGCCAACTCACTTAACCCATCTACATGCCTCTGCAGACTTTGTGTCCTCTGTACACTTTGCTCTATCACTTATTTAAGGCCACAATTGAATCAGTCATGATATTAATGAGTAGCAGAGAAGGCCGTATGGGCAGAATGGCTTGCTCCTCCTTCTTAAGAACTTAGAACGTTTAGGTTTTTCTATTCCTCAAGGGTTTACTGATAGGAAGGCTGAGGGAAGATTGTGTCATGGAACTATCTGACTTCAAAGATTGTTGACCCTTTGCTGAACTGTTCATCACAGTATAAGAATACTGTGGCTCTGAATCACATCTTTATATTGATGTATGTTCATATTGGTTTCTCCTGTGGTCAGTAGTAACATGCTTGTATGAGTTGAGGTTATAGATTTAATAGCTTGAGTTTTGCAATTACTGTGGCTTTGAAATTGTCAGCATTAGAACTATAAACTTAGAGCAATCTTTGGGAAAGAGAGCATGTGCATTAAATGTGGAAACCCATCTATTAATGGTCTACTCCTCGACAGGACATACTGTTGGAACCCCCATAGATGTCACTTTGTAGAAATATTTTGAAACAACGTGCTTTTCTTCTTGCATTTTAAGAAACTCGAAGTTTTTATGACAAAATCATGTACTAAGTTATAGCTATTCTACAAACCTTTGTCTTCAGGAAACCCATATTATATTTTGTGATTACAAGTTGTTACATTATGATTATCCCTGGGATTTTAACTAGTTTTACAGTTGTTTTCTCTGACTCAACCTTACCAACAAGATATTAAAACTTACTCCGTTCTGTGTTTGAAGTTGTTGTGAAAGATCCTGTAACATTGTTCAATTAAGAATAGAGTTTGTGTTGTACCCAACTACTCTCCCTCAATTCAACCAAACATACATGAACTGCTCATCAGTCTTGGTTGTGGTTCCTGGTGTGTAAATTGATCAATGTAGTTACAAAACAAGAACTAAACTTCATAGGAACTAATAATGATGAAGCACTTTGGGGCTTGAGAATATGAAAAGCATTATGCAAGTACAGTCCTTAAGTAGCAAGATAGAGATCCGGGAACACACTGACCGTGATAACTTTCACATGGTGCAAAGTCGCATTTAATCTGAGGAAATGAAACAGAAGTGAACAGAGAAATGTCCATTATTTTATTGAACAAACTTCAAGACATGTAATTGTGATGGCCATTCATGTGAAAACTTTATTCCTCTTTACAGAGTAGTTAGACAGATGGCCCAAGAGCAGTTCTTCCTGATGGCTACCAGATGCTGTATGGGACATCGACCTCTACTTTTCTTCATTACTCTACTCTTCACAGTGCTAGCAGTAAGTCATTTTTTCAAAGCTTTTTGTAGCATTGTGTGAACACTGGATTTAATATTGAAGTTTAAACTGCTGTTGATGAACATCAATGAGTAATCTATTGATTGAATAATCTGCAAAACCAAATGCATTCTAAATAGATTCAGAGATAGTGGGAACTGCCGATGCTGGAGAATCTGAGATAACAAGGTGTAGAGCTGGATGA
>NC_063342.1:41236011-41255894 GCF_021869965.1 Rhincodon typus | reverse complement strand
CAAGGTGTAGAGCTGGATGAACACAGCAGGCCAAGCTGCATCAGAAGTGGGAAGAAGGGTCTAGACCTGAAACGTCGGCTTTCCTGCTCCTCTGACGCTGCTTGGCCTGCTGTGTTCATCCAACTCTACACCTTGTTATCTCTCTCGCATTCTAAATAGTTAACGTTCTGATGTCTATTCAGCTCTTTTAATGTATTTGACTACGTTGAGTTGAGTAATTGTTTTCTTGTCATCAGAGTACTGCAAGAGAGAGAGCAAAGCATTCAGCAGACTACTTTACATTGTTGAGGCATCTCCTTAACTATGCATACAACAGTAACATTAACCTGCCCAATGCAGAAGTTCTGCTCAACAATGAAATTGACTGGCTCAAGCGGATTAGAGTGAGTAAATTTCTAGAATTCCGGAAATTCAAAATTTGTGTTCAGTAAAGTGAAGAGCTTTGCCTGTGCCTTTATGGACCATATTACTGTTTAAGGTATCAATTCATACTGTGCTTTCATCTACCTGAAGCAGGGTGAATGAATAACACTTCCCTATTAGTGCAGGAAGATAGTGTTGAAATAGCCCAGGGATGAGTCCCCTCGATTTTTCTTCAACGTTATGAACTGAGTTGATGTTATTTTCAAACATTCAGATCCCAGACTGAAACCTGGCTTGACAGGTCACTTTTTGTTTTATTTTAGTGAGATGCTCTTTGAAGCACAATTGTGCATTGCTACAGATTTTCTTTTAACATTAAAATAGAAGTTTATTCTCCAAAAGAAAATATGAAATATAATAAACTAAGCCATTCACCTATGACATAATTTGAAAGAATGCGAAACACCATAAAATACAATCTGATCTAAAACAGCACCATCACGGTATTCAAACGCTAGAGAAAATTTGCTTCTCCGTTGCATCCAAAGGTTTGACTTGGCTATTTCTTTTCAATTTCTGGTCTTGAGAGTTTGATGGCCTCTTCCTTGATTACTCATAAAACTGAGCTTAGACCTTATCAGCTTCAAACCCACTTCAGGGTTCTCACTAAACACTTTTATGGTCTGGAAATTTCAACCAAAATGCTTAAATTGATGTAAACTATTTCTTAACTTTTCTGAACTAATTCCTTTCTCCAGGTGAAACTATTTCATATATCTAACTTCAACCAGGACTTGTGCAAACTGACAAGCCAAAGCTTTCCAGGCTGTGGGTATTTTTCCCTGAGCGCAAAAAAACCCAATTCTTATAACTAACAGGAAGCGAACTTCTTCAATGTTTACTCTGTCAGGTGGTAAAACTCTCCTAATGCAAAGGGCCTCAGGAATTTCTTTTCTTTCATTCATTTATGTTATAGAGTCATACAGCATGGTTCGTGATGCAGATTCTCTCTAAACTGAATGTTCCTTGCATTACTTGCTTAAATTTCCAGCATCTGCAGTATTTTCATCCCCTTGGTGCTATGTTGGTTTATTGAGGTTTGTTTCTAGTTCTGTCTGGACTTATTAATGTAGCTGCTGTAGTGGTATTTCACAAATGCAACAGGATTTGGTGAGCAAAATGGGGAAAAAAGGCACAACTTCTTTAAAAATGAAGAGTACTTTTTGTCCTACAGGAAACATTCATGCACAATTGTTGTGTTAGAAATCTTAGCCTAAGATTTGTTCTTCACAGCTTGCTGTAGCAATTGGCCCTGCAACAAGCATCAATGCATAAAATAAATAAGCTATCCAAGACACAGTTTCGTTTCTGTCACCAATACTGTTAAATTGCCGTGCTATAAGAAATCGCCAAGCCTTGAATATTGAGGGACCAGAATTGTCTAGGTGTGTGTGCAAATTAGCATTTGCTGATGTACATTTATCTGCAGCAGTGGGTTTTGCCGTAAGCCATCTTGCAGTAGTTGAGCAGTCACATACTTTAAAGCAAAATGACCTTGTCCTTCAGCCTATACTCCTGTATAACTGCTTCCCAAATCATCTCCCTTCTCTTGTTGCAACCCCTAACTTCATTCATTGTGAGTTGGCTGAAAATCTATAGTTTGACGGCCACTTATAAAAATTTGTTAGCAGATCAGAGGTGAAGATTTGTTTGTTGGAGTGAGATATGGTAATGAAGTATGTTGTTCCTCAGGCGTGAGCTTGGTGAGTCCCTTTCTCAGTGCCACACTGCTGTGACCTCTTCAGCCCTTCAGCTCTTCGACGACACCATGAAACAAACCCACTACTACAGCCACGTGACCTTCCTCAACTCCTGTCTTCGCCACTTACTCATCCCTCAAGGCCTACAAGTACGTTTTAAGCCCTCAAAATTTGGACCCACCTTTGAGGCTCCATACTCGCAACACCTTCAATGCCTCCAGAAACCATTCTCTCTCTCTAGATTCTCTGCTCAACCCTCTCTGCAATGCGCGGGCACCTCCATTCCCTCTCCTCCTCCTTCCCCTAGCTCAGGCCTCCCTTTCCCAAACTTGCGAAGGATCGCTACTCTTCTATGTTTGACGCAGAATCCACAAGCCGAACGAATGACTTTTCTGCTTCATATTGGACATTAAGAATCGTAAGTTTGCAAGACTCTCCTCTACTCCCTTCCAGTCGGAGACCCACTCACCATTCACAATCGGTGCCCTGTTTCTGGCCACCTCCCAGCCTCCCATTCTGCTGACACCATTCTGCAAATGCAGACCTCCTCCTGCACTGGGCTCTCCAGACTGATGACACTTCCGGTTCAGACACGGCTTCCGGTTCTGGTCCGGCACCCGAGCCAATGCAACTATCGACCAGGATCTACACGAACTTATCCTCTGTTGTGGATGACTCCACAAACGTTGCCCTGGATTCTGCCAATGAAAGGACTGGGACCTGCCTCGACTTCCCTGCAACTTCCACCTCCACTCTGGACTCTGCCTACATTCCAATCACTACATGGACTCCTATCCCAGGATCACTCCTGGGTCCTACTGCCCACCTGCAGCTAACCAGCACTGCTGTTTCTTCCCCCCACCAATCTGAGCACCGCCACAATACACCCTACCTCTCCTCCTCCTTCCCTCTCTCTACCTTACCTCTCCCACAGGCCCCCCCCCCCCCCCCCCTCCAAATCTCCCACCCTGCCCCCAACCCCCCTCCCCTCCCTTTCCCCTATTCCCCCCCCCCCAACCACACCACATCCAACCCTCACCCATCACATGTTATCGCCTTTGTGCCCCGAACCAAACCTCCGCCCCAGCCTCCTCAAGACCCCTGCCCAAAACCCCACCCCTGAACCTTGCAGCATATTCACCATCCCCTGACCTCAGACTGAGGCAAAACAGTCTGCCCTCAGTAAAGGGCTCACGTTTGTACCCCTCCGCCCCCACCTCAACGAGTTCCGTGCCTGCCATGACATGGAACTTTTTATTTTTTTTTCCTCCACTTCCATGTGTCCTTCAATAAAGATTCCCAACTACCCTCCAGGGACCACTTCTCCTGCCTCCAACCTTTCTCCTCCCCTTGGACACCCCTGCCAACCTCTTACCCGCCCTGGATCTCTTCATTGCTAACTGCCAACACAACATCAACTGCCTTGGTCTCCTCTGCCGCCGCCGCCCCCCCACATCCACTCAGACCCGTCTCCCTCCGAGCTTGCAGCGCTCCACTTTCTCCACACAAACCCCTGTTTCAGTATCAAACCCACTGACAAATGAAGGATGGTGGTAGTCTGGAGGACGGACTTCTATGTTGCAGAGGCCGAACGCCAGCTCTCCAATATCGCATCCTACCTCCCCCTTGACCACAACCCCATCAAGCCACTGTCTCCCACACTGTCCGTGACCTCATCACCTCTGACATCCCCTCCAGCGTTACAGTCCCCCATAACCTACTGCCTGGTTCTACCTGCTCCCCAAGATCCACATGCCCAACTACCCTGGCCGACCAGTTGTCACCACATGCTCCTGCTCCACTGAATCCATCTCTTCGTGCCTTGACTCTATTCTCTTCCCCCTTGGTTCAGGCACAATCCACCTACATCCAGGACACAAACCACACCCTCTACCTGCTTGGAAACTTCCACCTCGCTGGCCCCCAGCACTTCATCTTTCAGATGCAATCTCTATACGTTTCCAGGCCTCCAGGTTTTAACCTCTCCAACAGATCCGTCCAGTCACCCCCATCAATACCCTCCTCCACCTTGCCAAACTAGTCCTCATCCTCAATAACTTTTCTTTCAATTCTTCTTGCATTCTCCAAATCCAGGGGGTTTCTATGGGCACTCGAATAGGCCCCAGCTATGCCTACCTGTTTGTCAGTTATGCTGAACAGTCCCTCTTCAGTATGTACACCGGTACTGTTCACCATCTCTTCTGCTGTTACATCGATTACTGCATCCTGGACCCAGGCTGAACTGGAGCAGTTCATTGACTTCTCTAACAACTTCCACCCTGCCCTCAAATTCACTTGGTCTATCTCAGACACCACCCTCCCCTTTCTTGACCTCTGTTTCCATTTCTGGTGACAGTTTACAGAGCGACATTTACTATTATCCCACAGATTCCCATAGCTACCTAGACAACACCATCTCCCTGTATTCTGCAAAAACTCCATCACGTTTTCCCAATTCCTCCTCCTCCGTCGCATCTGCTCTGATGAGGAGACTCCCAAGCTTCTCTGATGTCCTCCTTTTTCAAACAATGATTTCCCCCCCCATCCCAGTCATCCAGACAGCCCTCCACCGTGCCTCCTCCATTCCCTGCTCCATAGTTCTTAACCACCATGCCCCACCCTCCTCCAAACATAATAAAGATGGGGTCCCCCTTCTCCTCACTTTCCGCCCCACCACCCTCTGCATCCAACGTACCATCCTCAAACACTTCAATTAGACCCCACCACCCAGAACAGCTTCCACTCCCCACCCCTCTCTGCCTATGCAAGGACCATTCCCTTTGCCCCTCCTTAGTTTGCGCCACACTCCCCAACCAACCACTCCAGTCTGCCCGGTACTTTCCCCTGTAACAGTAAAAGATGCAACACCTGCCCATACATCATCTCCCTCACCTCCATCCAGGACCTGGAACAGTCCTTCCAGGTGAGACAGAGCTTCACCTGCATCTCCTCCAACCTAGTCTATTGCATCTGGTGCTCTTGGTGTGGTCTTCTGTACATCGGTGAGACCAAATGCAGACTAGATGACTGTATTTCACCAACCATCTTTGCCTGGCCCGTAAAGGCAAGTGTAACCTTCCAGTCACTGCCCATTTTGAGCCCACTCCTCCTCCAACATTTCCGTCCTTGGCCTCCTGCAGTGTTGCAGCGACTCGGAATGCAAATTTGGAGAACAACACTTTTGTCTTCCACCTGAGCACCCTACAGCTCGGAGGAGTCAACATTGAGTGCTCCAGTTTCAAATAACCTTCCCACTCATCCTCAGCTCCCTTTCCAGCCCCACCACCTCCCTTCCATTCCATATTCTGACCCTCCCATCAACCAGGTCATACCTACTACCAGCGTCTACCTATTCGCCATTCCACTACCCCGCCTACCCCACATCCAGTCCTGAAGAAGGGTAATACCCAAAACATTGACTTTTCCTTTCCTCCAGATGCTGTCTGGCTTGCTGGGTACTTCACGCCTCTTGTTTGGCTAAGTAAATTCACGCCCTTGCTTGGAAGTAGTCTTGCAATGAGTATATAAAAGCAAGCTCAAAGGGAGGAGAAGTCTGAAAACTTGATCAATTTGGCAAGAATGAAAAAGAAAGCTTGGTTGAAAGATGTAGATAGAAGCTGGAAAGTTACTTGTTGGTGAGTTAGGTCAGGATAAAGGTTAACCTGTTGGAGGATTGTGGCAGCCAAGTAGTGGCTCGCTGTTTGTGGAATAAAGTGACAATTGTATGAAGATACCTGGAAGTGCATCCCTTTTTGCATTAGACCATAAAACATAGGAGCAGAAGTAGGCCATTCAACCCATCAAGTCTGCTGAACCATCCAGTGGTGATCTGATAATCCTTAACTCCAATTTCCTGCCTTAACCCAGTAATGCTTGATTCCCTTTATAGGATTGAAATCTGTTTATCTCAGCCTTGATTTATTTACTCTTAGCCTTCATCACTATTGCATCACCAACATGAGGTGTTTATCTTTAATTGCGATAATTCACCCCCCACCCAATAATTCTGCAGCTGTGCTAACTGAAATGCAATTCACTTTACCAATGAAGTAAATTCATTGTAACGAGGACTTAATGTGGCACTTTCTCATTTCATTTGAGGAATCAGTTTTGTACAGCTTGGAAAATTAAGAATATTTTGCACAGGGTCTTTCCCTGCAGAGCAGAACAAGGGGCCATGAATGAAAGAAATAATATGTTTTGTATCCTCAGGTTATTCCCCAGTGCTTAATACTGGATTGTGTTTTTTCTTGATGTCAATAAATTTCATAATTCATTTGCGCGCAAGGTTTTAGTGCCACACATACCTCAAGCAGTTATCCTTTTCTAACTAATTTTGAGGTAGTTTATTAGAAACTAACAGTTTATCAATGCAAAAATACTACACAAACACAGTCTAATACATGGTATGAACAGGCGGAAAAGATATCTATATGAGTAAGAATAGTTTGGTATTGAAAAGAATGGTTGGGGGTAGCAAGGGTTGCTGATATCTTGCTAATGTCATTGTTCATTGATTTACTGATCCCTGATTGGAGAAACAGATGGGTGAAATTGGTCTCCATGACTGATAGTGACAGTATTCTCCGTTTGAGAACGTTAGTCTTTGCTTGTTTTTTGCCTCTTAGAATCATACAGCACAGAGAGGCCCTTTGGCCCATTAAGTCTGTACTGAGTTATCTACATTCATCCCACTTTCCAGCACTTGGTCTGTAACCTTGAATGTTATAACATTTGAAGTGCTTGTCCACACAACTTTTAAAGGTTGAGAGGTTTCTTGCCTCTATTATCCTCCCCAGCAGTTCATTCCAGATTCCCACCACCCTCCAGGTGAAAAAGTTATTCCTCAAACTCCCCCTCTGCACCTTTTGCTTTCACCTTAAAATTATGCTCTGTCATAATTTACCATCCAATCTGTGCCCTTCATAAGATTATACATCTTAGTCATGTTTCCCCCCAGCCCTTCAGCCTTTTTTGCTCTGAAGAAAACCCAAACCTGTCTAGCCTGTTTTTGTAGCTAACATCTTTCCTATAAGAAAGGACCAGAACTACACACTACACACCACATTCCAGCTGTGGCCTAAACAAAGTTTTGTACAGTTGCAACATAACCTCCCTATACTTATCACTGCCACGACTGATAAAGACAAATGTCCCATATGGGGTGCCGCCTTAACTACCCTAATAACTTATCCTACCACCTTCAGGGATCTGGGGACAAGGACTCAAGATCCCTTTGTTCCTCTGAGCTTCCTAATGTCAGTCATTTAGATTTCTTTTGTTATCAGATATCCAGAATCTCTTTGTTTTCTTATAACTTTATAAGTTATCTCCTGTCCAAAGTGAGTGTTTTCCTCGTCTAGTCTATTTATATACCTTACTTATCGGAGGTAATCCCTGACCGTTGGTATTCACTTATCCATTGACAAGACACAGCTTCAAGATAATCCCTCCTGCTTGCTTAGAGCAGGGTTCCACAAGTGAAATTTTACTTTGTATTTTGTTACCATGGTTAAGTAAGGTATCTACTTCTGAAGAAAAGAACTTCATTGTAACACCTCATTCGTAAAACTGCAGTTGTAACAATGCATTCCTTCAGCAATGTAGTTAAGCACTGTGTGAGATTCCATGGTCAAATATTTAAATAATTTGCTAGTTTTGAACATTTTCATGGGGATAACTCCAAATATGAAAAATAAACCATTCCTACATTATTTACTTTGGGCATTCATTTCTTATCATCCTATATTGAGTTTGTGAAGGAAAACGCTGAACCACCTGCTGTAAGATGAAAACTTGTATTTAATGTCAAGCTACATGTTAACTTCCAAGAGAGAATTGGTACATCTGAGGTATTGCCAAAAGGTGACATACTTTTCCTTCTGAAAACCAAAAACAATTCATAACCTTAGTATAATATTTGTGGAAGTTGAACTTGTTTAAATAGAATTATTTCTTTCTATTTGTTCCTGAGATGTGGACATGGCTCACTATCTCACTCGTACTGCATTTCTTACTGATCCCAAATTGTCCTACAACTGAGTGGCTTAATTGTCCAATTCAGAGGACCGTTCAGGGTCAACCACGTTGCTGGGTCCGGAGTCACATGTAGGCTGCGCCAGGTAAGGAAGGCAGATTTCCTTCTCCGCCATTCCCTTTCCCTAGGTTTGTCCTGATCTACAGCAAGATAGACCCACCAGAGACAGCAACGTGATGACATATTATTGGGAAGGAATTACCTTGGAAGTCTTCAACTTTGACTTCCTAATTCACTGATAGGGTGATGAAATTGCTAGCTGAGCCAGCATTTATTACCGAGCCCGAATTGTCCTGAATGCTTTTAGGAAGCAACCATATTGCTGTCAGTCTAGAGTCGTCTGTAGGCTAGTTAAGGATAGATTTCCACGTATTCTACAGTACTTGACCTGGACAGTTCTAATGAACTGTAAATGTCCTTAAAGTCATTGCTGCAAGCAAAAATCCTGCTTTCCTCACTGAAGTTTTCCTTGTTTTGTTTGCAAGCTATTTCATTTAGGAATGACTAGGACTGCACATGAGTGGCACAGTATTAAAACTTTCATATGGACTGTCTGGGCAAAAATTATCCTCAGCAGCCTAACGTTTTGGCATTAACATTGATTCTGAAAGACAACCATGCTCCACATAGTTGCAATTTAAGGAACGTAACTGACTCTCAATGGGGGCACCTGTGCTGTGCTTATGGATGATGACACCCTATATATGAGAAATTTAAAAAATGAAAACAGTTGGCTATGTTAAACTTTGCACATAATCTTCTAAAATGTTCCAAATGCAGTTCTTGTATTTGTGGCACTAACTTTCATGATGTGTTTTTAGTTAATTTTTCTTGCCTAATTTTTTTCCCTAAATGTTAGGATGAGGTGAAAAGGACAAGTGAAACTGGTGTTGAAGAAACAATTCTAGAGGGTCATCTTGGAGTTACAAAGGAGCTTTTGGCATTCCAGACACCCGAAAAGAAATATCATATGGGCTCAGAGAAGGGTGGAGCAAATCTTATTAAGGTATTTTCTAATAAAGGACTGAAGATGTGATGTAGTGTATACTTTGTTCAATTCTATAGTGTCATGAAAATGGCAAACCTATTGGTTTTGCTTATGCTTTAATATATCTGGGCTGAAATTATAGCGGTTTAATTAAATATTAACAGTCTAACAAGTTTTGAGATGTGCAGAGCAGTATCTTTTTTGCATAAGGTGAATTATAACCCTTTTTGAACAGTACAAATACTGAAAATTAAATTTTGATTTTTGTTTAATGTGTGCAGGTATTTGTCTCTCTTGCTTTTTGGTCTGCTGGTTATCAATAGAACTTATTTACTGCTGCGGTTCTTTCAGGTTATGCTTGAAGTTTCTACGGAAGCTCTTGAAGCCCTATATAACTGAATAAGGAAGGAAGGAAGGAAATATGCACCGAAAAGCGCATCTCTGTGGATGCTGCAAACCTAAAATAATAGAAAATACTGGAAATACTCGGCAAGTCAGGAATAAGAAGTAGAATTAATGTTTCAGGTTGATGATCTTTGATTGGAAACTGGCAAAAGTTAGATTGAGCATTTTTCAAGCAAAGGGCAGGGATTGAGGTAACAAATAAAGTCTCCTTTGGGGTACAAAGTAGGACAGATTTAGCTGAATAAGAATGAGGATGCGTAGCAAAAAGATGATGTAATGAGACAAGAAAGGAAGGATGGGTCTAAATGTGAAGTGGCAGAACCATTAACAACTGCAGCAGAAAAACTGGGGTCAGTGATTATGATCTGAAATTGTTAAATGTAGTGTTATGTTTGAAGTGCATAATTGAAATATTTTGTGTTGAACTTCAGAAATGTGTGGGAGAAACAGGCATCATGGGGAGATTCAAAGTAAGCTCTTGGAAGTTTGAGCTTGCAAAACATTGAAGCAGTCTACATATTGTGAAAGTCGGGTTGCTGTGGTGGAAGTTGAAGTAACAGTATGCTTCTCGTAGGGAGGCAAAAACATGACCGCAGAACTACTACAGAGAATTTGCCTGCTTCTGTCAGGACTTTGACATTTTGTTTCACTTAAATCTTGTCCTGTTCAGTGGTTGAAGTGCCTTTGACGACTTGGTCTTCTGCTCTCATCCCTTTCACTCCCTCTGAGAACCACATAAAGGTTTTTCTGTGTTTGCCTTGCAGTCCACCACCTTCCATGTTAAATAGTTTTTTTTCTATATTCAGTCACGAAATGTAGGCATCGTAGGCTGGGCAAGTATTTATTTTGCATCCTTTCTTGCCCTTGAACTGAGTAACTTGCTGGTTCATTTCGGAGTGCAGTGAAAAGGCAACCACATTTGCTGTGGATTTGGAGTCATGTCTGCCACTGCAGTTAACAACAGCAGATTTCTTTTGTCCCTATTTCTTCTCCACCCCCCCCACCCCCCATGACTTTTTAATGACACTGGACAGTGGATAATGGTTACATGGTTGCCATGGTTTTAGTTATTATTGACTTCAGATCTCACCATTTACCATGGTGAGATTCAAACCTGTGTCCCCAGGATATTAGTCTCAGACTTTGATTTACTAGTCTAGTGATATTACTGTTGTGCTGTAACCCACCTGAGATGAGCCTTGTTATTTTCACAACCCCAAGCTTTGTGCTGCCATCAAAGCTCATTTTGCCATTCCTTGTATTTTAGTATCCTGAAGAGACTGGACCTTCTACACCACTGTAGTACACTTATTGATCACACTATAATACCTCCCCTTGCAGATGCTCACCTGCCTTTTAACCCCATGTCTCCCTTTCCAAATATCCAAGGTCTAACTGCCTGCGAGGTGTAATCACTTTTGTAAGACATAACCTTTCTATTCTTGAGCATGACCATGATATTTTTTTTCGTTCACCTAACAATTCAAAGTTTTCTCATTCTTCTACCTTTTTGGTACCCTCTAAAGGAGGTAAAACTTAACAAAACCTCTAGCATATGGGAAAATGGGTGTGGTTGTTGGAAGTCAGTCTTCTCAGCTGCAGGAAATCTCTCCAGGACTTCCTCGGAGTAGTGTCCTTGGCCCAACCATCTTTAGCTGCTTCATCAACAACCTTTCCTCCATCATAAGATCAGAAGTGGGGATGTTTGCCGATGATGGCACAATGTTCACCATTCGCGACTCCTCCGATACTGAAGCAGTCCATGTTCAAATGCAACAAGACCTGGAGGGTATCTGGGGCAAGTAACGTTCATGCTACACGAATATCAGGCAATGACCATCAGCATTAAGAAATAATCTCACCACAATCCCTTGACATTTAGTGATGTTACCATCACTGAATCCCCTGCTACCAACAATCTTGGGGTTACTATTGACCAGAAACGCAACTAGACCTGCTGTATTGGCTACTAGAACGGTTGAGAGGGTAGGAATACTGCGACAAGTAATCACTTCCTGACTCTCCCAAGCCTGTCCACTGCCTACAAGGCACAAGTCAGGAGTGTGGTAGAATACTCCCCACTTGTCTGATGAGTGCAGCTCCAACAGCATTCAAAGCAACAGTTCAAGAAGGCAGATCACCACCATCATCTGAAGGGCAACAGTTGGAGGCATGGGCAGAAAAATGGCAGATGCAATTTAACCTGGACTTATGTGAAGTGATGCATTTGGAAGGTCAAGTGAAAGTGGAAATTATAGTGAATGGCAGAAGCCTTGGAAGTATGGATATGAATAGGGATCTGAGTATGCAGGTCTACAAATCACTGAAGGTGGCAGTGCAGGTAGATAGGGTGGTTAAAAAAAGCCTATGGCATGCTTGCCTTCATGGAAAGAGGCATTGACTATAAGGATACGCAAGTTATGCTGCTGTTCTATAGAATTTCAAGTAGGCCATGCTTGGAAATACTGCATACAGTTCTGGTCACCACACTACCAGGAGGATGTGGATGCTTTGGACAGGGTATATAAAAGGTTTATCAGGATGTTGCCTGGCATGGGGAATTTTAGCTATGAAGAACGGTTGGATAGACTGGGTTTATTTTCACTGGAACGCAGGAGATTGAGGGACACTCTGATAGTTTATAAGAATGTGAATAGCACGGATAGAATGGAGCGTTTGAGGCATTTTCCCAGGGTAGAAGGATCAGTTACTACCGGACACTGGCTCAAGGTGCAGCAAGGGGCGGGGGGGTGGAGTTTGAGATGTGCAAGGCAAGATTTTCACACAAAGGGTGGAGAGTGCATGGAATGTGCTGTCAGTGGTGGTGGAAGCAGACACAATAGCAGCATCCAAGAAGCACCTGGAGGAATACATCTATAGGAGGGGAGTAGAGGGATACAGATCCTGTAAGTGAAGACAGTTTTAGTATGGAAGGGCAGAATGTGTCAACATAGGCTTGGATGGCCAAAGGGCATGTTCCTGTGCTGTATAGTTCTTTTGTTCTTATTTGTAGCGATGGGCAGTTAATGCTAGCCAACCATAGACACCCGCATGTCATAAATGAGTGTTTCAAAAAAAAAGGAACAGCAGCTTATTCATTCAACCTAGAGAAATCTATGTCAAATAGTGTCCCAGGAAACCTGCCCTGGGGAGCATAAGAAATAGGACCAGGAATAGGCTATTCAGCCTCTCAGCCAGCTCTACCAATCAATAGGATCATGGTTGACATCTGCTTTCCTCCCCTTTCCCCGTAACTCTTGATTCTCCTGCTGATCAAGAATCCGTCTCGGCCTTAAATATGCACAAAGATTCTGCCCTGAAGACACTAAACTCTGAGAGAGGTTCCTCCTCATCAGTCTTAAATAGGTGCCTCTTTATTCTGAGACCGTGCCCTCTGATCCGTGACTGTCCCACGAGAGCAAACGTTTTCAGCATTTACCCTGTCAAGGCTCTTAAGAATCCTGTGTTTCAATGAGATCACCTATCATTCTTCTAAGAGGATGTTGAACGAAAAGGCAAAAAACAAGACTACGCTAAAAAATCCAAAGTAGTTGGTTATCCTGGCTGTAATTGAACTAGATGTGCTGATGGAATTTGTATCTGGAAGTATAGGCTGATTTTGCAGGGAGTCTAAGGGGGGGTACACTAAATTAATACTTGGTCTCTGAACGTAAAATTTTAAGATTAAACAAACTAGGGGTTCATTGCCTGTATTCAGAAGGTTAAGGGGTAGTTCGATCAAAGAATTCAGAATATTAAGGGGAACAAATAGGATATATGGGACGAAAGTGTTTCTGATTAGGAGTCTAGGGGGCATAGTCTAAAAATTTAGACCTTTCAAGTAGTAGATGTTTGAAACTCTCCTGCCCACAGCATTGATGCTGAATCAATTGTCAGTCTCGAATCTGAGGTGTTTAGATTTCTGAGAGCCAAAGGGAAATAAGAATTATGGGACAAAGACTGGGAGATAGAGTTGGGTCACAGATTAATTTCAACTTCATTGAACTGTGGAGCAGGTTGGAAGGGCTTTTGATGTGAACTCTTAATATGTGTGTATTTCTCTGACCCACTTAAGCCTACTTCAGTTTTTTGAAGTTTCCCCAGTCCTGTTTTCCTTTATAGTCCAAGGCAGCCGGCACAACTGTTAGGCTTCTGAAGAATCTCCTTATCTGCTTTATAATTTATACTTTTCCTCCGTACGCTTTCCATCCTTTTCACCCTTTATAACTGCCCTAAATCACTCTAATCAGTATTACCTTTTGTGCTTTCTAAAAGTTCCTCTGAAGCTTCTCAACACTTCTACATTTTATCATATGTTAGCAATTACAATTTTTCTCCAATTTGTGACTGCCCCTCTCTCCACAACCCAAATGTTTCCTTCTCCTTCATACCACTTCAGAACTCTTTTAAGGCTGTCATGCTGTCATTGAATTGCATTTGCATTCAAATTGCTACAAACTGACAAATGGTAATTTTTTAAAAAAATTGTTCATGCCTCATTAGTCCTATATTCAAATTGTTTTGCAGTTTACACAGTAGAAATAGAGTATAATAATATAGTTACATGTACTTTTTTGTGTGCAATTATATATGCTGTAGTTTTGCTCATTTCCTCCTGGCCATTGCCTGTACCATTACGTAAAACCAGCGCACCAAAATCCCATTTCTATCTCTCTTGGTTCACTTTCAGTCTGTTACTTCTGCATAGGTTTTTGTTGACAAATGCTTCTCAGTCTAATCTCAGTCCTTAGCAACGTATTTGGCAGCTTTCTATGAGCAATACCACGGGGGATTATATGCATTTTATGGCATACTTGCATTTCCTATGCGCATGCAAAGTAACTAATCCCTATTTATCTGAGAAATTACTGCACAATCAAAACCAGTAAAATAATTACATTATCATCATGACTTTTTAGGATCTGGGGCAAGATGTGGGTACAAAATGGTGAACTGCAATGTCCTTTGAGGTGGAGGAGCAGAATTGTCCTGGATTGGATTGCTGGTGCCCTTCATGACTGACAAGAGGCTCATATTTCATTTCTACCCAAGACACATTTGATTCCAGATTCCAAAAGGTTTTTGTCAGCCAACATCTTAAGTGGGAGAGAATGGTCAACAGATTGAATTTAAGAGTTTGACATAAGCATTTAAGTTTATTATGACTTGTCACCTATTTACATATCCTTCTGTGTCCAAATTGTGAAGTTTTCTGGTTTTAGACTGTAACACTGATTTGCGTTTGACAGTCCTAATCTCACTACTTTTTGGAGCTTAAAGGCTGAATCTTTGTGGAAAATAAGTCTGAGTTAGCTCAAACAATTGCACAACATTTCAACACGTTTCAAAAAAACCTAATATTTTGGCAACTTATAGAAACATTTTTTAAAATTCCCCAAATGGTTATACTTTGCTCAGCTCCCATTTGACTATTGTATCACTCTGGGAATTTTAAACATGAATTGATCATTTTTCTCTGAAGTATTTGTTTATTGTTCATGCACTGCAGACAATGAAACTAAATTAAATGAGTAACTAAAATCTCTCTTTCTCACTTGAATCGATAGGAGCTGATAGATGACTTCATATTTCCAGCCTCTAATGTTTATCTCCAGTATAAGAAGAGCGGAGAATTGCCATCTGAGCAGGCCATACCGGTCTGTAGTGCACCTGCTGCAATCAATGCCAGCTTTGAGTTGTTGGTAGCACTGGCTGTTGGCTGTGTGCAAAATCTCAAACAAATAGTGGATACTATGACGGATATGTATTATGCAGGTATTTGAAAATTGTTCATTAGATAAGATGGTGAGCATGTAGATGAATGTTTGTAGTCTTCATGAATGCATTGAATGCATGAATTTTGTTGAATGATTGCTATAAGTTTTTGCTATTTCAACTAAGGTTCAGTTGATAGTTGATAGCATTTTTGTCTGATCAAAAGGCTACAGATCAAAGTATCACTCCAGGGACTTGAGCATAAACATTTAGGAGGAGCCATCATTACGATAAAATATTGAACCTGAGACCTGATCTATCCACTATGAGTATAAAATATCGTTTGGCTGAATTTTGTTTATAAACAAAGTGTCCTGGTGACATTTGTCCTCAGCATCACAAAAACAAATTATCTTTTTATTGCTTGAGGGCTCAAATTCACCGCTGCTTTGTTATAGCAATAACTCCAATTCAAAATTACTACATTGGTGGTAAAGGGCCTTGGGATGTCTTATGGGCATGTAAGTTGCTTTATAAATGCAAGTCTAGGTATGATGCAATGGGTGTTAAAAGTTTCTTTCGATGTCTCTGGGCAGAGTCAAAATCCTTGCTCTTAATTATGTAGGAGATGTGCATTATCAGGTGAAATGATGTGATCTTTATTACCAAGGTCCTAACTTCTTTCTTGGCTCATTTTTCTAAATGGATATGATTTTCCTTTCATGTCTTTTCCTTCCTCTTGTGTCCCTAAAATTAACAGGTTAAAAAGCCCAGAATCATACACACATATGACTAAGTCCTGCAAAATTGGAATAAAAGCAGAAAAGGCTGGAAATACTTAGCAAGTTAGGCAGCATCAGTAAGCAAACAAACAGTTAACATTTCAGGTTGGTGACACTTAACCAGAATCTGAGACATTAACTTTTTATCCACGGATGCTGCCTGACCTACATATTTCCAGCATTTAATCCCAAAGTTTCAAGCTTTATAGTGTGGAGAGCTTAACTTTTGTTCTGTGCCCTGCCATCAAAACAGCCTGCTGATGCTCAGGAACTCCTAACTGAAGAATGGCTTCTGGAATGGCATGAAAGTGGTAGCAAATTCAGAGCAATAATTTAACTGGTTTTGCCTTTACTGAGAAAGAAATGTGTTAACGTGGATGGGTAGTCATGTATAAAGGTGACTTGGATAATGTTTGGTATGTTCCCTGGTTTGCCTTCTACAGAAGGGTCATTGGACCCAAAACATTAGCTCCGATTTGTTTCTTCACGGATGCTGCCAGACCTGTTCAGCTTTTCCAGCAATTTTGTCTTTATTCCTGATTTACAGCATTCGCAGTTCTTTTGGTTTTTATTTTGTATTTGATGTTGGAACAAAAAGTGAAACATTCAAAGCAGCATGTTACATAAAATGGCCATCTTTTTCCTTGCATTTTCTTTGCTTTTATTTTGATTCATAAAATATTTGCCTTTTACTATTTCAGCCAATTTTGTTTGAACTCTATTATGAATGAAGATATTGTCCTATGTGTAATTGTTTTAGGAATTATGAAGTTTACAATGACTTTTAATAATTCTGGCAACAGCATAGTGCAGTCTTTTCTGATTTTAACCTATTTTCTGAAGAAGGGTCTAGACCCGAAACGTCAGCTTTCCTGCTCCTCTGATACTGCTTGGCCTGCTGTGTTCATCCAGCTCTACACCTTGTTATCCTGGTATTCAGTTTGTTGCCTTAATTACTTGCTGCAATTGGGTGGTGACTTGATGTGGTTCATGAACAAGGGCACCCTTTGTATTGCAACATTCTGCAATCTCTCCGTTTTAAGTGATGTTCTGCTTTTCTATACTTCCTCCAAATTGGGCATGCTCACATATTTTCCCACATAATACATAGATTTACCAATTTTTTGTGCGCTCACATGGCCTAAAAATATCTCTTTGCAGTATCATAGTTTGTTGTTCACAACTTGTTTTCCAACCTACTTTTCGTGGAATCAGCATATTTGGCTGCAGTTTAGTGGATCCTTTTGTGCAAGACATTCATATAGATTGTAAATTGTTTAGGCTCCAACACTGATCCCTGCAGCTCTCTGCAAGTTACAATTGGCTATCTTGGAATTTTCACCCGTTTATCCCAAGTCTGGTTCCATTTTCTCAGTCATCTATCCATAATAAAATGACCCTCTACCATAATTCATGTCTACTAACCTTTTGTATGGCACCTTAGCGAATGTTTTTGACGATCCACAGATCCTACAGTTACCTAGCTTTTATCCACCCTCATTCACAAAGAATGTTAATAAATTTGTCAGACACTATTTCCTTTGAGACAAAAACCATGTTGAATCTCCCTGTTTGTGTTCTAATTTTCTAAATGCTTGCCAGGATCCTGTGAATGGATTTAAGCATTTTAATATGGCAAGTGTAAGACTAACTGGCCCATAGTTTCTTGCTTTCTGTCTCCCTTCCTTGAACAGAAGTGTTAAATTTGTGGTTTTCCAATCTGCTGAGATGTTCAGAGTCGAGAAAGATGTTGGAAGATTATAAATAGTGGATCTACTATTTCTGTGGGATCTTCTTTTAAGACCTGCTGATGCATGTCTTCATTTCAGTCTTAAGTTCCATTAGTCTTTCTTTGAATGATATTGCTAGTTTGAACTTAGTCCAGGTACTGAATACCCGCATTCTAGGAGCAAAAGAAATTTAATGGCGTAAAGTTGCAAAATTAGTGATAGCTGTGTGGTTATCTCCACCAGATAATAACTTCAGTAATTCAGTTTCTATTTCATGCCGTAAGAATTGAATATAAAATACTCTTGAGTACCCAATAACTGAGCTAGTTAAAACCATATTTTTAATGGGTGTGTTTATGAAATGTTTTTTAAAGGCTCACTCTATTTATCTTCAAAACAAAAACTGTCTACATTGTGTATTGTGAGCAGAAACCCAAACATTAGCTATCCTCTAAGATATCCCATGGGACAGTCATCACAACACAGACACATTCGATCAGTATTTAATTTTCCACTGCAGTGGTAGTAGTTTTGATCTGCTTCAACCTTTTTCGTTGCAGTGAGAAGTCCATAGTGCGAACCACTTTTGAAAATGTTCTGGTGTTCCAGTGTGGCATTTTGAAATCTGTCTGAAATTTTAATCACTGATTGTAAGGTTTCAATTTTTTAGGTTGTGAAGCATTGACAGAGTGGGAATATTTGCCACCAGTAGGACCGCGTCCATCGAAAGGATTTGTAGGATTAAAGAATGCTGGTGCTACGTGTTACATGAACTCTGTTATTCAGCAGCTGTACATGATCCCAGCTATTAGAAATGGTATCCTTACTATTGAAGGCACTGGTAGTGATGTTGATGATGATACATCTGGTGATGAGAAGCAGGATAATGAGGTGAACACAAGTTACAACTATTACTTGTACATCAAAACAAGTTTTAGTGTGTGGTGAAAAGCTTAAATCTTGAACTCTGTGGAGCACTTTTTTTTAACCCAAGCTGTTGCTAAATGTCATTGGCAACAACAATATACTGGAAGTATTTTTAATTTATTTTATTAATGTCGTGAAATTTTCTTGAAATAGACATGCATTTGACTTTTGTATTTACACTAAAATGTTTTGGAAACCAATCCTTAAATGCAGAAAAACAATATATTCTAAGGTATCATATGTTTTAACTTTTTATTATTTGCAACAGTCTTCATAGTTCTATATACATGGGTCATTCATTTTTTATTCGGCTGGGCTGTGTTGCCAAAATAATGGTAAAGCTAATGGTGCTTTATCTATTCCCGCATAAATGGTGCAGCAACTTGAAGTAAGGGCTGGATGTGCAGTTAAATGCAAACATGAAAAGATGCTGTCCCGAGTTCCGAAGCTGCACTGTTGGCTTCACAAAATCAGTTTCACTGCCTGCTTTACCATTGACATTGGTCAAATATTATGAAGTAATTATTTTTTCTGCCGGAGAAACAAACTAAACACACTAGACATTTTGGAATAAATGATTAAAAGTATAAATACCCTTTGAACAATCTAATTAGTGTTAATGATTTAAAATCAACATCTCTGACACTGAGAGTCACTATTAAAGGTGGACTCTTGTTCCTTTATATTGTGAGTAGACTCAAGATTTTAAACTGAAATTTGAAACGACCTGTTCTCCTTTCGTATTGCGCCTCAATCAGTTTGTACCATCACCAAACCGCCACCGTTTTCACCCCCCCCAAAAAAACCCATTGAATGCACCTCACTTTCTTGAATAGATTTGTAGCTCGGGCTATAGATGCTGTGGTTGATTTGCTCACCAAGCTGGTTCACTAGTTCACAAATGTTTCATTACCTTGCTCGGTAACAGCATCAGTGCAGCCTCCGATAAAGCACTGTTGTGTTTTCCTGCCTGGTATTCATGGCTGTTGGAGTTGGTTACCTCACTTCCAGTATTCCTTCGCAGTGGTGTATACAGAGGGTCTAATTCTACGTGTTTATTGATGGCCTTCTTGGTGGAGAACCAGGCCTCTAGAAATTCTCGTGCTTGTCTCTGGCCTGTCCGAGGATCCTGATGTTGTCCCAATCAAACTGGTGGTGATTCACATGGAGAAGGAG
>NC_063342.1:41217150-41235611 GCF_021869965.1 Rhincodon typus | reverse complement strand
CTCCTTCTCCATGTGAATCACCACCAGTTTGATTGGGACAACATCAGGATCCTCGGACAGGCCAGAGACAAGCACGAGAATTTCTAGAGGCCTGGTTCTCCACCAAGAAGGCCATCAGTAAACACGTAGAATTAGACCCTCTGTATACACCACTGCGAAGAAATACCAGAAATGAGTAATCAACACCAACGGTCCCCAGAGTTTAAATACCAGGTTAGAAAACATGACAGCACTTCATTGGAGGCTGCACTGATGATGTTACCCAGCAGGGTAATGAAACGTCTGCAAACTAACGAACCAGCTTGGCAAGCAAATCAACCACAGCATGCACTCATTTTATTTGTTGCCCTCCTGAATCCTTCCACTGCTTTTTGCCTAATAGTAAAATTTCACTCTGTCACATTATTACTCTCTCTGCCCTGTCCTGTGAGGAGCTGACACTTGAACCAAGGATTTTTCAGTTGGTGTATAAGTCAAATTAACAGTAGTTGTTATTAAATACCCTGCAGTTGAAAAGTCTGATCCATTGTATTTTTAGATATGCAAAAGAAAAGTTGTGCTTAGCAAAAGAATTTCTGAACATATTTTTAGTTATTTTGATGGTGTGATTATATATATTCAAGTTTAATCATTAAGCAGCTGAATAGGTGCATTTGTTTTAATCTCAATTGATTTGTTTTTACAGAGCAATGTTGATCCTAGAGATGATGTTTTCAGTTACCACCACCATTATGACAAACCTGTAATTGGAAAAACTGAAGACCGGAAGGAATACAATATTGGGGTCCTGAGACATCTGCAAGTCATTTTTGGGCATTTGGCTGCCTCAAGATTGCAGTACTATGTGCCTCGAGGTTTCTGGAAGCAGTTCAGGTTTGTAGTTTCAAAATTGTGGCAATGTTTTTTTTCTTGGGAAATGAGTTCTTGCCTGTAATGAAGAAGCTTTCACTGCATTTTACTGAAATGTCGAGTGTGAAACTTGACTCTTAAAAATGGCAGTTGGTGGGGAGTGAGGATGCAGAGATTAGGAAGGTAATTTGCACTTGGAGTTCTGTAACATTGAGAAAATAAGTTTATTTTTACTTAAAATTTTAAATAAGTTGTCAGATGCATTGATAGAAGACTGTGTACTTAGTTTCAACAGAAAAAAAACTTTGTTAATTCTTGATGCTTAAAGCTGAGAGGAATGATTAACATAACTGCAAGTAGATCGTGACGCAAATGTTGTGTGCACGCGTGTGTAGAATTGGAGAGCGTGAATTTAATAAGTCATGAATTTAAAGCAAAACTTGAGGCTATGTGATAGAATGCAAAACATTACCTTCTTTCCCCAGGCTTTGGGGTGAACCAGTCAACCTTCGAGAACAACATGATGCTTTGGAATTCTTCAACTCTTTAGTGGATAGTCTGGATGAAGCTTTGAAAGCTCTTGGACATGCAACTATGCTCAGCAAAGTTCTTGGAGGTTCCTTTGCTGATCAGAAGATTTGTCAAGGCTGTCCACACAGGTGAATGCACCAGATGTCTAATTACGTTATTTTTTCTCACTGCTACAAAAGAGTGATAAATATTGTGGTTAACATAAATAATTTTATATTCTGTCACAGCTCAGTTGCCTGTTCAGGTAGCCATGTGACTTTTATTCCTGAATAATTGCATTTATTAGTTGAAAGCAAAGTTCAGATTGGATTTTGTGACAACAATTATAACTTGGTAGAAATTGTCAGTCCCCAAATGTTGATCCTAATTGTATAATATTCAAAAAGAAAATGCATAAGAGAGAAGAGGCAGCAAATATTAACACGTTTTTGCACTGTGACTTTTGGGTTTGTCAGATGGGAGTTTGACAGGCTGTGTAATAAGAATATATCTTGGAAAAATAACACCGCTTGTTGAATTGTTCTTAGATGAAAATCTTGTATTGTTTTTATTTTCAAAAGTTTTAAATCTAATTGTTAAGCTTGATTAGCCATTATGTTCGACGAGCCTTGCAAAGAGTTGACCTGTTACAGTTTTGCTCAAGACTGCTGGAGAATGAGCATTATTTGGGAAAGCATCAGTTGAACTATTTTGAAACGTATTAAGAAACTGGGTTGTTAGGAAAGTGCAAATCAAATGTAATAGCCCAGAACTTTCTGGAACACAGCATCTCCGTTGTTTAAGTTGTTTAAATTTACCCCCTCCCTTAAAACAAAACTCGCCATTCTGTTCAGTTTTTTTTTGCCATCGTGATGTGGATTGAATGAATAAAGGACATTGACGTGTTTGCTTACCCATGATTGAATGGTGGGGCATCCTCTATGTTAACTTGCTCATGTTTGTATGAAAAGTGAGAGGGAGAAAGAATCTTGATGAATTGTAGATAACTCAAATGGGGGAGAGAAGCAAGCTTTTTTGTTTTAAAGGAAGACACAATGGAAAATAAGACATTTAAATCCTTTTGGCACAAGTTAACGTGTTTGGGGTCAAGTTGCCACAGTTTGATTTTGTTTCCTTTCATTGACTCTTGAGGTTGAGTGGCCTGGCAGAACTGTAAATCTTGACAAAGTATCTTTATTGTTAAATGTAAGCTCTAATTTTATTTGTAACTTCAATCTCTTTTAACAGCACAAATTTACAGCTTATTGGAACTTAATAGGAGGTTGATTGTGAGCTCTGTTTTGCAAAACTAACTGTTTTTACACGCTAGTAGTGCATGCATCTGTAATTCTTGTTACTTTCCCATCAAATTCCAGGCTGTTGTTAGTGGGTATGGTGGAGATGACATAAATGAGATGAGATAGGATTCACTTCATATTTTGCTGTTGCAGAATTGATTTGGATTCAGTGAGGTTGTTAAAACATACAATATTTATTGAGATTCTTGACCTCGGGTTTAGAATGTAGAACTGCACTGAACATGCTATTTATAATATTTGTGGTTACAACATAGAAGTATAAGAATAACTGAACATGTCCCATAACCTGTCTTTTCCTCAAAGTGCTGAAAATCCTTCCTCTAGATAATTGAAATAAAACAAAAAATTGTGAATGCTGGGAATCTAAAACAAAAACAGAAATTGCTGGAGAAACCCAGTAGGTCTGGCAGCATCTGTGGAGAGAATGCAGAGTTAACATTTTGAGTCCAGTGGCCCTTCAAAACTCTGGTCACTGTGCTCAACGCAACTCTATTTTCTTTCCACAGATGCTGCCAGAGTTTGTCCAACGGTTTCCATTTTGTTTCTCTGAGAGAATTATTCAAAGCTCCCTTGAAAGCAATGATTTAATTTGCTTCTGCCCCACAAGTAGAGTATTTTAGATCCTGACTACTTGCTGCATAAAAATTGTTTCCTATTGTCACCGGGGGCGGGGGGGGGGGGGGGGGGGGGGGGTGCGTGGGAGGAAAGCTGCTCGCTATCCACCCTGTCTATACCTCTCATGATTTTGTAGACCTCAATCAGGTCCCCCCTCAACCTCTGTCTTTCTAATGTAAACAATCCTAATCTACTCAACCTCTCTTGATAGCTAGCACCCTCCATACCAGGCAACATCCTGGTGAACCTCCTCTGCACCCTGTCCAAAGCATCCACATCCTTTTGGTAATGTGGCGACCAGAACTGTCCACGGTATTCCAAATGTGGTCAAACGAAAGTCCTATACAACTGTAACATGACCTGCCAACTCTTGTACTCAGTACCCCGTCCGATGAATGAAAGCATGCAGTATGCCGCCTTGACCGCTCTATCGACCTGCTTTGCCACCTTCAGTGTGCAATGGACCTGAACACCCAGATCTCTCTGTGTATCAATTTTCCCCATGGCTTTTCCATTTACCGTATAGTTCGCTCTTGAATTGGATCTTCCAAAATGCATCACCTTGCATTTGCCTGGATTGAACTCCATCTGCCATTTCTCCGCCTAACTCTCCAATCGATCTATATTCTGCTGCATTCTCCGATAGTCCCCTTCACTATCTGCTACTCCACCAGTCTTAGTGTCATCTGCAAACTTGCTAATCAGACCATCTATACCTTCCTCCAGATCATTTATGTATATCACAAACAGTGGTCCCAACACAGTGGTCACAGTTCTCCATTTTTGAGAAATTCCCTTCCACTACAACTTTGTCTCCTGTTGCCCAGCCAGTTCTCTATCCATCTAGCTAGTACACCCTGGACCCCATGTGACTTCACTTTCTCCATCAGCCTAGCGTGGGGAACCTTATCAAACGCCTTACTGAAGTCCATGTATATGACATCTACAGCCCTTCCCTCATCTATCAACTTTGTCACTTCCTCAAAGAATTCTGTCAAGTTGGTAGACATTTGTCCTGGAAGCTTTAATAACTTATGCTGCCCCTCTTTCTTACCACTTCCTCCAATTAATTTAAAGCCCTATCCACAGCCCTAGTCATGCAATTTTCCAGGACTCCGCAGAATGATTCAGGAGCAGCCCATCCCATTAGAACAACTCCTTCCCTGTACTGGGTGCCAGTGTCCCATGAATGCAAACCCATTTCTTCCCACACAATCTTTTGAGTCACATGTTTACCTCTTTAATCTTGTTAATCCTGTGCCAAGTAGATCATGACTGAGCTAATAATCCAGAGATTATTACCTTTTTTGATTTTGTTCAGTTTAGCCCCTAGCTGCACATCTAGGCAGAACCTCTTTCCTGTTTCTACCAATATCACAGGTACTGATCTGGACCACAGAAACTGGATCTTCCCTTCCCACTCCAAATTTCTGTGCAGTTCAGATGAGAGATCCTGAACCTGAGCGCCCGGTAGGCAACACACGCTTCAGAACTCGCAATCCCCTGACTGACTATACTGTCTTTAATTGCAATTACATTTCCGTTTTCTTGCCGTTTTGCATGTAGCCCTCTGCCACTGTGGTGTGGACAGTTTGTTCATTCTTCCTACAGCCCCTGGTCTCATCCACTCAGGGAACAAGAATTTCAAACCTGCTAGACAAACTCGAGGGCTGAAGCTCCTTCAGCACTATATGTGCTGGAATCCTCTACCTGCCTCGCTTGTAGTCTCAACCTCCTGTCTCTGACCACAGACTCAATTTGAGGTAGTTAATGTAAGGGGTGTGACTGCCTCCTGAAAGTGTCCATGAAACTCTTCCCCCTCCTTGATGTGTCGCAATGTTTGAAGCTCAGACTCCAGCTTGTCAACTCTGAGCCAGAGTTCCTCAATCAACTAACACTTGCTACATATGTGATCACTACGAACTACAGAGGGGTCCACCAGCTTCCAAGTCATGCAGGTGCAGCACATCACCTGACTGGTATCTGTTTTATTTACTTAATTTGATTTTTAAAAATTTCCAGCTAGTCTTTTAGCTTGTAACCTGTAAATATTTCCCCTATTCACCTTCAATCTGAAAGTAACCAATAATAGTCATTCTACCAACCAATGATCTTGTGGTTTTCCTGTGAAGCCACATTGTTTGGGCCCCTGATCCTGGGCTTCAGTTGATCCTGTTAAAAGACCTTACAAGCTAGTATCTTAAAAAGCATTCTTTTCCCTCTGCACTAAATTGCCATGCTGCCTGCAAATCCCCCGAACTATATACTCACATTGTCTCGCTCTGGATGTGATTTCTCCTTCCTGACAATGCACATCATACTGGGGTATGTGAACAATTTGTCCCTACCTACTCTAGTCACAATGTTTTGAACACTTCTATCAAATTCCTCCCCGCCACCCCCCAAAAAAACCTCAATTTTCTTTTCGAAGAACAGCCCCAGTTTCTCCAATACATCCATGTAACTGAAGTCATTCAGCATGGAACTGTTCTCAGAAGTCTTTGCATCCTCCCTAATGTCTTGACCTTCATCCTGAAGTGGATTCAGTGCTCTAGTTCAAGTGGAAGCAATGATTAATAAAATTTACTCAACCTTTTCACTATTGAATCATAAACCTCTTTCCAGGAGTCCAGGATCCTGTGTACTACTTGAACTATTTTGAAGCTGGCAAGGCAGATTGACAACAATCTGCTGTTTACTGTGCTTCTGCACTGTTTTAAAATTGTATGCTTTATTTTGTGTAATTTGTCCTTAGCACTAAAATATATTCACTCTTTCCTACTTGACATTTATGTGCCTCATCCACTAGCCTATCCATGTCCTCTTGCATTTTATTACTACTTTGATCACAGTTTATAATATTTCCAATCTTTATATTGTAATATGCTTCTGGTGTCATGATTACAATGTATTTTTACTTGTTTTAGATATGAATGTGAGGAATCCTTCACAACACTGAATGTCGACATTAGAAATCATCAAAATCTGCTTGATTCACTCGAACAGTATGTCAAAGGAGACCTACTGGAGGGCGCCAATGCGTACCATTGTGAGAAATGCAACAAAAAGGTAACCAATTTTCTTGTAAAGTTTTTCAGTTAGAAAAATTCTGTTTAAATTCTGCTGTCAATGTCACTGCAATGTTGGATGGAGGCTTGTCATTGCTGGTTCATCGAGCTGGCCTGTTTTTCATCTTGGCCATTCCACATGTGTTGTCCTGATCCATCACAATCTAAGTATTTTGTGATATTATTTGTGTTTTGAAAATTTAGAAGTTCATATGCCTTGTTCCATTCAGTATCTGTACAAATTTGGATTACAACTTCTTATTTACCAGGATGCACCAATCTCTCAATTTCTTTAGGCATGTTGTTTTCGTTCATTAATCAAGGCGATTTTAATTGATGCATTGATAAATCAAGGTATAGGTTGCTTCTGTTGTCAGTAACAACACATGATCATTCACCACTTATTGCTAAATGCTTGTTTATTCATAATTAGGTTTATTGTTTCTTTTCTACTTGGAGTCATTTTTGCTGTTGTTTTGGCTGTAACCCTCTGTTCATTTGGAAACACTTGAATTTTTTTCTAATACAATTTCATCTTCTGCAGTGTTTCCTGTGGGGATAATATAATACATTTTGAGAGATTCATAATGGGAACAGTGGGGAAAGGACAGTGGAGCAGATCACAAGGAGGGGAAAGGTCCTTTGTGTGCGAACATAACTCCAAAAGTCTCTGAACAGTTGCATGGCTCTCCAGTGAGACTTAAGACATGAGCAGTCCTGTCGGGATCTTAACTAAAGGACCTGCAGAAATATTTCTGAAAATTCTGTTGGAAAGTTTGAACCATGATTGATTCAAGCTTCTTTATTCTTGGTACTACAGTCTTGTGGGCCATCTAGCAACCATTGAGTGGCCCATGCTGGAAAATATGAATAAATCGCTCCTTGCCAGCTAGCAGGAATGCAGTGGCTGAAAGGCTATCTTCCATACTGTAAATTTATGATTCGATAATGTCTTTGCTTTTGGCAACAATTTGTTCGAGGTGATTAAGTTACAGCACTGGAATGTGCTGCTGAAATTCCATTCACAAGAATGACGGAATGTCTAAGAATTACAGGGTTAGGGCAGTGATGCAGAATTAACTGGGATACATATCTGTCAGTCAATTGGTTTGATGAGAAGGTGAATTGCTAAACCTCCAGTTAGGAGAATTCCATTCAATATAGAGTCATAGTCATACAGCACAGAAATAGACCCTTTGGTTCAAATTGTCCTTGCTGACCAGACATCCCAATCTGACCTAGTCCCGTTGGCCAGAATTCGACCCATATCCCTCAACCTTTCCTATTCATATACCCATCCAGATGTCTTTTCAATGTTGTAATTGTACCAGCCTCCACCAGTTCCTCTGGCAGCTTGTTCCATACCCATACCACCCTCTGTGTGAAAAGGTTACCCCTCAGGCCCTTTTTAAATCTTTCCCTTATCACCTTAAACCTGTGCCCCTCTAGTTTTGGATTTGCCCATCCTAGGAACAAGACCTAGGCTATTCAACTTATCCATGCCCATCACAATTTTATAAACCTCTATAAGGTCCACCCCTCAACCTCCGCTCCAGGGAAAAAGCCCCAGCCTATTCAGCCTCTTTCTATAACTCAAACCCTCCAGTCCCAGCAATATGCCTGTAAATCTTGGCTGCACTCCTGAGTTTAACTATATCATTCCTATAGAAGGGCGACCTGAATTCTACACACTATTCTAAAAGTGGCCTCACCAATGTCCTGTACAGCCTCAACATGACATCCCAACTCCTGTACTCAATGCACTGACCGATGAGGGCAAGTGTGCCAAACTCCACCTTCACCACCGTGTCTACCTGCACCTTCACTTTCAAGAAATATCTAAGTGCTGCCAGTTTGCAGCTACAACTGACTTGCTCAGGCTCTGACTTCTGTTGGGTAGGATATTTCTTTGTTTCATGTGTTGACTTTCAACTATAACATTTGCAATAAAGTTAGATTTCAAAGTTGGTTTTGTAATAAAATTTTTTATGATTGATTTCGGTGTAGTGCTACCACAATATTGGTCCCACGAGGAAGATAGGATTCAAGAGCAGGAACACTTTAGATTGAAGAGCAAGGCCACTTGATTCTTCCAACCTGCACCCCCTCACCCCCAACCCCTTCAAATTCAGTAAGATCATGTCTATGATTGTGTGCTATCAGCTCCAAATTCATGTTTGCATCCTATAAGCCTCGACTCTCTTGAACATCAAAATCTATCTAACTTGCTTTGAATAAATTTTAAAGACCAGTCTCCACTCCTTTCTGGGGAAGGGAATTTCACATTCTGTTGACCCTTGGAGAGCAACTTTCTCCTCATCCTTAGGTTAAAAAGGAGATCTCTTATTCTTGAAACATATCTCACTACATAGTAAGGTGACTGGCCAGAATATAAAGAGTGACATAAAAGGATAGTTATTCAGGAGGAGGCAATTAAAGTAGAAGAAGCTAGCAATGTGTAGGAAAATAGAAACAGAAAATGAGAAGAAATAAAGTAGTGTTGCTCCTTGAGTAGTACAGAATTACAGTTGATAATAGCAGATAAAGTGAACAGTTAATTTGCATTAGTCTTCACTATAGAGGATACAAAAATATTATAGTAACTGTAAATCAGGAGGTGGGAGAGATCACGTGAAATTACAATCACCAGAAAAAGTATGAGCTTGATACTCTCCTGTTCTGTATCATTGATATAGATTATAAGTCGTTGAGAACCTAGCACTGATCAATCTGGCGCTCTGCTGGTTACAGTGTACCAATCTATTCAACTCTAGTGTCTTTTGTTATCTAGCCATTCCCTTATCCATGCTAATATGTTGCCTTAACGCCATGTGCTCTTATCTCCTGCACCAACTTTTAATGTTGTACTGTATCAAACAAAATTGCATTGGCTTTTTCTAATCATAAAGAATTTTCTTCATGTCAGGCAATAACCACCTCAAGATGGAATCTAACACCTTCCCTTTGGTGAGATGACATGCTAGCTAACCTACTCTTTTCTGCTTTTTGTCTCCCTCATTTCTTGAATAAAGATATCACATTTGCTTTTTTTACAATCTCCTTGCCAAATGTAAGGAACTTTGGAATATAAAAACTAATGCTTCTATCTGTGCTGCCACTTTTAAGACTTTAAAATGCAGACCAGTACTTGGGACTTGTTAGCCCTCTTAGGTCCAGTGACCTTCCTAGCATTTTTGTTTTGCAAGTGGTGATTGCTTTAAGTTCATTCCGCCCTAACATCACTTGGTTTTCGGTTGTCTTTGGGAAATTTTCTAAGCCTTCAACTGTGAAGACAGCCAGGCAAAACCTGTCAGAACCTTTATTTCAAGTGTAGCATAAGATGTTCCAAACAATACTACCAAGAAATATAAAGTGTAAAGTCATATAGCATGGAAACAGACCCTTCAGTCCAACTAGTCCATGCCGACAACATTCCCAAACTAAACTAGTTCCATCTGCCAGCATTTGGCTATATCCTTCCAAAGCTTTCCTTTTCATGTACTTAATCAAATGTCTTTTAAGCAGTGCAAATGTGCCTGTGTCTACCACTTCCTCTGGCAGTTCATTCCACACATGAGCCACTCTGTAAGTAAAGAAAATGCCCCTCACATCCTTGTTAAATCTTTCTCCTCTCACCTTAAAAGTATGCCCCCTAGTTTTGAATTCCCCCACCTTTGGGAAAAGACCCTCATTATTCACCTGATCTGTGCCCCTCATGATTCTTATCAACCTCAATTAGGTCACCCTTCAACCTGCTACACCCTGATGGAAAAAGTCCCAACCTATCCAGCCAATGTTTTCTAACTCAAACCCTTCATTCCTGGCAACATTCTGGTAAAACATTTCTGAATCGTCTTCAGTTTAATAATATGCTTCCTATAACATGGCAACCAAAACTGCGCACAGTACTCCAGAAGAGGCCTCACCAACATACTGTACAACATCAACATGACGTCCCAACTCTGAGCAATGAAGGCAGGTGAGCTAAATGCCTCTTTAACCACCCTGTCTACCTGTGATGCAAATTTCAAAGAATTATGTACTGGAGCATCCTAGGTGTCTCCGTTCTACAACACTACCCAGGGCCTTACCATTATTGTGTTCGTCCTGTCCCTTGTTTATTTTACCAAATGCAGTACCTTGCATTTATCCAAATTAGACTCCATCCGTCACTCTTTGCCCATTGGCCCAATTGATCAAGTTCTCTTTGTAATCTTAGATAACCTTCTTCACTGTCCACTATACCATCAATTTTGGTGTCATGCACAAACTTACTAACCACTGCCTCCTATATTCTGATTCAGATTGTCTTGTGGAACACCACTGGTCACAAGCCTCCCGTGGAAATAGCCGTCACCGCCACCCTCCATCTCCGACCATCAAGCTAATTTTGTATCCAATCAGCAACTCTGAATTCCCATGTGATTGAACTTTACTAATTAGTCTGCTATGTGGATCCTTATCAAAGGCTTTACTAAAGTCCAAGTAAACAGCATCTACTGCTCTACCCTGATCAATCTTTTTGATTAATTCCTCAAAAAACTCTCTCAAAATTGAGAGACCTGATTTCCCTTGCACAAAACTATGCTGACTATCCCTCATCATTCCTTGCCTCTCCAAATGCATGTAAATTGTATCTCTCCGAATCATCCTTAACAACTTACCCACCACCATAGTGATGCATTCGGTGCTTTATTTTTATTCCTCTGTGTTTATGGATATTCTAATGATAAATGTAGATTCCCAGAGGGCATTGGAAGACGTTATAGGCCTTCATGCCCTGTTGGATGTTTTGTGGCCATGCTGGCTTAGTTGTTGCAAAGGAGGATGTTTATTTCTGCCTGGCTGCTGCCATTTATCCTCTGGTAATTTAGTAAAAGATTTGATCATTGACAGCTTAACCTGCTATTGTTTGAAGTCCTGTAAGGAGGGGGCAGCTTCAAATCACATGTACTGGTTGGAGTTAACATATGAAGGTCCTGCCTTTCCAACTGCGCCTCTTGCCCGAGATGTGGTGAACCCTCTGGATAAACCTCTACTAGTCATCTCTCTCTAATGCATAAGCAGCCTGTGGTTGCATTAGATAATGTGACACAAATATCACAAAAACAGCTTCTTCAACAGAGAAAGGAGAGGATAGAGAAGTCTGGGGATCCTTGGTTAAAATTCTGTCAAATGTGCACCTTTTGGCTTTCGGAACTGTTTTCAATTTGTCCCATATCAGTGCATTGACCACACCAACTACTTGTTCAATACATCAGGAAAGCCAAGATGCCATTTTTGATTCAACTGCAGCAAACCACTAACAGAATTAGTCTTCTGATTGAGAGAGATGAAAACCAACTTTGCACTCTGCAAATGTGAACAAAGCAAACAGTGAATATTCTGTATCCTGTACTTGTTAGTTCTGGTTGTTAAGCTTGTGTTAAGCAGCAATTTTGGTGGTTAAATATGTGCCGTAAATGACACACAAAATGGCCGACAAAACCCAAGTCAGATCCCATGAACTTTCTCAGGAGCACAAGCAGACAACAGTGTCTGTGTGACAGAAATAATCCTTCAGACTCCGTTTCCCTGGATTTCAACTCGTCATCTTCAAAGATTTAATCTCTGATTTCCCTTCAACAGCAGCTCCAATGTGACCGCAAGGTCCTCTTGCTCTACCTGTCTGTAATGTGTTGTCAGGTAAATAGACTTAAGCTCAGAATGTACCAACATGTACTCACCTTTTGAACTGTTCAGTCTCCTCCGGAGACTACATCCACTGGGTGTATAAGACTGCAACCCAGAATCTAACTGCCTACGTGTTCCCACTTCTCCAGACAACCACTACTCCCGGTCTTTACTGTCGCTCACCACTCCAGCTGACAACTAATTCAACTACCTTGAGAGGTTAACAGCTTCATACAGGCTTTCTCTGCCTTGTGCTGCCACTGAGCCTACAGCTCCTCCACGTGTTGAGCTACAAACCTCTTTCCTCCAGGTTTATCTATTCACTGGGTTAATCTCTGTGCCCAGAGCCTTCATTGCCTGGCCAATTGTCGTGTCATCTCCCAGCATCTTGGGAGAGTTTCATGTCATTTCCCCTATACAGATGCACTGCTGCTTCAAAACCTAGGAAGCTAGTATTAAAATAGAGTCCCTCACATCTTCTACGTAAGAACTTTTGTGGAGATTGCCAAACATGTTAAGGTTATGAAGTTGAAGCCCACCCATTGAGAATGTGATAGCAGATCTAACACATGAAATGGATATGTTGAAATAACTGGATTGAGAATTTCACCATTGCTTTTTATAGCAGTTGTTCATCGGAGATGAGAGAGGAAATAAGTTCTGTTTTTCCAGCCCACTTAGTCAGATGTAATTGTCATGCTCCAATACCTTGAAAACATCCATTCTTAAGATATAGTATCATATGAGCTGAGTTAGGGGCAGTTAGTTGTGTAATGCAAAATACTAAGTTTATACCTGACTCTTGCATACTAATTCAGAGTGTGCTCCTCACTTTGCGGATTTCTTTAAATCAGGAACTTAATACATTGACGTGTGTTGGAACCTATACATGACCACTATTTTCTTTCCTCAGTCTGCATGACCAAAAAATGAATCATCTGGCAATTATCAAATTGCTTTTTGTGGGAGCTTACCTTGCACATGATGGCTGACTTTCCTGACATTACAACAGTGACAATGTTTGACGGTGAAATTGACTTTAGTGGTCATCTTGAAGCATTTCAGTCTTATGGAACTCTGTACAAATTTGCAAGTTCTCTTTCTTCAGCTGCACTGGTTGCTGCTCCTTGAAATGTTAATTTAATGAATCCCAAATTAACGTTGGAGCTATTCCATCAAGCTTAAATTTATTTGGCTCAAAACAGACAAAAGTGCCATTTTTAAGCATTCATAAGCTGTATTCTCTCATTATATTTAAACTCTAAGATCTTTGAATAAGGTACTCCTCGAATAGCAACTCCGAATTCACACAAGCCCCCATTGCCTGTCCAATACCTACGGATAAGGAGTTTGATGAAATGCACTGAACTTGCCTCGATGTATGCAACTTGAACAACACTTAAGAAACTTAACATCATGCAGGACAGAGCAGTCTATTTGATTGGCACCCCATCTATCACCTTCAACTTTCTGTCCCTACACCATCAGTGTACAGTAGCAGAAGTGTGCACCATTTCCAAGATGAACTGCAGTAACCCATTCAGGCCCTTATGCTATCCCTTTCCAAATCTGCAGTCTACTCCTCGAAGAGGACGAAGGTGCAGATGCATGCGAATGCTGCCAACTGTAAGTTCTCCTAAATAATCCACTATCCAGATTTAGAACGATAGCGCTGTTGCTTCTTTTTTGGGTCAACTTCTCTACAACTCCCAAATTACAGTTGCCCTTGTGCCCATGAACTTCAGTTTAAGAAAATATGTCACCACCACCACCTCCAGGGCAGATAGGGACAGTCAATAAATGTTGTTCTCATCTGTAACTCCCACATACCCTGAACAAGTTACAACAAAAATGGAGTTTAGTGTCTTGCATCTAATTGCTGGCCCCTTACTGGAGGGATTCTATGATTCTGAGACCCAAAGAACCTGCCATGAAATAATGACTGGTTTTGTTTTGATATTTGATCAAGATATTGACTAGGTTAGGTGGAGAACTGTTTCTCTGAGGTGTGCTATGAAAAGTTTAAACTGATGAGGTGGAAAATTAAGATCACATTTGAAAAATGGTAAATGCATTGTTAGCACATTAGAAAGAATTTGCTATTTAACTATTAAATAAGATTATCGTGATCTATGACCTAATCCATATACCTACCTTTGTCTAAAAAGGTGGTGAAGGAAATAGGCAAAAGCCTATCAAGTAAATTTAAAACTAACAAAATCTAGCATGAAATGCTGTTTTTAGAATAGAGTTTGAAACATTTACCACATTTACTTTTATGTAAAATACTTTGTAATCTCACTTATGTTTTCTGATCACTTTTTGCCTGATATTTGTAACAAGTTAAGCTATGTTGGTTATAAATATGGGTTGGGGGTTGAAAGGAATTGGAGTTGTTGCTGTTTTCTTGAGATTAATGTTTAGTTGGTTATCTGAACTCGTAAGTTTGTTTGAAGTCAATACCCATGTCTTGACTGTTGATATTTCATAAGACTGAAATAATTTTGCATGTAGCAAGTGTTGCTGCAAACTGAAAGATTAAATTATGCATTTATGTGTTTGTTGGTTGGCTGTTTTGCATCTCGGTTGAATGTCCGCATTACACAAGATGAATGGGTGAGCTACAGGATAGCTTGTGCTGACTGCAACTGTACTCTATTATTTTCTGCTTTATCAAAGGAGTATAGAGATAGACGATACACAAGAAAATGTACTGAAAAGTTGTGTATTCTTGTAAAGGCTGAGGTTTCTTTGATACTTATTTGCATAATCACTTCCTAAACTTAATTATACTTAACGTGTTTTCTGTTTTGCAGGTTGACACAGTGAAGCGTTTACTAATAAAGAAGCTGCCACCAGTTTTAGCAATTCAGCTGAAGCGATTTGACTATGACTGGGAAAGGGAATGTGCAATTAAATTCAATGACTATTTTGAATTTCCACGAGAGCTGGACATGGAACCTTACACTGTGGCCGGGGTTGCCAAGTTGGAAGGGGATGACATTAACCCAGAAAATCAGTTGATTCAGAATGACCAGCCAGATAATGAACAGCCTGGTAGCACTAAATATAGACTGGTTGGTGTGTTAGTGCATAGTGGTCAGGCAAGTGGAGGACATTATTACTCATACATCATTCAACGAAACGGTGGCGATGGTGAGAAAAACAAATGGTATAAGTTTGATGATGGTGATGTAACTGAGTGCAAAATGGATGATGATGAAGAGATGAAAAACCAGTGCTTTGGTGGCGAGTATATGGGCGAAGTTTTTGACCATATGATGAAACGAATGTCATACAGGCGGCAAAAACGATGGTGGAATGCGTACATACTTTTTTATGAACGTATGGACACAATAGCTAAAGATAATGAATTAATTAAGTACATTTCTGAGCTGGAGATTAGTATAAAACCACACCAGATAAAAATGCCAAGTGTCATTGAACGAAGTGTACGGAAACAGAATGTGCAGTTCATGCATAATAGAATGCAGTATAGCCTGGAGTATTTCCAATTTATTAAGAAACTACTGACCTGTAACAGTGTCTACCTGAATCCTCCGCCTGGTGAGTATACTTTCTGTCTTAGCTAATATCTTTTCATCTTAAGAAATGCAAAATCGATTGTTGTTTCATAGTTAAAATTTTAATTATACCAATTTCAAGATCAGTGTTCACACGTAAAAGTTTGTGGAAGTTTATGTTGTCTATGAAATGTTTATGGTCAGAAACTGTAAATATATGTGCAAACAATGTACAGTTTATTTTAAAGTGAGGTTTTTAAACTACCCAGCAAGCAGTGCATTATGTTGCAAAGTTCAAAACTACTCAAGATGCAGTCTCACTTTACCAGTCTTGAGCAAACTCTGCATCCATGGTACACTTAATAAACAGTATTTCAACATTATAAAAACCAAAAGAACTGCGGATGCTGTAAATCAGGAACAACAAGAAAGTTGCTGGAAAAGCTCATCAGGTCTGGCAGCATCTGTGAAGGAGAAAACATTTAACGGTTCGGGTCCGGTGACCCTTCCTCAGAACTGAAGAAGGGTCACCGGACCCGGAACGTTAATTCTGTTTTTTCCTTCACAGATGCTGCCAGACCTGATGAGCTTTTCCAGCAACTTCTGTTTTTGTTGAAGTACCTAAATATGCACTGACAGTCAATATGGAGATGTATCTGCCAAATGACCAGAATTAAGCCCTGAATATTAAGGAGTACATGATACTTGAGGAAGTTGATTAAGGTGGAAAGATGGCATTTGTGCAATATTTAGAGGTGACCATGGTTCAGCAAGCAGGATGTCGAATTGATTTGGGTGGCGGTATAAAAAGTGGGCAAAGTAGTAGTTTGTGGAAATCATCTCTAAGTCCCTAATATGAACCACAATGTGGATTAAATTAATTAAAAGGACTGCAATAATTGTGGCTAGCTTCAGTTTGGATACAAAGTCGAAAAATTAGATTGGCAGATTAGTCTGGGTAAATCAATCACAGAATACTTTCGAGTTTTCAGAGCAGCACGTTTTGGAGTCTGAGAGCAGGTTGTACTACACTTGGAATTATGTAATGTGACAGAATTATTTAATGACCTTGGAGTGAAGGGACCTCCAAGATTACAATGACCACAGTGTGTTTGAATTTTACCTCCAGTTTAAAAGGAAGAAGATTGGGTCTATGACTAATGCTTTAAATGTAAATACTATGTTAGTGTGAAAGTTGATGTAACTGAAGTGAGTTGACATGCTGAGCTGGAAAGTGATCTACAGAGGCACAATTGAAGGTATTCAGATTACTCAATATATTCAAAAGGGAGCCCTTGACATCCAACTAAAGAAGTTAAGGAAAGTATCAAACTTGAAAAGGCAGATGTGCGTGCAGAAACAGTGGCAGGTCAGGTGGTTGGTCAGAATGCAGTGAATACCAGAAAACGATTAAAAGGTTAATCGGGTTGAAGAAATTATTATAAGGGGAAGCTAGATAGGAAGGTAAAAATAAGTAGTGAGAGTTGCTACAGATAGTGGTTTGTTTTTTTTAGAAAGGTGTGTTGATCATCCAGAGAATTAAATTAGTGAAATCTACTGTTTTTCTGTTGATAATAAAGAAATGGCAGATGAAATAAGCAGATTTGTCATTTGTCTTTGCTAAAAGAATACAAAAATATTTCTGTGTTAGCTGTAGATCAGGAGGTGAAAGGGAGACGGGAACTTAACAAAATGACAATCACGAGGGAAGGGGTACTAAGCAAACAGATGGAGTGAGAGGCTGACGGGGTTCAGGTGTTTTAATCCGCAAGTCACAAAAAGTTAATGTAAGTGCAGCACATGAGACTATTGGGATGCTGCCTTTCATAATGAGAGGAGTTGACATGAACGGGAAGAGGGGGTGGTGGAATGATTCCCTTACCTAACAAGAATCTGAAGGTTTTCAGGGATAGACAGGAATATGGTATTTCAAATGCAAAGAGATCAGCTTTGATTTTCTTGAATGGTAGAGCAGACTTGAAGTTCAAACTTACTTAAACTCCTATTTTGTGTGATCCTGTTTTAGAAGGTAAGTGAAAGCCAATGTAGATGGTAGAAACGGAATTCTACACCTGAGCCCAGTCTTTGAAGATGATCGGACAAATAGTGAAGGCTATTAAAAAGATTAGTGCGTCCTTGGCTTCATTGAAGGAGCTTTTAATTACTAAAGCAGAGGACATTGTGCTAAATCTTTGAGTGAATTACTTCTGTTTTCCCACACCTGTCATGATCTTCCCCATCAATGTATTATTCTGGGATAGTAGGAACTGCAGATGCTGGAGAATCTGAGATAACAAGGTGTAGAGCTGGATGAACACAGCAAGCCAAGCAGCATCATAGGAGCAGGAAAGCTGACGTTTCGGGCCTAGACCCTCCTTCAGAAATGGGGGAGGGGAAGGGGGTTCTGAAATAAATAGGGAGAAGAGGGGGAGGCAGAAAGAAGATGGATAGAGGAGAAGATAGGTGGAGAGGAGACAGACAGGTCAATGAGGCGGGGATGGAGCCAGTAAAGGAGAATGGAGGTGGGGAGTTAGGGAGGGGATAGGTCAGTCCAGGGAGGACGGACAAGTCAAGGGGGCGGGATGAGGCTAGCAGGTAGGAGATGGGGTGGGGCTTGAGGTGGGAGGAAGGACCTTTTAGGGAGGCGGGGATGAGCTGGGCTGGTTTTGGGATGCGGTAGGGGGAGGGGAGATTTTGAAGCTTGTGAAGTCCACATTGATACCATTGGGCTGCAGGGTTCCCAAGCGGAATATGAGTTGCTGTTCTTGCAACCTTCGGGTGGCATCGTTGTGGCACTGCAGGAGGCCCAGGATGGACATGTCGTCTGAGGAATGGGAGGGGGAGTTGAAATGGTTCGCGACTGGGAGGTGCAGTTGTTTAGTGCGAACCGAGCGTAGGTGTTC
>NC_063342.1:41190309-41216750 GCF_021869965.1 Rhincodon typus | reverse complement strand
CCTCATCCCGCCCCCTTGACCTGTCCATCCTCCCTGGACTGACCTATCCCCTCCCTAACTCCCCACCTCCATTCTCCTTTACTGGCTCCATCCCCGCCTCATTGACCTGTCTGTCTCCTCTCCACCTATCTTCTCCTCTATCCATCTTCTATCCGCCTCCCCCTCTCTCCCTATTTATTTCAGAACCCTTTCCGTCCCCCATTTCTGGAGAAGGATCTAGGCCCGAAATGTCAGCCTTCCTGCTCCTCTGCTGCTTGGCCTGCTGTGTTCATCCAGCTGTACACCTTGTTATCTCATAATGTATTATTCTATTTCTTTCACACTTGTGGTTACCAGCTTTGTAAATGCTTGTATGGTAGCAAGATACATAATTGGACAGCTCAGAAGAACCAGCATGATTCAGTGAACTAGCCTGCCTCCTTTGCTGTTTCATTTTATGAAATCACTGCTTCTGAAAGAGCACTATTTTTGGTATCTGTTGTAGAAAACCTGTTTGGTTGATTTCAAAGCATTTAGTGTTTATTTATTCAAACACGGGGTTTTTTTTGTCTAGAAATTTTTATGAACTTGTGTTATGGTATGAAAACTTCAGTAATTTGTGCTGCGGTATGGCATGCTGGAAAGGAGCAATGAGTTAAAAGCTATGCCACCTAAAATTTTCCTCCACTGTGTTCCTTGTGTCATGTCTCAGTTTGTTATTCACAAATTGGTAAAAGATTGGTTACTCTGATTAATCAACAATCCCGCAATCATTCTATCAGAATGTAGATTGTGAACTGGATGTCTATCCACAAATCATGTATATTTTAAATGTTTGTTTCTGGAAAATTACCATCAACTTGAGAAGTGATGTACTAAATTTCTATCAGCCAACTATCCAATTAGAGCGTTGAGGTTTGGTTCAGTGATGTATATTGTTAGAACTTGATATAGTCAGTTGTGTGAGCCAGAAATATTTTACATTAATCATTGAAATATTCTGTTGAGATGATGTCTGAAAAATTCAAATGAGGAAGCTTGTTAGCATGCTTTGTCTGTCTTGTACAGGGCAAGATCATCTGTTACCAGAAGCTGAAGAACTGGCTATGATCAGTATTCAACTTGCTGCGAGATTTTTGTTTAATACTGGATTTCACACAAAGAAAATAGTTCGTGGCCCAGCAAGTGAATGGTGAGTCTGTCATGTAATCAGAATTTGATTTCATCAAGCTGGGAGCAGATATTCTTTGGAATTGTGGAATACAAGTAGGGAGTGAAAACACTTCATTTTTGTATTTATTGAAAACAGGCTGTTAACATTTTAGGTAGCGATAAAATGGTGAATTGGTCCTTCAAAAAAGGGAGGGATGGTATTTATACTGAATACAGGAAGTTGGGTAGGGCAGATAGTTGTGGGTGTTGGCGAGGTGTGAGGTGGAGGAGTGAGCGGATTAGGTGAAGATGGTGCCCAGAGAGAGCGGCATTGTTGATAGTAAGCCAAGGAAGTAGGGCTGCACAATAAGTAGTAATGGAGACTCGGTAGTTGAAACTGGGTTGGTTGTGCTCAAAGTAACCCATTTAAAGAAAAAAATCTGGGTTGGTGGTTGGGCGTTCTTAGTATAAAATTGTCAGACTTGATGTTGAGTCCTGAAGGCTGCAGGATCCCAAATTAGAAGATTGCATTGAGCATTGCTGGAATACTACAGTAGACTGGAGACAGGAATGTTAGCTTGGGAACATGGCAGTGTGTTGAAGTGGCAGGCAGCTGGAAGCTCTGTCGTTTTTATGGACAGAACGTAGTTGTTCCACAAAGCAGTCACCCAGCCTGTTTTTAGTCTCCCCATTGTAGAGGAGACTGTGTTCTGAGCAACGGGTATACTCGACTGGATTGATTTGAAGTGCAGGTAAATTGCTGCTTTGACTGGAAGATGGGTCTGGGACCTTAGAGACTGAGCAGGGATGAGGAACATGCGGTTGAGGTTAAAACCAGGATCTTAATGAAAGATGAAACAAGCTCAGTGGGCAACGTGGCTTACTTCTGTTCCTAATTCATATGTAAAGGTATAACTTAGATAATTCATGCAACTTTGTCACTGTACATCAGTAGTTCATATTCACCAACATTGAAACAGTGCTAATTTTAAAACACAAGCACTTACAGCTTGTTTTATGGTGTAGGGTAAATTGTGAAAGGTGTCACTTTTTCAATGGTTTGTATGGTGAATCTAACTGGAGAGGAAATCTGTTTTGGAACAGGTAGCATTGGGTGAATTTGCATTTTCTATGATGTATTGTTAAGAGGAGATATTTTCTGCATCCCCATCTTTTACTTCTTTGGCTTCATAATTAGTGCTGACATGATTCTTGCTTGCTGGTCTTTGCAAGAACCTGTCCCTGGTTAGAAGAGCTGCCTTATGTGTATCGACATAAAAAGAAAAGAAATGTACTGGCTATTGCCTGTGCAACCAAATTCCAGAAATCTTGTTCCACAGGTGAGAAAGGAAAACAATTTAAGTTGTTTACTTGGTAAAATTAGTTTTCTTTTCCCCCTTTTCTTAGGAAACTACTGAACTGTATTATCATCTTTCCGACTAATTGCTCCAAATGGTAATGCAAGCATGAACCTAGACAGATTGCCTGACTCATTTACCATGGAATATAGCTTAGCTGATCCTTTACTGAGTTGATCCTCATTGATTAATGAATCCAGTGCCTGTAAGACGAAAAAAAGCTGTTACCCATTGGAGAAATAACCTTGCCATTCTGTTTTTGCAGTTTAGGCAATATCCTGTATTGTATAATTTTTTTGAGAAAAAGTCTCTTTTCCCAACAGGTATGACGCATTGTGTATCCTGCTCCGTCACAGCAAGAATGTACGCTGTTGGTTTGCACATAATGTTCTTTTTGCCTATCCAAATCGCTTCTCTGAGTACCTTCTGGAATGCCCCAGTACAGAAGTGAGGAGTGCTTTTGCTAAGCTCATTGTATTTATTGCACATTTCTCCTTGCAAGATGGACCATGCCCTTCCCCATTTGCATCCCCAGGACCTTCCACTCAGGTAAGAATGTTTGTCAGCTGGGCAACAACTAGTTTGTTTTGTAGAATTGTTTTACAAGAAAAACCTTTTTAATTGTGAACTTCCATCCTTTGGAAGGAATTACATCTGCAATGTTGTAATCTGTCTTCATCGCTACAAATGCAAAATAACCTGCTGTTTGAGCCAACTTTGTTTCTTATAAGTTCTAAACATGTACAGCTCTTCCTTTTATATAATGCACTTAGTACAATCCGCTATCTGTTACTTTGCAAAATCTGCCATTTGGAGACAGCAGCAATGCTGATTGTTATATTGAAATAGATAAAACGATTCTATTCTGGATCTTTTAATTATGTAAATCACATTTAGAAAACTGCAGTATTTAATCAAGTAACATTTAGGCCTGTTTGGAAAATGAACATAAAACAGACAACTCTTTAGCTATTTGTTATTTTACCACCTTATTCTGGAAACTGCTGTTGTACAAATTTATGTAATTAGGTAATTGGCCGAAGAGCAGGAGACTTGCAGTAAAGATTGTGGGCATGTACTCTGTGCCACAAAACACTCATGTTAGACCTTAAGCTATTCACTATTTATGAACTGATTTAGGTAGTGGGATAGAATGTTGTATTCAGTTTGATGACACAGGTAACATTGTCAGCAGTGTGGAGTGTTCTGCGGATGGAAAAGTAAAATTTGAAAGATTTTGATCATGCTTAGTGTGCCAAAATAAATATCAATAAAGGCATATGACACAAAGCTGGCATTTATAGCCTGTCTCTCCTTGGCCTTGAGAAGTGGTGGTAAGCTGCTTTCTTGAATATCAGTGAACACATTGGGTTATTTCATAGGTAAGACCAGGTAGACAACAGATTTCCTTCCTTCTCTGAATGCACCAAATGGATTTTGATGTCAGTTTTTGGTGTTTTAATTTTACCATTACTGATGCAAGGTTTTTAATTCCAGACTTAATTGAATTTAAACTCCCCAGCTCTCATGAGAGAACTTGAACTACTTGTTCACAGACCTCTGGATTACTGACCCAAACTCATCAGCGTTATGCTATTGTGTGTAATATTTTATCTAACATTTTTGAGAATATTGTTCCACAATTCATTAGCTCCAGGACACAGAAATCTAGAATTTCTTTATAATTAAAAGAAATGGCCTGCAGGGCTATGTTCCTGTAATTATTCCTGCTTTGTGTGGACTTCGAAGATCCACACGAGGCAGTGACTTTGGGAATCGGACATCAATGTATCTAGTATGCATGTTTGCTCTAACTTCAAAGAAAAATTTCAGTTCTCCCCTCCAGTCTCAGAATATTGTGCCTCAAATATGCGTCAGCATGTTATATGGGACTGTTTTTCAATTTTTAATGAATTTATTCAGTTTGCCTCCTCAAAGTGACTTTGACACCTCCACTTCATATAGGTATTAAACATTGTTCAAAAGGACCAAACTTAGTTGATAGAAATTTTTTTTGTATACTTAAAAATGTTGTCATGTATTTTAAAGCAACTCGAATAGTTAGAGTTGAAGAAAAGTAATTCCCAACATTTTCATTACTATTCTTTGAAAGAAGTGAACTATATTTATGTTCTAATTTTAAAGGATGTTAACAAAGACGGATTACGTAGTTATTGCAACAGAAAGGTGTCATTTTGCCCCATCTTGCCTGTGCAAACTCTTTTTGAAATCTTATTAATCCCATTTTGTCCATAATCCTGCAGTTTTCTCCGCGTCAGGCACATATTCAATTTCCTTCTCAAAGTTACTAATGATTCTGCTTCCATTAGCTTCTAGGGAAGTGCATTTCAGATCACAGTAACTAATGAGGTCACTTTTGTTTCTTGAATAGAATGTATCAACTGTGTATCAATCTAAACTTGTAAGAGGTCAACTATGCCAAACTGAATTTTATTTCAAATTACATTGAGGTTGATGTATGTTGATATGTTGCAGCTGAAGTGAGGGTGTGACATAGAAAGCTGAGGAGTGTTGTCTGCAGAGCAATATGTACTTGTAAGTTAGGATGTTGTGTAGCTTGCAGGGAAACTTGGTAGCGGTCCCATGCATCTATTAACCTTATCCACCTCTGGGGTGGATTCCCTGGTCCCCAACACCTCATCTTTACCATGAACATCCAGTCCCTATACACCTGCATTCCCCATACAGATGGCCTAAAGGCCCTCTGCTTCTTCCTGTCCCGCAGGCCTGACCACTCCCCCTCCACTGACACCCTCATCCGCTTAGCCGAACTCGTCCTCACCCTCAACAACTCCTCTTTCAATTCCTCCCAATTCCTACAGACAAAGGGGGTGGCCATGGGTACCCGCACGGGCCCAAGCTATGCCTGCCTCTTTGTAGGTTACGTGGAACAATCCCTCTTCCGTACCTAAACCGGCCCTAAACCCCACCTCTTCCTCCGTTACATTGATGACTGTATCGGCGCCGCCTCGTGCTCCCACGAGGAGCTTGAACAGTTCATCCACTTCACCAACACCTTCCACCCCAACCTTAAGTTCACCTGGACCATCTCTAATACCTCTCTCTCCATCCTGGACCCCTCTGTCTCCATCTCCGGCAACCACCTAGAAATCGATATCCATTTCAAGCCCACCAACTCCCACAACTACGAAGAATACACCTCCTCCCACCCACCTTCCTGCAAAAATGCCATCCCCTATTCCCACTTCTTTCGCCTCCGCGGCATCTGCTCCCAGGATGAGGCATTCCACTCCCGTACGTCTCAGATGTCCTCGTTTTTCAAGGACCGCAACTTCCCACCCCTCAGTGGTCGGGAATGCCCTCGACCATGTCTCCTGCATTTCCCGCAACTCATCCCTCGCACCCCCTCCCCACAATAACAACCAAAACAGAATCCCCCTCGTCCTCACGTACTACCCCACCAACCTCCGGATTCAACGCCTCATCCTCCGACACTTCCGCCATCTGCAATCCGACCCCACCACCAAGGACGATTTTCCCTCCCCACCCTTATCTGCTTTCCAGAGGGACCACTCTCTCTTCGTGACTACCTTGTCTGCTCCGCACTCCCCTCCAGCCCCACCTCAGCCGGCACTTTTCCCTGCAATTGCAGGGAGTGCTACACCTGCCCCTACACCTCCCTCCTCACCCCCATCCCAGGCCCCAAGAAGACTTTTCACATCAAGCAGATGTTCACCTGCACATATGCTAATGTGATATACTGCATCCGCTGTTACCGTTGTGGCCTCCTCTAAATCGGGGAAACCAAGAGGAGGCTTGGGGACCGCTTTGCAGAACACCTACGCTCGGTTCGCACTAAACAACTGCACCTCCCAGTCGCGAACCATTTCAACTCCCCCTCCCGTTCCGCAGACGACATGTCCATCCTGGGCCTCCTGCAGTGCCACAACGATGCTACCCGAAGGTTGCAAGAACAGCAACTCGTATTCCGCTTGGGAACCCTGTAGCCCAATGGTATCAATGTGGACGTCACAAGCTTCAAAATCTCCCCTCCCCCTACCGCATCCCAAAACCAGCCCAGCTCATCCCTGCCTCCCTAACCTGTCCTTCCTCCCACCTATCCCCTCCTTCTACCTACTAACCTCATGCCGCCCCCTTGACCTGTCCGTCCTCCCTGGACTGACCTATCTCCTCCCTACCTCCCCACCTACACTCCCCTTTACTGGCTCTATTCCCGCTTCTTTGACTGGTCTGTCTCATCTCCACCTATCTTCTCCTCTATCCATCTTCTATCCTCCTCCCCCTCTCTCCCTATTTATTTCAGAACCCCCTTCCCCTCCCCCATTTCTGAAGAAGGGTCTAGGCAAGAAATGTCAGCCTTCCTGCTCCTCTGATACTGCTTGGCCTGCTGTGTTCATCCAGCTGTACACCTGGTTATCCCACCTCTGGAGTAGTTCTTGTGTGCATGAGGGATGCTGTTACAAAGCCATGGCGAACATTGGTGTACATCTTGTACGTGTTGCACCCTGCAATCAAGTTGCACTGTTGGGAGAGAGAGCGAATGTTTTAGAGAAAACTGCAGGATTATTAGATGAGTTATCTGAATGCATTTTCTTCTGGCAGGATATGAATCAAATGAGCGCCTTTGGTATTAATCATTCACCCCTGCTTTCTCCATACCAAGTTTGTGTTCCCTTTATCTTTTGTTATCTCATGCTTGAAATGTTCTTTCTCTGCTTTTTCTTCCGTCTGGAGGTCTTCTCCTTCAGCTCTTTAAATTTTCATTTCTTCCTGTTCAAGCATCTTCATCCCTTCATGTCTTAGCCCATTGGCTATACTTCACAAACCATTTGGTTTGCTTTCCTCTCTCGAAAAATATAAGTAATGTTGTCAGAGCCACATTGATATAGCAATGCACAAGAAACTTGGTGTATTTCATTTTATCCTTTTTCCATTTATTTATGCCCCACTTGTATTCAAACAATGTCCTCCATCCGGTATCCCATTGTGAGGCCCCATTTTTCCTTTACGAACAAAGAGTGCTATGTTGTTTGAGGACAGTTATATCATTGGTCACTGTACAAAATAAAAGCAATTTCCCAATTACCAAGATGCTGTATAAATCAAGATCTACCAACCAGATTTTTTTAATGAGCAGTTTTTGATTTATTGTCCAAAAAACTTAATGATGCAATAATTGGTTAATACACACAATCAGTAATATAAAATTGTTAAAGTTTATTCCTTTAAATATTCTGAAAACCTGCAAATACCCACATTCTTCAGACAAAGGGAAAGAACAAATTTCTGACATTGGCTTTTTAGGGGGAAAGAAAGCACTTCAACTAATGAATTATTCTTGGGGGGAAGAAAGAGTCTAATAAAACAAGTGTCACAGAAGCAGCTTGCTAAGGAAATGCAAGCTTGATGTTTCTTCAGTCCCTGTTTTTCAAAAGATTAAATGGGTTCCACCCTGAATTCAATAAAAGGACCTTATTTTCAGAAATGAGAGATCAGCTCGGAAGCTTGTTATTACCAATCTTTACACTAAACTTGTGTTTCGAAAGCTTTTCTCCGTCTCAACTTGTACTTAATAGCTTTGCTTTTACCTGAGCTTGATCTTATCCAACTTGCCTCCAACTAAATCATGTAAAACAAGCGCCTGCCCAAGCTGGTAAGTGTTCATAATTATTCTGGCAGGGGTCCAAAAGCAAAGCACGCAGTTATCACCAGTTAATGTGACTCGGTGGTTAGCACTGCTGCCTTGCAGCGCCAGGAACCCGAGTTCAGTTCCACCCTTGGGCGACTGTCTGTGTAGGGTTTGCACATTCTCCCTGTGTCTGCGTGAGTTTCCTCCCGCAGTCCAAAGATGTGTAGGCTAGGTGGATTGGTTATGCTAAGTTGCCATAGTGTTCAGGGATGTGTAGATTAGATGGGTTATAGGAGGATGAGTCTGGGTGGGATGCTCCTAGGCCGAAGGGCCTGTTTACACACTGTAGGGATTCTATGATTCTACTCTGTGAAAATCATACATTAGATTTGGGCATATCTGATTAGGCCAGCATTTATTGCCCAGTCAGTCACATGGGGTCAGACCAGATAAGGATGGTACATTTCTTTCCCTGAAGGACAGTAGTGAACCAGAGGTGTTTTTGCAGCAATTGACTATGTGGCTGCCTTTAGGCCAGATTTTAATTCCAGTCTAATTAAAATCAGGTATCACCATCTTACATGGCGGATTTGAATCCGTGTCCTTGTTTCCAAAAACAAAACTCCATTGCCCTCAGCAAACTTTCAATGACTTATAAGAAAACCACTCCTTCACAGGTATTTGCACAAAACTTAAAATAAGTGCATTTTCTACAATCCTTCAAAACTGAAGACTGTGGAGTAAAGTATAAACCTTCTTTGTAACACCGGTTCTCATTCATAGTCTGCGTATAAAAGGACAGTTATTTTTGGCAGGATGTTTTGAGCCTTCCGAGATTGACCTACAGTAAATTTCATCTACCATGTGATTTCATATTCATCTAGGTTATACAAGTCCTCTCTGTACAAATCAGTTTTCCATTAATCAGTTTCTTCATCTCTTCATTTGGCAGAACTGTGTATCTGAAGTGCTTTCTTTTTAAGGGACAGTATCATAATGAATATTCTTACAGGAACTTTAATCAATTTACTACTGATCAAACTTTTGTCATGCAGTATGTTCATTTTGGTCAGAGAAGTCCAATGTTCCTGGTGCATAATTTGTCCAAATAGATTGTTGAAACTCTCGGATTAACAATGACCATTTGGGTAAGGTGAATCGTGTTGCAGCAAAGAGTTGCTGCTTGGAGAAGAAACAAGAAACATCTTTTAAAAAAGTGTTTAATCAGTACAAAATTTTTGAGTTGTTGTGATTTTGACTGATTTGTTTTTTCAAAACAATTTGTGCTGAACAGGCTTTCGATAATTTAAGTCTCAGCGATCACCTCCTCAGAGCTGTTCTGAACCTACTCCGACGAGAAGTTTCTGAGCACGGACGGCACTTGACACAGTACTTCAACCTGTTTGTTATGTATGCCAATCTGGGTAAGGACATCATTGAAATATTTTTGCTGTTTTCGCAGTGTAATCATGAAAACATCTTCGCAATTTTTCATTTTGAATACAAAGCATTGAATCTTTATTCAGATGTGCAAAGTTCTATACAACCTTTTGAAAGTTTGCTGTAAACTGCAATCATTTTTGTAACGTAAAATCTCCCTGCTCTTCTATTCCAACAGTAACTTTCAATTTAAACAAAATGAAGGAAACACCTGTAAACTCTGAACTTTTTTAAAGTTATGACTGGTAATTTCTATTCACAGCCATCTTTGTCAGAATACCAGCACAAACCCAGACACAAACAAAGAGAATCATGAAAACAGCCTGAGAAATGGTGACCATAGGATAGTGTTTTTTATTTTAAATACCACTATTTTGGAGTTAATGATATAAAACAACTTCTGTCATTATGGATCATCTGTTGTCTTTGGGTAGGGTTAATATTCATGATGGACTGATGTGTTTTTGTTTTTCATTGTGTCTATTACCTCCCTTTCCAAATTTTCGTTGGAGTGTGTTGCTGTGAAAGACCTAGCAGCTTGCTGAATGTTCTCAGTGATGCATAATTGGTGTAGACTTTTGTGTGTGCTTAAAAATTACGATTTGACTGCATTGTTTTTTCAATGAGTAGTCTGATGCAGCAATTTAAAGAGTTTCTTCAAGAGGATAGGCATTTTAGGTGGCAGTTAGGAGCATGGGATCTTCAGGAATGGATCCATTCAAAATTGGCAAGTTTTAACAGGTCCTCGTAAAGATATAACTTACAGATAAGACCGTGATGGAAGCTGGGTAGGTTATTTGCCTCCTACGCCATTCAGTAGGGTCATGGCTGATCCAACATGACTCACGTCCACTTGCCTGAATTTTCCCCATAACCCTTGATTCCCCTACTGATCAAAAATCTCTCTCGGCCAAAAATATACACAAAGACTCTACTCCCACAACGCTCTTGGCAAGGGGTTCCAAAGACACTTGGCCGTCTGAGAGAAGAAATTCCTCCTCCTCTCAGTCGTAAACTGGCTCTGCTTAATTCTGAGAAAATGCCCTCTGTCCTGTTGGTATTTTGAAAATGTTATCTTGTTAGTACTTGTGACAATTCTTTCTCTTTGTCCTATTTCCTTTTCTCCCTATCAGCAATTCATGCAAATGTAATTGGGAGTTTTTATATTAAGAAGTACAGATTTGAGTTACTTACCATGGACCTTGGTACAAAAGTGATGACACGAAGCAACAAAGCTGTGATGCCGGCACTAAAGATGCAATGGACTGAACTGAGTTAGCAGTTGAATTCCTTACTTGGAAGATTGTGGAGCTATGAGAGCTTGAGTGTTGGGGTTTGGGACTGAGAGAATGGGTGGAACTGAGACCTGGGGTAGACAAAGTGTTTTTCTTTAAATCTTTTCACTTGCTTCTAGTGCTTAATTAAAGTTGCAGTGATTATGCCAAATTGAAAGTGGATGACTGGTACGGTAAGCTTGTACATTAATAATTTATTTGAGGCGTTGACTGTAACAGTTCTGTGAGGAATATATTTAGGCTGCTCATTCTCTGCTGGACATCAGTGCAAAACCAAGTTTCAGACTTGTGTTCTAACTTGATTACACTGACGGATTACTTAACTGGTGTGAGAAATGGTAAAATTCTGACCTGGGTGCACGCAGTGTTGATGTTGGCACTTCAAATCATTAAAACCAATGTATTTTCAAATGCTTATATCGCAGCAGTTTATCAAAGTGTACTGCAACAAATGCTGGATGTTGGAATGTTTTGAAAATTGATGCCATAATTTATATGAAATTCCCACACTTCTCTAGCAGTTGTTCTTGGTATGTCAAACCAGAGATCTCAACTGCCTATGCTTGAGGATCAATCTGAAGACACTATTTTCAAAATGATCACCCCAGTTTCTCCAGTGTCTCGTCCCCATCATTCTTCCTGGTAATTGAATTCCTTCACTACTGGTCCCAGAAGTGTGACATTGAAAATTGGCCACACAACTTTAGGGACCTGACTAGTACTTAATAAAGGTTTTGCATAGCTTCTTTGCATTTACATTCTACAGCTCTGTTAATAAAGTCCAGGATTCCAATTTTTTAAAAACAGCCTTCTCAACTTGTCCTGCCTTCTTGCATCTTCAAAGTCTGAGCATACATGCCTTCACATCTCTGTTCCACCACCCTTTTTAAAATTATGCCATTTGTTTATTTTACCTCACCTCATTCTTCTTACCAAAATCACTCCATCCTTCTTTCTGTTAAATTTTGACTGCCATTTGAATTCTTAAAAACATGAGCCAAGAGCAATACAGCTCCTTAGGCCTGCTCCACTATTTGATACAATCATGGCTGATCTCATTCTTGGCCTCTGCTCCACTTTGTTGCCCACACTCCATAACCATTCTAAATAAACTTACTAACTAAAAATCTGTCTATCTCCTCAAATTTACTCAATGCCCCAGCATCTACTGCACTCTGGGATAGTGAATACCACAAATTCTTAGCCCTTTCAGAAGTAATTTCTCCTCATCCATTTTAAATCTATCATCCTAAAACTATGAACTCTTGTTCTAAATTGTCTCACGTGAGGAAACATTCTTTCGGCATTTACGTTGTCCATCCCCTTCTGGTGTTGTATACCTCAATAAATCACTTATCTGCTTGTACCTTCCTCCTTGCTGCATTTTTAAATTTTTGTGGCACCTGCAATCTTACAAATTATAATCTGTGTACCCAAGACCGTGTTAGTAATGATAATATGTTGGTCTAAAATATTTTAGATCACAATAACAAGATAAACATTAAAAGTTCAAGAATCCTGTGATAGGAAGGATATATAAATTGGAAAGGGTGCAGAAAATATTTTAAAAGGTTGTTACCTGGACTGGAGGGTTTGAGCTATAAGGAGAGGCTGAGTAGGCTGGGACATTTTTCACTCGAGCGTAGGAGGTTGAAGGGTGACCTTGCACAAGATCTTTTCTCTAGGGGACATAATTTTAAGGTGAGAGGAGAAAGATTTGAAAAAGACATGACGGGCAACTTTTTGTTTCGCAGTGGTTTGTATGTGGAATGAACTGCCAGAGGAATGGTAGTTGCAGGTACAGTTATGCATTTAAAAGACATTGGAAAGGTGCATGAATAGGGAAGATTTAGAGGGATGTGGGCCAAACACAGGCAGATGGGACTAGTTTAGTTTGGGAAACCTGGTCGGTTTGGATGAACTGGACTGAAGTGTCTGCCAGCCTCGGGCAACTGTCTGTGTGGAGTTTGCACGTTCTCCCCATGTCTGTGTGTGTTTCCTCCGGGTGCTCCAGTTTTCTCCCGCAGTCCAGTGATGTGCGGGTTAGGTGGATTGGCCATGCTAAATTGCCCGTAGTGTCTAGGGTGGGTCTGGGTGGGATACCCTTTGGAGGGCCGGTGTGGACTCGATGAGCTGAATGGCCTGCTTCCACACAGTAGGGATTCTCTGCTTTCCATGCTTTGACTCTCTGACTTTATAACAGAAAATTATAAAGGGCATGGATCACGATTGAGTGGAACAAAGACAAGTATAATTTCACCATATATAAAATACTATGCTTTTGGTAAAGATGGCAGATGTTCCAAGCTCCTAAAAAGGTATAAATGTATGACAAATAGATTTTAAGATTTAAGTACTTGCATCATTAAAAGCTAGACAGCAGGTGGAATAAAATATTAAAAATTTTATAAATATTAAAAGATATTAAAAATAAGACACTGACAAATATTCCAAGTGCTGTAACAATCTTCTTTGAAATAATGTGGTCAGTTCTGGATGCCACACCTTCCAGTGTATTAACTCAAACAATTCCCAAACATTTGAGTGTGAGAGCATTTCCAGATGTAAAATATTTTTGACTGAACTACTACCTTTACCCACTGTTTATCTCTTCTATTTTCACTAGTTGTATTCTTTCCCAATTTTAAGCTGAACGAGTGATTAGGAAACTTCTACAAATAGACTCTTACTGGGTCATTTATGACAATATATATCAATAAATTAGATGTAGGAAACAAATGGTTGATGCATTTTTGTATGACCTAAAGATCGTTTGAAAAATAAGTAGTGAACGGGATATAATAAGTAGATTAAGTTTTGAATGGGCAAAAAGTTGACGCATCAAGTAAGAATAGAAAAGCAGCATAATATTTCAGACAGATTGCAGTATAGAGGGATCTAAGTGTCAAATGAATTCAAACGAGTTAGCATGAAGTTAAAGCAAGGGAAGAGAAAGGCAACTGGAATATTGTTTCTTGCAAGGGGAATGAAAAGTAGGGATGTTTTGCTGCAGTATCTGGAATACTCTGTACAGTTTTGGTTGTCTTATTTAACAGGAGAAATCATTGCATGAAAAATTCAGATGTTTACTTGATTCTCTTCAAAGGGGCTGTAAAGAGGAACACGTGGATAGGTTGGGTCTATGTACGTTAGATTTTAGTAGAACAAGGGATTATCTTATCAAAACATAAACGATCCTGAGGGGACTAGATGGGGTGAATGCAGCCTAACATTTTAACTGTTGAGATATATGGACAAGTGTGGATGATGATATTGAGGTAGAAGATCAGCTATGGCCTGATTGAAAGGTGGAGCAGGCTGAATGGACAAATGACTTCCTCCTGTTTCTATTTTCTATGTTCCTGTGAAAGGATGTTAACCTTTGTTTGACAGACTAGAACTAGGGACACATTCTTAAAAAAAAGAGTCTCCCACTAAAGAAAGATGAGCAATTTACATTGGTTCTGGTTTGTGTTTAAGTAAAGGCCACAATAAATGGAATCTTGTTGGTAATTGCACCATTCAGGGTTATTTGGTAAATGTTATTATTTTGGTTTCCAGCACATAGTCACATTGTTTTATGATACTTACAGATTTAATGTTTCTGAGTTGTAATTTTTTCCTCAACTTCTTTTTACTAGGTGTGGCTGAGAAGACACAGTTATTAAAACTGAATGTGCCTGCAACATTTATGCTTGTAGCTTTGGATGAAGGCCCTGGACCACCTATTAAATACCAATATGCAGAACTGGGCAAACTTTACGCTGTGGTGTCACAGTTGGTTCGTTGCTGTGATGTATCATCACGCATGCAGTCTTCAATTAATGGTAAGGAAGTTAGATTTTTAGAACCCAAAGCTTTGAGTGAAGGGGAGTAAATGTTAACTTTGATCTTTGTGTAAAGGAAAGGAATATACCAGTTGTGAGGTGCGTATTTGGTCTGCATTTTGTGTGTTAAATTGTTCAAGAATTGTATTTGCCACCTGCTATATTAATTCATCAAATGTGAGAGATGTGCATCACATTGGGGTTCTGTGTGACTGAATCCTGCTTTTTTGTAAACACCTGTTTGTGCAGCAAAAGCAAACATTCTTGTGTGAATCTCATTCAAGGCACTTTCGGTTCTAAGGGTTACATGCAGTTTTTCTTAGAAATCAGATTGGGGGCTATCTATAGGTTTTCAGTATTCACATGATGATCCAAGGGTCACTGGAGAGTACTTCAAAGTTTATAGGCATTACAAAGGTCAGTGATTGTAAGGGAAATGGAGGCAGTGGCATACTGGTGATTTCATTAAATGAGTAATCTAGAGGCCCACCTAATGTTATGAATCCCACTGTGCATATTGTGAAATCTGAATTAAGTTTTCAAAACATCTAGCCTAATTATGACCGTGTAACCAATGACATTTGTCGTCAAAATCCCTTCTGGTTCACTAATGCCCTTTCAAGGTTGGAAATATACCATCCTTTCCCTTCTAGTCTTTGTGTGCAGTTGGCTTTTAACTGCTGTCTGGGCAATTATGTCCACATCCCATAAAGATGTGTTTCAAGAGAAGGTGCAATCCATTTGACGTGCAAGCAACATGGGTTCTCCTTTGGGCTGACGAGAAGCCGCTGGAGGAGTTGAATGTGTCTGAACTGTTGCAAGTCAAATCAGGGCTCTAGGAGTTAGGAGTCAGCTATATGTTGGAGACAGGTCTCTGGAGAAAACCATTAGTAGTTCAGTACAGCTAAGAATGTGTGTTGAAAATGCCACAAACAGCATTTGCTTCATGCAACTGAGCTAGATTGAAGTTCAGAAAAGAACAATGGTGGGCAAAGCCAGCAGAGTGACAAGTTGGAGTTGTGCCAGTGAGTGAGTATAAGAGCAAAGTTCCTGAAGTCCAGTAGAGCATTTAGACAGGAAAGGAGAATGACCAACCAGAACAATAGCAACCCTTGAGGAAGTTCATGACAGAGAAGTTATTGAGAAGGAGTTTCAAGGCTAGATCAACAAAAGTGAAGAAGGATTGTGATTCTTTGTTTCGTGAGATTTTTTGACCCATCATGTCATTAATGTCTTTGAGGAATTGCTGAAAAATCTAGGAATGTGCCTTGATATTTGCTATTTGATGTGCACTGTAGGATCCTTGATCACGTCTGTTAACTATATTTGCCACTTCAATTCTGGGTGTTAAAATACAAGTTGGACATGTATTAAATATTATACTACTGTACTAACATTTTATAGCCAAGCATATTGTTGCCTGTTTAGAAATTTGGAATTCTGTGGATTTTTTCTCTTACCAAGACTCTGGATCTCTCGCTTTGCTTTCTTTAAAAAGGATACTGGTTCCCAGCCAGATCATAACATTAAATTTAGTCTGGCCTAGGAGCATTAACAGTGACAGAATAAGTGGAATTTGAAGTCTTGCATGTTAAATAATTTAGCAACCCACCATGCCTACTTAAATAATATTGTGATTGTATTCTGATTATATACTTTTAAGAGAAAGTTAACATGTTTAAAATATTTTGGTTTGACATGTAATACAGATAAACATCTATGGACTATTAATCAGTTCACGCAACTTGATAACTTGCTAAATGGAGATTTTTGTTAGTGGTTTTCGTTGATTTTAATCATAACAAAAAATGATACTTGATGTGCGAAATCCCAACTGTGTTGCAATGAACATGAATTGCTATTGCAAAAATCTTTTTTTAGTTGGGGACGGAAAACTGTAAGCATCATGTACTCTGCACCCACCATTCATCCAAACCTTTGTTTTGAAGGAAATTGGAAAATGTGGAAAACAGGAGCACAAATAGGCCATTTGACCCATTGAGCTCACTCTGCCATTTAGCATGATCATTGTTGACTCTACCTCAATGCCATGCTCATACTTTCTCCTGAAGCCTCTTAACACATTTAGCCTGTAGAAGTCTGTTTATTTCTTAAATATATTCTGTGGCTTGCCCTTCATGGTTTTTTGTAATAGAGATTTTCACAGGTTCACCACCACTGAGTGAAGAAATTTCTCTTTGCCTCCATCAAAATGACCTATCCCCATTTTCTGAGCCTGTGACCCATTGTTCTGGACCCTCAGCCAGGGGAAACATCATCCCTGCATTCAGTATGTCTAGCCCTGCAAAATCTTGTTTTGAGATCTCCCCTCATTCTTGTCAACTTGAGGGAATAGAGACCCAAATAACCCAATCCTTCTTGAAACTACAAACCTGCTGTCCAAGAATCAATCGGGTGAACCTTTGCTGCACTCTGTCTACATCATGAATTCATTTCCTTGGGTGAGGAGACCAAAACTGCACATAATACTGTTAAGCTTGGTTTTACCAAGGCCCTGTACAGCTACTAAGACTTGCTTGCTCCTGTGTTCAAACCATTCAGCAATGAAGACCAACATACCATTTGCCTTCCTCACCATTTCCTCCCCCAGAGTGTGTGCTTGCTTACAAGGACATCCTTGAAGGATCTTATCATTCTCCTTGGCACTCTCAATCCCACTTAGTTTTGTGTTGTCAGAAAACTTGGAAATACTGTATTTCATTTCCTCATCCAAATTGTTAATTGCTATATTGTGAATTGGGCCCACACACTGATCCATATGATTTCCCACCAGTCACAGCCTGCTACTCCAAAAAAGGCGCTGTCTTTTTCTATTCAGTTTCCTGTCTGCTCACCAATTCTGAATCCATGCCAGTATATTACCTCGAGTCACACATGCTTTGATTTTCCACATTAACCTCTTATGTGGGATTTTATCGAAAGTTTTGTGAAAATCCAACCACACTGAGCAGCTTCTTTTCTCATCTATTCTACTAGTTACATTCTCAAAAACTGGGCATACTTGGAAAATAAGCGATAAATTGCCCCAGCGAGTATTGGTCAAATTTGAAGCTAACCAATTAATTATTCTTTTCAGTTGCTTTAAATATTTAAAGATAGCAAAGTAATAGAACAATATTCTTTCTTTCTTTCTTAGGAAATCCACCCTTATCAAATCCCTATGGTGATCCTAACTTGTCCCAACCTATAATGACTATCCAGCAGAGTGTTGCAGACATCTTGTTTGTACGAACTAGTTATGTGAAAAAGATTATTGAAGACTGCAGCAATTCTGAAGAAACCATCAAACTGCTTCGCTTCTGTTGCTGGGAAAATCCACAGTTCTCTTCCACTGTGCTCAGTGAACTCCTCTGGCAGGTGTGGAAATTTTTTTGGGTATTGCAGATTGGTGGGGAGAAAGAGGACTTTGATTAGCAAATTCTGCGAAGATAGGAATTGTGCAATTTTGCACATAGTGAAAATGTGAAATGAGAATATACTGAAAAGATTCAACAGATCAGAAAGTGGATGATAGGGGTTTATATTTTGGATCCAAAGCCTTGAATTAGAATCGGGAATGGCAATGTTCATGTTTGGAAATACAAGAATGCATGGATGAAAAGTATGTTTTGCATTCATTGAAATTTTTCGAAATATACAAAAATTATTTTCTGCTTCTGACTTGTTCGCAAATTTTTTTGTGTAGATCCAAATTATAGTCATACCGCACAGAAACAGACCCTTTGGTACAACTCATTCACACTGACCAGGCATCCAAATCTGACCTAGTCCCAAATTGTCAATGAGAAACAAAATGCTGGAAAACCTCAGGCCTGGTCATGTTTGTGGGAAAGAGAAACAGATTTAATTTTTTGTGTTTGTGACCTTGGATCAAAACTGGAAACAAAAAATCCTAAACTGGCAAAGTCTGTGATAGGTTGTAGGGCAAGAGAGATTGTGTAAATATGTCATGTTGCAAGGCAAAAGGGAGTGGTCATGGAAAAAGTGAAGAAGTAGATGATGTATCAAGAGAGTTACGAATGGCAAGATTTGAATGGTGGCAAGAAACCAGCCAGCCAAGTTGAATTAAACAAAATGGGGGCAGTAAGCTTGTGTGCACTGCATTATAATACTGCAAAGTCGCAGAGGAGAATAAAATCAATGTACAAGATCTTGTCAATTAAATACAAAGCATTCACTGACTTTGGCCTCCCTAATGTAAAGGGGCATTGTGAACAATGCAAAATAGCATTCTAATTTAAAAGAAGTCATCCTTAATTGCTGTTTCACCTAAGAGGTGTTTTTGGGTCCTTGATGGAAAGGGAAAAGGGATAAAGGCAGATAAATCATTTCGTCTATTTGTGTGGAAAGGTACCTTAGGAAAGGGAGTAGGGTGTTAAGGGTGACAGAGAAGTGGATTGGGATGTCAAGGAGGGAAACCTGGAACTAAAGGCTATGTGCAGGTGATATATTTTCACATAGGGAAATGGTTAACAGGAAAGATATTGCTGAAAGCAAGAAGTCTGCCTGCATATGACGCAAAGTGTATGAGTTAATGTTTCTTTGATTTTTAGAAGAGAGGTAGAATGAATAGTAAAAGCCAAGCTTGTTTCAGCCTTCATTCTCCATTCATATCAGTCTTCAGTCCACTTCCAGAAAGTTTGATAAACTATTCTTGAGGCCATGTACAAAAGGTGCAATATATAGTTCAGATCTCAAGGCATGTTTGTACATTCCTGTTGAATAATTTTGGAGTTAATATATTAAGTATACTCCTGAATCAAAGACCTATACTGTTTTAGCCGTTGCACCTTCTTCTAAGCAGAGTGCCTGAGGGAGATTTAAAGTTTGTAATACCTCGTTGAATATTACACTTGCAAACTGAACCATCAAGAGATAAAGCACGCTATGTTTTCATTAAAATCACTTAACCACCTGATTATGCTTCTACATGATTGGCCCCATAAGGTAAAAGTAACTCAACTTGAACATGATTATTCTGTGGAAACATTCAAAGCATTTTTTCCTTTTTAAACCTTGTGGAAGTTCATGGTTTCACTCACTATGTATTACATAGAACAGTAGTTATCCTTCCTAATGTTAAAAACCTCTGTCAGTGATCTTTCCACCATTGCTTTTCGACAACGCAAGAGCCCTAGCCAGTTGAAATTTTCCTGGGTCCTGTTATCATTTTTACAAAGTTTTTTTAATACTTCATCCTATGCCTCGATGTCCAGTATTTGATACAGTTTTACCCAAGTTACACACAAGTTTGACTTAACATTTCTGTTCCTCTTGAAATTAATTCACATTCTTTCTGTATAAAGTTTTGTGATTCGTTGTGTATATATACATATAGAGTATTCTGACTGTATTTCAGAGATTTAAGTTATAAAGTTTGTGTACTGAACTGAAGTAGAACTAATATTTACATGTAGCCCCTGCTTTTGTGAAACTGAGTATGATGGTGACTAATTTTGCATTTTACACAGAATTTCACAAGTTTTAAACATGTAAGTTGAAAGATATTTTAAAAGGGTTATCGTTAATGTTGAGGTTTATGTGCTGCATTTGTTGCAACAAGCATTCCACATTTCACACGTAACGTTTTTGTTCCTAGGTGGCATATTCTTATACCTATGAGCTTAGGCCCTACTTAGATCTTCTTCTGCAAATCCTGCTTATAGAAGACTCTTGGCAAACCCACAGGTGAGTGTCCCATTGAGTGTAAATGACACTGAAATATTCTTCAGTCAAGTACTGTGAAATTGTTATGAAGCACATTTAGATTTTGTGGACTGGGAAAGTAACAGTTGCAGTTGAGTATGTAACAGCTTTCTAAAAACTTTAACTTCTTTCTCTTCTGCTCCCAACTTTGCAACCCACCTCCAGCCAACATTTTCTCTTCTGATAAAGGCATTAGGTAATGATGAGGGCATAGTTGTGCAAGTAGTCAGTCCTGTTAGTTCACACACACAAATATACTCTTCATATGCAAACCTTTATTGAGCTTTTTGACCATGGAACTGAACAGTCTTTGCCAAATTCTAATTTTGACTTTGTATAAAGCTCATGCGCTTGGGCCATGCAGATCATTGGAAGAATGATCAGGTGTTTGAATTCTAGTTAATTTTAGTTTTCTCCTTCCTAACCCAGGGATAGTGATTATTAGAATGTCTAATGCTAAGCAGGCTCAGCTAATTATTCACAGAACAGGGATCTTTTAGTTCAGTACCTTGTGTAGACTTCCGTTATTAAGTGGATCTTTGGAGAGCACGAGGAATCGATTTGTAGTTAAGCAGAAGACTAAGATGCACCTCACTCATTCAGATTCTCAAAGTACTACGTATTTCAAATGATTATGTCCAGTGTTTATTTAGGCATTTTGGAAGCAATTATTTTTACTGACCATATACTGCTGAAACCCCTGTACTAACCCTTTTGTTATCAATTTACTACTTATAAGTAAATTGTTCACTTTGAATTGGCAGCTATAGATAGCATTTGCTGCAGATATTGCTTTAACAGTAAGAGGTGTAACACTTTGTTTTAGATTTTTGTTGACCTAAAAACCAGTCAGTTTCAAGTTTACTTCAATCCTTTGGGGATCTGGTTTTCCAAAAAACAAAATCTGTGCAGTGGTTCTCAACATTATGATGCATTTCTAAACAGTCAGCACACTAATTCGTAAGGCCCATTGTCTTGAATCAAACTCCAGGGCTCTTAACAATAAGTTGAACTAAGTTTGAATGTTGTGGAGATTGTTGCTGAAGCTAAATTTGAAATGGGTTCAGTTTAGGCACCATACTGGCTGTTGTACATGGTTCAGAAGAAAGTGATAGGGATCCAAGATTGTAAATTAGAGAGAAGACTGAGAGGGATCTTATCTCTGGGAGGCATGGATAATGTAGATGTGATACAGAAACCAAGAACAAGAGAGCATAAATATAAAACAATGAACAGGCTCTGAGGTATTGGGAAACCCCTCCTATCAAGTTGTACATTCATTTTTTGTACATTCAACTGCAGTCATTACTGTTGTCAATTGTTGAATTGCGTGTAGCAATTTAATTAAGTACTTGTATTGTGCCATAAGGTAGTTGACTGAACATTTGCATTATGATTGATTATGAAGTACAGTTTGGATCTTGGGCTGTCTCTGGAGGCATGGATTTTATAGAAGTCTACCTCCTTTGGTGGGGAGAATAGATGCATGCAAGAAATGAACTTCAGTGCTCCATTGCACCTCTTAGCATTAATATAGTGTGGTTGCTGCAAGTCTTGGAACAAATTATGTCCCTGTCTGTTTAGCTAAAGAAAACGAACTGAAATAAATTGGTGAAGCATAAAAAACTATGTTTTGGGTGCTTCTAACATATTTACAAATGTATCTTTTCCTATAGGATTCATAATGCACTGAAAGGGATTCCTGATGACAGAGATGGACTGTTTGACACCATCCAACGTTCTAAAAACCACTACCAGAAGAGAGCCTACCAGTGTATTAAATGCATGGTTGCCCTCTTCAGCTCATGTCCTGTAGCCTACCAGATCCTTCAGGTAAATTTTTTTTATTAAATAGGAAGCCAGGAGCAACCACAGAAACCTCCTGGAGAGTTTGACTCAGATTTTCTAGTTCAGTTTTGCCTCGTTTTGCCATGTTTCCTCCTGCAGACTTTTGAGCCCCATGTGTGAATTGTAGTATTGTTTATGAAAGCGAAAATCCTATTTGTTAAATGGTTAATAAGATGAGATGGTGGTAACTCATTACTGTATAAACTCATTGGATTTTCCAGAGGGATTTAATCTAGAATTGTCGTATTCTGAATTTCTGGACTCTGAATCAGTCTTCTCTCGGGCCCTTAAGTTTTGGATGTTGATGTTTATTGAGCCTGAGGTTCAAAATGGAAAAGATTACCTAGATTAACTTGAGTGTATTACACTACCAGAGGAAAGTAGGTGTCTGAGGGTACTTTCAAAAAATGAAATGGATGTCACTATAATTTTTTTTTTTTTTCTTAAGAGGTCTCAGTTGTCTTTGAGTGCAAAGCCGAACTCCTTTTTGGATCACTGCTGTGACATTGTAGAGAACATCTCTGAGCAATTGCATTAAAAGTAACAGGTAGCCATTGCGTCTAACTAACATAAGAGCTGCACTGAAACTGATTTTATGAGTATATATCAATTAGAGAAAATATTTCTAGTTATGCGCATGTCTGATTTCAGCAAAATTATTGCAGAATGAATGGGGCAAACATTATAATTTATGCCACCAAAGTGACTGTCTAGAAAAATACTTTGGAATAAGACATTTAAAATGAGATTATCATTCACTCAAAATAAGCATAGCATGAAGAAACTAATTTCACAAGATGCTCACTTCTTTCCCTTCACTTTAAGTTGCAGTCACATTGCTGAAGACTTGATTTTTTGCAAAGAACTTTTCTTCATAGCATTAGAACAAGACATATTTTAAATTGCAACAATGAATTGTTTTAAAACTTATCTTCAAGAACCTTTTCCAGTATGCACCTTGTGTCCCATTTATGCATTCTAAAACTCATCTAGAAATTTGGCGGGGAGGTGATAACCTAGTGATATTATCACTGGACTGTTAATCCAGAGACCCAGGCCATGTTTTTGGGACTTCGGTTTGAATCTTGCCACAGCAGATGTTGGAATTTAAGTTTAGTAACAGTCTGAAATTAAGAGTCTAATGATGATCATGAATCTATTGTTGATTGTCAGAAAATCTCATTCCCTCTGATGTCCTTAAGCAAAGGAAATTGCCATCCTTTCCCGTCAGGTCTACATGTGACTCCAGAACCACAGCAATGTGGTTGATTCTTAACTGCCCTCTGGGATAGGCCGTAAATGCTGGCCAAGCTAGTGACCCTCATCCTGTGAATGAATTTAAAAAAGACATTAATTTCTAAGATTTCTTGAAATGCTGTGGTTCTTTACCAGTGTCCATTGTTTGCATGTAAGTAGTTCCCAACCTCATTCATTCTGAAGTAGATTGTAACTAAGCCTCATCCTATCCCATATTTAATATTTACAGGCCTTTCTGACATTGGAGGATAGTTGATCTTTGACATGAATGGCTGCTGTCAAATGTCTTGGGTCTATTGCATAGCATTGCTTGACCCTGTTCAGATTTTAAGGGTGACTATTTCCAGTGGCCCACTTGACACTTGTGTCATATCATTATGTTGCAGTTGTGACATTATGTTGCAGTGTACAGCTTCAGGGATGCAATGAATTTCTTACGATTTGAGTTCTTTGAAGTGCAATCTACAGAATGTCTCGATTTTACTGAACTGAATAACTACAAATATATGACCTACTGTTTATAGACAAACAGCAGTGTCATTTCCAGTGCTGCATCAAGTTTGAAAACCATACTCGAACTCTTCAATTCTGAATACAAGAAATCTGGCCTGTCCTCAAATAATGCCAAACAAAACTCGTCGCAATATCCATACCTCAACAACTAAATGTTTTCTACCTTCCTCTACGTGTTGATGAAAAGATTCCGGAATATTTTGAAATTCTTCCCATACCTTGGCTGCAGCGTCTCTCAAAAGGCAACTGTTGACGAGGATCCAATACTGGATCAGCTGCACCAGATCAGCCTGTTGCACTATACAGGCATTGTGTTCTTTTAATTCATTCACAGGATGAAGGCTTTGCTGGCTAGGTTGCCCACCCTTGATTGTTAAGAGTCAACCACATTGCTGAGAGTCTGGAGTCACATGTAGGCCAGACCAGGTAAGGATGATAGTTTCCTTCCTTAAAGTGAACTAGGTGGGTTTTTCCAGCAATTCACAATGGAGTTATGATCATTATTAGACTCACTTCCAGATTTTTTTTTTAAATTGAATTCAGATTCCATCATGTGCTATAGTGGAATTCGACTCCCAGTCCCCAGAACATTATCTGGGTCTCTGGATTAACAGACCAGCGATGATACCACTAGGCCATCACCTCCCCCTTAACAACAAGTCAACAGATATCTTCTTGTACAGTGCAGTTGTCATCACACGCAAGTACTGCACTAAAGTCTAGACTGCGTATCAGTGTGTTAGAAAAATTTCATTGACACAACTACACACCCACAAAATGACGTATCAAGAATGAAAGGTGGAATGCAGTGAGGTACTTAAAACAACTACAGTCCAGGAAAAAGGTACTGAGAAAATTGATAGAACCAAAGGCTGACAAGTACCCTTTTCCTGCTGGGTCTCCTCCTAGGGTCTTGAAAAGGAGAAGGTCAGTCTGTGTTTTAATTTTCCAGAATGCCTTTGATTCACATCAGTTTGGGAAATATTGAGTGATTTCTATTCGAGAAATGAGGGAGACAAAGCATAAAACTACAGGGGCCAGGTAGCCTAATGTTTGCCATAAGGAAAATGCTAGAATCAGTCATTGAGGAAGTTGCAGCAGGGCACTCAATCTCACTGCAATCTGGCAAAATCAACATGTTTTCAGAAAGGGAAATAAGGCTCATCTAATTTATTGGAGTTGTTTGCAGAAGTAACAATATGGATGAAGGAACATCAATACATATGATGTACTTGGATTTAAAAAATGCGTTTGATAAGGTGCCATAGTATTGATTGCTGCATAAACCAAGAATACGTGCCATAACGTACAGTGTGCTATTATAGAGAATTGATGAGCAGTAGGAAACAGTACACATAAGTGGGTTAATTTTGGATTTGCAGGTGTGATGAGTAGAGAGTCACTGGGATCAGTGTTGTTGTCTCAATTATTTACAGTCTATATCGGTGAGTTAGATCAATGGACCAGTTGTATGTTTCTTGAATTTATTGAGGCAAAAGATAGAAGAGTAAATTATGAAAAGGGCACAAGTGTGCAATGAAGTATGGGTAGGCTAAGTCAGAAGGCAAAAAGTTGACAGTGAGACAGGCTTGTCCAACCTATTCTTGTGGGAGAGCCAAATTTCAATTTTTCTTTCACTGTGGGGCTGGTGAGCAGCTATAAGGAGGATAAAATTTGGCACAACAGTAAAGATGAATTTAAGCAAGAGATTTACCATGATTTTAAGCATTAAATTGGAGATGAGTAATTAAAAATAGAAAGTACCGTGAAGCAGATTTGTTTCATTTTGGTCATCTCAGTTAAGAAGCAGAGCTAGAGAAAGAGACAGACTACTCCCCTAGTCCTGATCACCAAGGGTGTTCTGAAGCAGGATCACAGGACCCAAAACATTAACTCTGTTTTCTGTCTACAGATGCTGCCAAACCTGCTGAGTTTCTCCTGCAGTTTTTGTTTTTGTTTCTGATTTCCCGCATCTGCAGTTCCTTTCTCATTTTAGTCTGCAGTACTGTATATAGTTTTGATCTCCTTATTTAAGCAATGACATAACTGCGTTAGGAACTGTTCAAACCAGGTTCACTGGACTAATTCCTGGGATGAAGGGGAATCATGAAAATGGAGAGGAAAAGTTGAGTCCATATTCATTGAAGTTTAGATGAATGGTAGGTGATCGTGTTGAAACATACGAGCCCTGAGAGTATTTGCCTAGGTGGATGCTGAAAGTACATTTTGCCTTGTGGGGGGTGTAGAAAAGGGGATAGGTTTAACAATGAAGAACTTCTCATTTAAAACTGAGATAAAGGTAAATATTATTTTCTGAAAACGGAAAGAACTGTGGATGCTGTAAATCAGGAACAAAAACAAAGTTGCTGGAAAAGCTCAGCAGGTCTGGCAGCATCTGTGAAGGAAAAAACAG
>NC_063342.1:41133462-41170309 GCF_021869965.1 Rhincodon typus | reverse complement strand
ACACACACACACACACAAAAACACACACACACAAAAACACACACAAAAACACACACACACACACTAAATCAATCAGACATAATTTCCCTTTTCATTAAACCATGCTCACTCTGCTTGATTAGGTTATAATTTTCTGAATATTCTGTTGTTACTTCCTTAATAATTGATTCCAATACTTTTCCAACAATAGATGTTAAGCTTAATTGACCTATAGTAACCTGCTTCTTGCCTCTCCCTATTTGAATAGGGGTGTCACATTGGCAGTTTTCCAATCCTCCGGTACTTCTCCAGAATCCAAGGACTTTTGGAAAATTACAACCACTGCATCTGCTGTAGTTGTATCTACCTCTTTTAGGATCCTAGGATGCAAGCCATCAGGGCCAAGGGACTTACCTGCTTTAACCCCATTATTTTGTCTAATACATTCATTGTGATGATACTTAATTCCTCCCCCATATTCTTTAGTATTGATGAAATGTTAACAGAATCTTTCACTGTAAAGACTGATGGGTTGTTGTTATTATCTGACTTGGCATTATTCAAGAGCTGTTATCTTACAGGGAGTTCAGAATTGGTGAATAGAAATGTTGGATGCAAGAGGGGAAAACCAAGGTACCTGGAGCACAGGACAATTGAATTTGAGAATCGAGGGCATATAATGGCAAAGAATGCCAATAATTGAACAGAAAATGTGAAATGTTTGAATTGTTTGGTTTTGCAGAATATGAAATAACTTTTTTGAAGAATTGAAAGTAACAAATAATCTTTTGAAGGAACATAAATATTCTTTTCTCAATACTGTGAAAGAGACTAAATTTAAATGATTCCACAAAAGATTGTCATCTGTGGTCTAAAGAAACTTTGAGAGAATGGAACCATTTGGAATGATTGCACAGGGGTTCATAGAGAGTGGTGGAGGTTTTTAATATGGCATGTACAGTGTAGGGAAGAGAACGGACTTCTATTCCTTCAGATATTTTTAGGTTGCGTTACTGCGATAATTTTCCAATCTTGCCTAGATAGGAGGGGTGTGACAAAAGATGTGTAAAATCTTTCTTTTGGGCTTTGGACTGCTTTAAAAAGACAAGGATGTGGTTTACTTCAGTGAAGGTTTAGTTTCAAGAGGTCAGAGTCATTTCTGAACAATGAGCTAAATGTACCAGACTACAAATTAAGGACATGGTCCATTCCCTGGAGTGTTAATTGACAAGAGGCTTTTGGAGTCTGTGAGGGCAAACATATTTCAATATTAGTTTTCTTTTGATTTCAGAGCAGAGTAAATCACTGAGTTCAGAAACACTTTTTTGTTTCTCTGCTAGTAGAGTAACTATATCAATTAACCAAACAAAATAATATTGCCAAGCTAGGTTCTTTCTGGAATCTGACTTGGCCAACAGCACCATCAGTTGAGATGGGGATGTACCAGCAAATTGGAGGTTGGCACCCTCTTTCAGGGAAGAGTATGAGGAATCTACTGGTAACGAGGTCAAGCAATTTAATGTAGTTGGTAATGGGCACAACTCCATTTGCTTCATCTATAACTGAACTGTACAATTCATACAACAATGAAATCGTATTTGAACCTGGCCTTTTAAGGATGTACAAAATATGAATAGATAAAATGGAGCAATTTTTTATGCATCCCTACTTGAGAAAGTGGTGGTGAGTTGCTGCCTTAAATACCGCAGTCCATTTGGTGTGGACCATGCCATTAGGGAGGCAATTCCAAGATTTTAATATGGCAGTGAAGAATTGATCTATTCCCAAGTCAGGATGGGGAGTGGCTTTAGAGGGGAAAGTGTAGGTAGTTATGTTACTATGTATCTGATATCCTTGTTCTTCTAGATGTTTTTTGTGACTTTAGAAAGTACTGAGGAGTCTCAGTAAATTTCTGCATTGCCCTTTGTAGATGGTACACACTGCTGCTACTGACCATCAGTGGATGGTGGTGCCAAACAAGTGGCCTGCTTTGTCCTGGATGGTGTCAAACTTCTGGAGTTGTTGGCAAGTGGGAAGTATTTGATCGCAGTCCTGACTTGTGCCTTGTATGTTGTGGATAAGTTTTTAGGGAGTCAGTAGGTGAGTTACTTGCTTTAAGATTTCTAGCCCCAGAGCTGTTCTTGTCACCATACTATTTATATGACTAGTCCTGTTTAATTTCTTGCCAGTGATGACCCCAGGATGTTGGAATAGTGGAGTCTTTGGTGATGGTAATGCTATTGGATGTCATGAGTTAATGGTTGGATTCTGTCATTGGTTATTGTCTGGCGTTTGATGCAAATGTTACTTGTCATCCCAAACCTGGATATTTTCTAGGTGTTTCTGCATTTGGACGTGGACAGCTTCAGTATTTTATTCTAATTTGTTCACAGAACATGGGCGTTGCTGGCTAGGTCACTATCCAGAGGACAGATAAGAGTCAACCACGTTAGGCTTTTCTGACAATTGACCACAGCTTCATGATCATCATTAGACTCTTTATTAAGTTTTTTTTTATTACTGAACTCAAATTCCAACATCTGCCATGGTGGGATTCAAACGGGATATCCAGACATTACCGGATCTCTGGATTAGTAGTCTAGTTGTAATAACACTGGGCTGTTGCCTCTCTTTTATGTTAATGCAATTCTCTTCTGGCCTGACGTTTGACATCATCTTAGATTGTAAACAGCAATGCAACCTGGCATTTTCTCTTTCATGAACATCTGTTTTCAAGTAACCCGCATTGCTTCTGATCAACCTTCATAATGTAATAGTAAATGTTCCAACTTTGCTATGTCTTGAACTTTTCTTGTTTGTACGCTACTACCTGTTTTTCCAACCTTTTGTAACTTTTCCATTTACTAAAGCTTTTTATTGTGCAATCATATGGTTTATTTTAGATTTAGGTTGTCTCTTCCAGTAGTTGTTTGCATCCATTTTCTTTTAATTTTTATTGCCCCCATTCTGCCTGGAAGTCCATTTAAGATGTTGATTGTTGTCTACAAGGCCTACCTCTCAAGTTTAAATTTTACTAGCTTGTACTTGTGGCACCTAGACAGATTCCATCAGCATACTTTATAGGCAAATTACAGATTAATGTTTTGTTCTTTATCTCTTACACCTCCACTCCATTTCCTAGATGGCAGTTTTTTTTATTTTTTAGTAGAACTGAAAAAAAACATGGTTTAGAATCACAGATGTACAGCACAGAAACAGACCCTTTGGTCCAACTTGTCTATGCTGACCAGATTTCCTAAATAAATCTAGTCCCATTTGCCAGCATTTGGCCCACATCCCTCTTAAACCTTTCCTGTTCAAATATCCATCCAGATGCCTTTTAAACGTAGTTGTACCAGCTTCCACCATTTCCTCTGGCACCTCATTCCATACATGCACCACCGTCTGTGAATAAGTTTCCCCTTAGTTCCCTTTTAAATCTTTCCCCTCTCACCTTGAGCTTAGGCTGTTTAGTTTTGGACTCCCCCAGCCCATGGAAAAGACCTCCCCTATTTACCCAATCCATGGCCCTCCATGATTTTATAAATTTCTATAATGTCACCCCTCAGCTTCTGACATTCCAGGGTAAATAGCCCCAGCCTACTTAGTATCTCCCTATAGCTCAAACCCTGGCAACATCCTTGTAAATTTGTTCTGAACCCTTTCAAGTTTCACAACATCCTATAGCAGGGAGATCAGAATTGCATGCAGTATTCTAAAAGTGGCCTGTACTGCAGCATCATGACACCTATACTCAACGTACTGACCTATTAAGGCAAGCATACCAAATGCCACCTTCACTATCCTGGCTACCTGGGACTCCACTTTCAAGGAACTGTGAACCTGTACTCAAGTCTCTGCTCAGCAGCTCTTCCCAGGACCTTACCGTGAAGTCTATAGGTCTTGCCCTGTTATCCCTTTCCAAAATGCAGCACCTCACTTTATCTAAATTAAACTCCATCTCTCACTCCTCAGCCCATTGACCTGTCTGATCAAGATCTCATTGTATTCTGAGGTAACCTCCTTTGCTGTCCACTGCACCTCCAATTTTGGTGTCCTCTGCAAACTTACCATATCTTGTATGTTCAATTCCAAATCATATATGCAAATGTTTTGTCAAATCTTTTTGTCTTGCAGTCATCTGTTCATGTGCAAGAAAGTGGACCCGAATGGACTGGCAGACATGCTGAGTTTGGACCCTTTTAAAGGGAGTGGGAGGGAATATTTGCTTAGCCCAAATGAGTCCTAAACGTCAGCTTTCCTGCTTCACTGATGCTGCCTGGCCTGCTGTGTTCATCCAGCTCTACACCTTGTTATCTCCGACTCCACCATCGGCCGTTCCTACTATCTCCTAAAAGCAAAGTTCTTTTTTTCTTCTCCCCCCACCCCACCCCACCCCACCCCAAAAAGGCCTGAACTTAGTGTGTCTGCAGATCTGTTCAGGTCTATTCAGGCATTTTTTTTTCCCCCCCAAAGGGCTTTCATTGACCTGAAAGTGTATGTAACCAAAAATATCCTTCAACTGGAAAACAGTTTGTTCCATAGTTTTCAACTGAAGAATTCTTGACCTGTAATTCTATCATTAATCTGTTTACTCTTATCTTGCAAAAATCCTCACTGAATTCGGGATTGTCTCTCACTTTAGTGTCATTAACTGAGCATGATGTAATGGGGTGCTGGTAGTGTCACCAGCCCAGTAATTTACACGGGTTTAAATCCCACACCTGATGAAATTAAAAGATTGCTTAATGGATGCCATTAACAATTGTATGTTGTTGCAAAAACCTATCTGGTTCACTAATATCTTTTTAGGGAGTGACACCTGCCATCCTGGCGTTGTTTTACTTACCTGTACCTCCAAACCCATAGTAAGCCTACTGATTCTTAAGAGCCCTTTGAAATGCCACAGTAAATCACTCAGTTATATTATACAACTATGGAGTCTAAACAAAGGAATCAAACTGGGTTAAACATTTGGTATTGGTGTAGCCTCTGAAATCACAATGGGAAACAGCTCTGTCAACCCTCCAAAGCCTTCCTAACCTGTATTTGGGGCTTGTGCCAAAAATTGGAAGAACTGCTGCACCGTAACTGCAACACCGTAACTGCAATATAGTCATGCTCACTGTCTGTTATGTCCTCTATACCACCATTCCCACCTCTGGGTATGTCCTTTCCTACTGGCGGGATAGTTCCATCAGACATGGCAGTGCAGTAGTATACAGTTGAGAAGGAGTTTCCCTGGGAGTCCTCAACTTTGATTTGTGACCCCATGAAGTCACCTGACATCTTATCACATAGGCTAGCAAAGATCTGGCTACCGGCTACCAACTACCACCCCTCCATGAGCTGCTGATATGTACTGGTCTGTGATGAACAAATTTGGAGGAAGGATTGAGGATGTCAAGAGCACAGTGTATTTTGAGTGGGAACTTCAGTGTCTACCATCAAGTGGCTTGGTAGTAGTGTTATTAATTAAGCTGGTTGAAAGGACATCGCTACTAGATTGGGTCTGTGGCAGTTTGTGAGGGAACCAACAAGATGGAAGGGCCTATTTGGCCTCACCTGTACTAATCTAAACTTACCTGTCAAAGATGTATTGGCACATATGACCACCACACAATCCTTATGCAGCATCATGTTGTGTGGGACTATCATTGTTTTAAATGGAACAGACCATACATATCTAGCAACTCAAACCTGAGCATTCATGAAGTGGGCAATCAGCCAAATTGTGTTCAATAACAATTAATAACTTCACTGCCCAGCATCTCCCATTTTACCATTACCATCAAGCCAGAAGATTGCAGAGAGCATATCAGAAGCGTGAACAGGTGAACCTAAAAATTAGGTGTCAACCTCATGAAGCTACAACACAAGGCTACTTGCATCCAAACAGCAGAAGCAGTCTCCTCCTGAAGTCCCCAACACCCCAGATGTGATACTTAGGCAATTCAATACATTCTATGTGATATCAAGAAACTGATTACTTAAAAAGCTATGAGCTCTGACAATATTCCAGTAATGGTCTTGAAGATATGCTCCAGATCTAACTGCAGCCCTAGCCATGCTGTTTCATTACAGTTACCCCGCAATGTGGAAAATTACCTGTTTTCCCTGTTCAAAAAAAACAGGATAGATCCAACCCAGCAAATCATTGCTAGATTAGTCTGCTCTCAATTGTCAATATGATGAAAGGGATCATGAACAGCTTTCAAGCGGCATTTGCAAAGGAGTAGTTCAGATTAGATTCGACTAACACCACTGAGCTCATGACAGTTTGAGTCCAAACATGGACAGAAAAGGCTGAACTCGAGGTGAGGGAGTGAGTGCCCTTGGTATCAGGGAGCCCTAGAAAAACTGAACCCAATTGCTACTGAAGGAAGAAGTTTTTGGTTGGCATTGTACTGAGCACATAGGAAGACTGCTGTAGTTGTTGGAGGTCAAAATATCTTAGCTGCAGGGTGCCCAACCACTTTGAGCTGCTTCAATAATGATCTTTCATCCATTGTAAGGTCATAAGTGGGGATGATTGCACAATGTTTACCATTCATGACTCCTCGTGCTAAACCAGCCTGTGTCCAAGTGCAGCAAGACCTGGACAACATCTAGGTTTGGCAAAGTTCTCTATTATTGCTGCCTCATGAACTGGTGGTCAGTCCTGAGGGACATAGCTGGTAGACTGGGCTTTCTGTAGATGATATGTGAAACAGTAAGTAGGGGTATAACTTAGTTGACCTGACCCTCACCAATCTACCTACTGCAGATGATCTATTTATAACAGTACTGAGAGGAAGATCAGCTCACCATCTTTGAAAGTGAAGTCCTGTTGTCTTACTGTGTATAATTAAATGTTAAATATTCGCTACCATTGTGGTAATGAAAAAAAAGCCCAGGTTACTGTAGTCAACATACACTTTTGGAGCTATGGATATTAATGATAGAGGCTATGCAGAAATCTTTCCTTTTCTTACTGTAATATTACCATGTTTTTTAAGGATTTATAAGTTGATACTCAAACTGTTTTCATGGAGTAAAGCTTAAATCTGGAACTTCTGACTCAGACAGAGGACATTAACACTGCACCAAAGAGCACTGTGAGAAAGATATAGAGGAATGCATTATCAGGGAATTTATAAACACAAGTTGAATAAGGATGGAGGTATTGTTGGATCTGATTCAGGGAAATGAAGTATATCAGGTGGATTAATTTCTAAATCCCTACTCTGCAGAAGTCTGCACCAGCTCTTAGACCATACCCCCCTCTATACTAATCCTGCATTTACCGTGTCTAATCCACCTAATCTGCACAGCCATGGACAGTATGGGTAATTTAGCATTGCCGATCCACCTAACATTCACATCTTTGCTCTGTGAGAGCAAACCCATGCAGACATTGGGAAACTGCGCACTCCACACAGTCATTCGAAACAGAGTTCCTAGCGCTGTGAGGCAGCAGTGCTGACCATTGTGCCACCTTGTAAGTTGTAGCAAAATGTTTAGGGAACCACATCAACTTACATTTATACAATATCTTGAGCATCATAAAATGAACGAGGTTGTTTCACAACAGCATGAAAAATCAAAATATAACAAAACCATGACAGGAGATGGGGGAGGTCTTAAAGAAAACACAACAGAGAGGTAGTGTTGTCTGTGATAATTCAATATTACAGTTGCTTAAGTCGAACAAATTTAAGTACTGGCCATTACAGAGATGTATGGGGCAAGGCCACAGAGGGAATTGAAGGATGACAACTTTAAAATCAAAATTCTACTTGACTGGATGCCACTGTTGCTCAGTAAGTACAGGGTCAATAAGTGAATGGTATCTGGTGCAAATTAAAGCATGAACTGCAGTGTTTTAGATGACCTCAAATTTATGAGGGGTAGAATGTGGTGCAGTGAAATAATCATGTTGAGGAATTTTACATGAATGGGGATTGCAGTAACAGTTGCACTGATACATGGATGAAGTCCGGCAATATGCTGGAAATGACAAAAAGTGTCTTCAGTGATGGTGTGAAATGAGGTTGAAAATTCATCTTTGGGTCAAATGTGACACCAAAATTGTGAACACACTAGTATAATCTCGCTGCTTCTAGGGAGAGGGATGTAGTCAGTAATTAGGGAACTGAATTTGGAACAAGGGTTGAAAACAGTTACTCCCAATCTTGTCTGTAGTATGCACTGTGCATTGTTGATGGAAGGAATGAAAATACACTGCAGCAATTCACTGTGACTCCTTTGACAGCAGTTTCTAAACCTGCAAACTATGCCAGCTGGGACTGAGGCAGAAGCTGCATAGGGATGCCACCAACAATAGGCTTTCTAAGTTATTCACCACCTTGATTTAGATCTATGTTCTAATTGCTTCAAAATACAGGCACTCCCTCCCTAACACTCATCAACTGCAGAATACCATACATCATCACAACCTTCTCAAAGGCTGTAAGGGATGCATAATAAATGCTAGTCTTGTCAGCACCAGCCAAATCGCAAGAACAAAAGTCATTTGGTCATACAGAAATTGTCTATTGCTGACTACATTTTGTCAAAGCTTGGGTTTTTCCAGGCCTGACTAATCCTTTTGCTGTTTCCTGTCTTCATGCCAGGGGGTCTGTCCCATTTTTTTTTAAGTTGACTCATCTGTAGCAATTTTTTTGATGGTCTGGATTTGCATACAGGTCAGATTGGGAAGAATGACCAATTTCCTTAGTGAGCCAGGTGGGTTTTACAATAGTTTGGTATTTTTGTGATTGCTGTTACCAGGATTTGCTTTTTATTTCCCGATTCACTGCAAGTTAGCTAAATTTATTTTCCCCAGCTAGTGTAGTGCATTTGAACATTTAATTGAACATTCTTTCAAGGCTCTGGATTAGCCGTCCCTACCACCAGAGGAACCTTCTACCTTCATTCTTCTGAACACCCCCATCCACCCATGTTGTTAAATATGCTGTGAATCCCCATAAACAACAGTGGTGCTATTGATGGCACACTCAAATGAAGCAGTGATTTGAAGGCACTCACCTCTGGAATTTTTGTCCATGTGTGTTTTGTAATAAGGTCATGGGTTGATCAGCCCTGGTGAAACCTAAACTGTGTCAGTGTGCAGGTGCTACGTGATAGCATTACTGATGACTGAGAATAGTGATAGGTGTTAATTGGATTGGATTTTCCCTGCTTCTTTTCTACAAGATGTGCCTAGGCTATTATCCGCACTGTCAGGTAGATGCAAGTGTAACTACACTGAAACAGCTTAGTTAGGGGTGTGGCAAGTTCTGGAGCACCCATCTTTAGTCCTAATGCTAGAATGTTGTCAGGCTTCATAGCCTTAGCAGTATCCAGTGCCTCCAATCATTTTTTGATGTGAATTAAATCGAGTCAGCTAAAGACTGACGTCTGTGATCGGGCGGGGGGGCTCCAGTGGAGGCCAAGATGGGTTATTCACTCAGTATTTCTAGCTGAAGATTTTTGCAAATATTTCAACTTTACATTTTGCACTGATGTGCCAGGCTCCCATAAATTTGATGGAAGTATTTGAGGAGGCCTTGGCTTGCACCTGTGTTTGCTGTCTGGGCTGAGAATAAGGCCACAACCAGAAAGGAAAAATGGAGAAAATACAACTCCAAAGACAAATTTTTACCAAGTGATGTATTTGAAGAGTTTACTGTAACTTACTACCTATATATTTTCATATACACAACAAACTTGAGATCCATTTCTGTCAATTACTATTATCATACTATAAGATGGTTCACTGCAGAATTAACCCAGGGTTTCCACACTATTTCTCACTTTGCACCAGCTTAGTAAGCTCATGATGTGAAGGGTGAAATATAATCCTACATGATTATTTTCTAGAGTAAAACTACGTAGTGCCTTTGCAAATGGTGGTACAAATCCCTAATTACTCCACTGCATACAACCAAATCAGCATGCTATTTTTAATAATCTCTCAAAAATACAGTTCCAGTTTTGCCAGTCACTACACCCTATTCTAAGTTTACTGTCCACCTGTCTAGCTTGTTGCTGGGAAGCTGCAGTCAAACAGCCCAACAACATTTACCAGAGATTAAGAGCAACAGCCACAAATTAAGTTTTTTTTTTTAAAAAGTAATTTTTATTGTGCCAAATTTATGTAAATACACGAAGAAACTAGTTCTCCTTTTCCTGGACAGTCTTGGTACCACGCAGTCTACCGGTACGACGAGCAGCAATGAGACCAACCTTGCGACCAGCTGGAGCATCTCTTCTGATGGTTGATGGCTTCCCGATGTGCTGATGGTTACCACCACCAAAAGGATGTTCTACAGGCTGAGGAAGAAAATATTTGTTTTAACAAATCCCATATGCCACAAGTCCTGTAAAGCCCATTATATAAAAATCAATATGGAAATAAATCAGGCCATTTGATGCTTGAATTCCCCACGTCCAGCAGTCCTGATCCTTCAGACAAGACAGGATAGGCTCAGACTGTTCCTCATAGCAGGGGAAAGTCTAGAACTGGGTTCACAGCAGCTGAGTTAACCATGAAGGACTCTCTCTCTCTCGCTCTCTCAAACCCTCCCCTTGCCATGGGTGTGGTGACCCTCAAGTTCAAGTAATATATGAGTTGTGTCTCTCTAATGGGAGAGCAGCCCTATCATCCTCTGGGAGTATGGTAACTTTACATCCTTATATTCTGTACTTACCCACCTCCAGTCTCACTGCACCTATTTTCACTCTTTAGAAACTCCCTGTTCTATTCTTTTCAGCCCCCACATCAGAGACCTCTCTTACAGTTCACTGAAGGTAAGTGCCACAGATTCACAATCCATCGATACTGTTTCTAATTTAATGCTTTTTCCACACTGCTTACAATACTGGCATTTTTTGTGTCATCAAAATTGGAAAAGGGTATCATCAGCTTTGTTATTAATAATAATGAAAGGTTGAGGATCCAACACTAACTCTTGGAAGGTATCACTGATCACATCTTGCCAATTAGAATATTTGTCCATTATTCCTACTTTGGTTCCTGCCACTCAGTCAAAATGTATTTATCCAGGTCAATAATTAACCCTCAATCCCGTAAATTTTAGCTAAAGGTTCTTAGGACATACTTCACTAAATGCCTTCAGGAACTAATTTCCCAATTAGTTACAAATTCAAGATGTTCCGTAAACAAATTGTCAGTTGTAGGACCTACATTTCCGGAGATGTTATCAGTAGATTCTCCGATTTCCCTTTATCATGTTTATTAAATAGTGAGATTCACTTTTTTTTATAAAAGCAAAAAGAAACACTTCATGAATCAAAGGGATGATGTGTGGACAAGATCAGAAATCACACAACACCAGGTGAGAGTCCAACAGGTTTATTTGAAAGCTTGTAAATAAACCTGCTGGACTATAATCTGGTGTTCTGTGATTTCTGACCTTGAATCAAAGGGAATTTGGAAGACTCTAAATGTTGCACCTGCAACAAGTTTACCCAGTTCCTTAAAAACATTAAAAACTACTTTGGGCTGTGCTGGAACCTTAGAGGAAGTTTGACTTGACAAGCTCGGGGAAGGAAGGGATGCAATCTTACAGACAGTATTTTATAATTTTTTTAAAACTTATTATGACCAAAGGGGAATGGATTTAAGATAACATAATACAAATATGATGCTGCAAACTATCATAATGCAGGAACAGTAAGCAACTTTGGCTGATGAGAGCAAATTACGTCAATGATTTACATGGTCCGGCCAGATCTGGTCATAAATGGTAAACTACTTTAAGCTTGCATACATGGACTTTTAAAATTAGACTGCACTAGGGAAAATGGAAATAGATGTCAGATCATGTCAAATCTGAAGCAGCAGCTAGTGTGTGAATGGACACATTGTGAATTGAAGGAAAATTCTTAGAAATTATAATCCAAAACTACCTTAGATCAGCATGTTACTAACACAAATTTGCATTCATATAGACCTTAAACATAGAAAAATGTTTAAAGGCACTTCAATGCAGCATGATCAAACCAAATTTGACATCAAGTCAAAAAGGATAAAAAGAATGGCTAAAATCTTGGTTCAAATTGCAGGCTTTTAACAATACTTCTGAATTTGCTGAAGAGAATAGAGAAGTGGAAGTTTTAAGGGACTGCAGAGCTCATAAAAGGCACAGCTGCTATCAGTTGAGCAAAGGGTCTGGGAGTACAACAGTTCAAATTTGGGAAACGGCAGTTTTTGGCAGGACGGCATTGCTAACAGTCATTTTTAATGTGAGATTGTCAAAGAATGGGCATTCTTGTAGAACCTGACAATGTCTGATGCTGTTACAATGGAACAGAATGTAAATGAGCAATGTCAGGCAACCACGAACAGCTTGTTGTAAGCTTCAGAGGCCGTACTGTGGCAAGAGAACCACTGATGATTTGCTGGAGGGAACAAAGTGACGACATTATAATTTTGATCAAGGGAGTGAACTGTTACATGAAGCTGATGTTGTTGACCAAATCAGACTAGAAAAATCAAAATGGACAAGGAACAATAGCAAATGTTGATTTGAGATTTGGATTAAGACTGTATTTGAGAGGATAAGAAACCTGAGAGATATTCAAATAAACAAAGAACCGCCAAGCCTGGAAATCTGAAACAAAAACAGAATTGCTGTATGAACTCAGCAGTTCTGCAGCATCTGTGGGAATAATGCTGAGTTAACATTTTGAGTCCAGTGACTCTTCATCAGAACAGTTATTCGAATCCTGAGCACCAGGATAAGTGGATGTGATCTGTGATCTTTCCCCTAGGAGAACGATTGCCTGGAGACAGTGGTAGCAGGAATTTCCAAGAATATTGAGGTTGAGAGTGTTTTTTGGATGAGTGGTAACAATTGAAAGGGAAACAGAACAGCATCCAAGTAAAGGGGACAGTGTCAGTTTCCATAGGTGCCAGCATGAGAATTTATGTGGTCTGCGGTTTACCAAGAATGAGGCAAGGAGAGCAGGAGATGAACAATCACTTACATTCATAGCCACACCACGAACACGTGGCCAGCAGTTTCTCTTAGCCTTGTATTTGTGATATGCCCGACCCGCCTTCAGTATGGGCTTATCAATACGACCACCACCAGCAACAACACCTGAAACCAAAGTAAATACTTAACTAGCACAATACAAAAATTATACTGTAATCAGCTTCAGTAACCCAATATTCTTATGTTACAAATCCAATTGTTTCAATATTGTGTTGCCAAATTCAATTACTTTTATTGTACCAACTCTTACATAACTAAATATCAAGATACTGAAACAATGTATTACTTTTTTGATTAAATTAGACAAACAACTAACTATAACACACACAAGCTATAATAAATGATAAAGCACTGTTTAAACAATTTTGAACTAATTTTTATTTGTGTAAATATTTACACAATACATTTTAAGTCTAAACCAAGTGCTTCCCTTTACTTAGTTGTGTATGTAGTTCAAGTTAAAAGCAATAAACTGCAAAGGAGTTGAATTTTTTTTGCGTAACAGTCAACTGAATTTTTTGAAGACCTTTGTGAAAATTGTCAAAACAAGTAAATCTTACCAACAATAGCTCGATTCGCGGAGGAAACAACTTTCTTAGAACCGGATGGCAACTTGACACGACTTTTCTTAGTCTCAAGATTGTGGGAAATGACTGTGGCGTAATTACCAGAGGCACGGGCAAGTTTGCCACGGTCACCTGGCTTCTCTTCCAGGCAACACACAATGGTGCCTTCTGGCATAGTACCCACAGGAAGGACATTTCCAATGTTCAACTGAGCTGCAAGCAAGGAAAAATTTGCAAGTTTGAGTCAACTGTTTTGGTATGATTGTCAAATATTTTTCCAATATATGCTGCTTAGTTATATTAATTAGGAAACAGTTACAGAAATGGGGGCATCAGGGAAAAGCAAAAGGCAGCATCATTGATTAGTTGTTTTAACCCTTTTTAAAAAAAATGTAATGGTGTTCCCACACCACCCTGCTTCTTGCTGAAGCCAGATTAAACATGCATTAATGTAAAAAGCCACAAGTGTGAAGATGATGAGACTGGGAAGAGGGGTGCATGTACAGATAAAGAAAAAAATTGGAAGCAAGGTTCTAAGTAGACAGGAGAGCATCTGTTCAGCAACACTGGGACAGGCACTCCAGGTTTTTATGGCAACTGAAAAGTAGACTCCATGGCCCCAAAGAGAGAGAGGAAAGAGAGCACCCAAGTGTTTATTTGTAGAAATCCCATTCATCTTTCCAACTATCCAAAAAACACTTTCCAGCTTTTTTTAAAAGCACCTTCAAAACTACAAGCGACATGAGGCAGTCAAGATAGCACCAATGGACTACAGCATCACTTTGAAGTAATAAAGGATTGAAGAATGGTAACAGGACAGATGCATTATTTCACTTGGAATTATACTCAAGATAGGGATGACAGAAAATTCAAGCGTCATGCCTGGACAACTAATTTAGAGTCGTAGAGTCGTACAGTCATACAGCACAGAAACAAACCCTACAGTCCAACCAGTCCATGCTGACCGTAATCCGAAACAAAACTAATCCCTCCTGCCTGCGCTTGGCCCATATCCCTCCAAACAGTGCTTATTCATGTACTTATCAAAATGTCTTTTAAACATCGTATCTGTACCCGCATCCACCACTTCCTCTGGAAGTTGATTCCACACATAAACCACCCTCTGTGTAAAAAGAAAATTGCTCCTCATGTCTTTAAATCTTTCTCCTCTCACCTTAAATATATGTCCCCTGGTTTTGAAATCTGCCACCCTAAGGAAAAGACACCTGCCATTCGCCTTACCTATACCCCCCATTATTTTATAAACTTCTATAAAGGTCACCTCTCAACCTCCTCTAAGTTCCAATGTTAAAAAAAGGTCCCAGCCTCTCCTTATAAATGAAACCATCCAGTCCCAGCAACATCCTGCCAAGTGTCTTTTGAACGCTCTCCGACTTCATAACATCCTTCCTATAACAGGGCGACCAGAACTAGACATTACTCCAGAACAGGCCTCAGCAACATCCTGTACAACCTCAACATAATATCCCAACTCCTACATTCAAAAAGGTCCTAGCAATGAAGGCAAGCATGCTAAACACCTTCATAACCACCCTGTATATACATGTTGCAAACTTCAAAGAATTATGTAGCTGAACCCCAAGGGTGCCTGTTCCACAACACTACCCAAGGCCCTACTTTTAACTAAGTCCTGCCCTGTTTGTTTTACCAAAAAATGTAATATCTCATATTTACCCAAATTAAACTCTATCTGCCACTCCTCAGCCTAATGAATCAAGATTTCTTTATAATCTTAGATAACCTTCTTCAGTGGGCACTCTACCACCAATTTTGGTGTCATCCACAAACTTACTAACCATGCCAGTTTTCATCAAAATCATTTAGATAAAATGATCAACAAAAGTGAATCCAACACCAATCCATTGAACACCACCAGTCACAGGCCTCCAGTGTGAAAAATAACCTTCTACCATCATTCTCTATCTCTTGCTGGGAAGACAATTTTGTATCCAATTGGCAAGCTCACCCTAAAACCAATGCGATCTATCTTTTACTAATTGGTCTACCAATCAAAACTTTGTCAAAGGCTCTACTTAAGTCCCAATAAACAACGTCTATCATGCTGCTCTGAATCTTCTTGGTTACTTTGTCAAAAAACTCAATCAAGTTGGTGGGAGACAATTTCCCTCTCACAAAACCATGCTGACTATCCCTAATCTTTCCTGGTCTTTCCCAATGCATACAGCTCCTATTTTTCAGGATCACCTCCAACAATTTACCCACTGTTTAAGTCACACTCACAGGCTTGGTTCAGACTTCTCCTTACGTCCCTTTTTAAACAAAGGTAAAACATTAGCCATTCTCTACTCATCTGGAACTTCATCCATAGTTTTAGATGGTACAAATATTTCTGCAAGGAGCCCCAAAATTTCTTTCCTAACTTTCCACAACATCTTGGCATCCACAAGATCAGGTCTCAGAGATTTATCCACTTTATAATTTTCTAAGACCTCCAGCATTTCCTCTTATGTAATGTCAGCCAATTTCAAAACGTGAATATTTCCCTGAGTTCTCTAGCCTCCGTTTCTTTCTCACATTAAAAACTGACAAAATATTTATTTAGTCTCTCCCATCTCCTGAGGTTCAACATGACCTCTGATTTTTAAAGGAGCCCTATTCTCTCTCTAGTTGCTCTCTTGCTCTTAATGTACTTGTAGAATCTTTTTGGATTTTTTTTACCTTATTTGCCACAGTTATCTCATATCCCCCCTTTGCCTTCCTGATCTGAAATGTGCGTTGCTGCCACATCGCACCATCATCCCAAAATGTTTAATAAAAGCTTCTATCACAGTTTTGGAACTTGGATCCTTCATAACTTTATTTCAATAGTTACCTTTTCCAGGAACTAACTAACTAACTAAGACCAGAGTTAATGCAGAACCTATCTGGTTTGTTTGATTAAATTATTTACCAAAAACCATAATAAGACCTTAAACTACAGGAGCAAAATCAGGACATTCAGCCAAGCAAGTCTATTCTGCCATTCAATCATGGCTGATTTGCTTCTCAACTCCATTCTCCTGCCTTTCCCCATAACCCTTGATCCCCCTTGTAATCAAGAAACTGTCTTAAATACATTCAATGTCTACGCCTCCAAAGCCCTCTGTAGTAATGAGTTCCATAGAGAAATCACTTCCTGGCTGAAGAAATTTCTCTCCATCTCAGTTCTATAGGGTCGTCCTTTCACAGTGAGTCTGTGCCCCAGGTCTGAGTCTCTCCTACGAGTGGAAGCATCTTCCCTCAACCTTCTAAACTCCAAGTACAGACCCAGAGAGTCCTCAACTGATCCTTATATGACAAGCACTTCATCCCCAAGATCATTCTTCTAAACCTACACCGGACTCCCTCCAACATCTGCACATCTTTCCTTAGATGAGGTCCAAAACTGCTCACAATATTTCAAATAGGGTCTGAACAGAGCCTTATCTGAGGGGATATATCTCTGCTTCTGTATTCCGACCCTCTTGAAATGAATCCTAACATTGCATTTGCCTTTCTTACTGCCAACTGAACCTGCAGGTTAACGTGACGAGAATCCTGATCTAGGACTGCCAGGTCCCTTTGCACTTCAGATTTCTAAAGCCTTGCCCCGTTTAGAAAATAGTCTTTGCATCTGTTCTTCGTGCTAAAATTTATAACTTCACTTTGCCAAACTACATTCCATCTGGCACTACTTTGCCCACTCGCCTTGCACGCCCAAGTCCTTCTGCAGCCTTCCTGCTTCACAACACTATCTCTCCTTCCACATATCTTGTGTCATCTGCAAACAGAGCAACAATTCCTTTGTCCAGATCACTAGTGTATAATGTGAATAGCTGTGGTCCCAACACTGACCCCTGTGGAACCCCACTAGGCACCAGCTGCCATCCCTAAAAAGACCGCTGAAATTCACTAAATTTCATATTTACATATATCAAAAAAATCAATTATATAATTTCACACATCTTACCCTTCTTGCCACAGTAGATAAACTGACCGGTGTGAATACCCTCTGCTGCAATGAACAGCTCAGTCCTCCTTTTGAACCTGTAAGGATCTCGGAACACCACCTTTGCTAATGGAGCACCACGACCAGGGTCATGAATTATATCCTGCAAAGTAAACCAGAAATCTAATTACGTTATAATTAGTACTGCCATAAATTTAGCTATTTAAGCTGCTGTGAATTTTGAGAAATGTTTATTGTTTAATCCTTAAACATGAGAAGGGAAAGATTTAAAAAGGAAACGGAGGTCGATGCATGTATGGAAGAAGCTGCCAGAGGAAGTGGGGAGAGGTGGGTACAATTACAACATTTGAAAGGCACCAGGATGGGTACATGAATAGGAAGGGTTCAAGAGAGATATGGGTCAAATGCTGGGAAATGGGACTAGATCCGTTTAGGATATCTGATCAGTGTAGACAAGTTGGATTGAAGAATCTGTTTCTGTGCTGTATTACTGTGATTTATTTAATCCCTATATTAAAAAAATTCCATTCTTAAATGAATACTTACCTTGACGATACCCTTAATATAACCATGACGTTCAGCAAAATCCACAGCTCTCAACTTTGCAGGACCTTTCCTGTGTTTCACATGAGCTTTGAAGACAGAGCCTGCACCCTTTCTCTGACCTCTAATTACACGACCCATTATGCAGCCTGTAAATACAAAAATCCAGTCTAAATATGTTTCCCCTCCTAAAACTATCCTAAAAGTTAAAATAACATGGATAGTATACAAATTTCAGAACTATTGAAATTTTGCATCCAGTAAATTAGTCAGTAAAATGTAAAATTACAGGTATAAGAAAAAAATGGCCCAGATATTCTGATGGAACAGCACAAATTAGAGTTGCAAATGAGAACCATATGGAATCCCAGACTCCATGGAAACTGCCCAGGAAATTAAAGATTCCGATGGTTCATTTGACACTCCAGAAGAATCTATCAGAGGCAGAAAACTCATATAGTTCCACTGTTGGTTACCCCAGGAAAAGTTAGATGAATAAAAACCTAGTTCAACTACTCGTCAATGTTAAGCTGAACGCCCAACCACACCTGACAATCACTTACCATCTCTGGCATCAAAATTCTGTAGTCCCCTCCTCAACACATTCTTTGATATACCCATAGCAATCTATCATTTAGCTAGCACCCTAACCTCAAATGCCTATCCTTTTACAGTATTATCAAAATGTTTGGTTATTTGGATAACACAAGTAAGTGGGTAAATATATGGCAGATGCAGTATCATATGTAACAATGTGAAGTTGTCCACTTTGATAGCAAAAACAAAGAGGCAGATTTTCATCTGAATGGCAGTAAAATTGGAGAAGAGATCTGGGAGTCCTCAGGCACTTGTTTTGTAAAGAAGCTGGCGAAGGAAATTATATGATCATAAAACCATAAGATGTAGAATCAGGCCATTATGGCTTTTCTTGTTAGTTTTTAAGTCTTTGAAATCTACAATCACAGGTTGTTATTCTGCTCTTTGTTTTCTTAATACTGAGCTCGTATTTCTTTTTCCCAGATCTTTTACAAATCGCACTGTAAGTAATCATGCAAGTGCAGCTGGCAAAGACACCAATTACATTTATCTACACATCAAGAGGATTCAACTACAGGAGCAAGAATGTTTTGTTAAGACCATACCTGCAGCAGTGTGCGCAGTTTGGTCTCCTTATGTGAGTAAGAATGTTCTGGCTATTAAGGGAGTGCAAAGAAGGTTTACCAGACTAATTTGTGTGATGACAGGATTGACACATGGGGAAGAGACCGGACTATATTCACCAGAGCTCAGAAGAATCAGGAGAGACCTCATAGAAACCTTTAAAAATTCTAAAAGATTAGAGGGTGGATGCAGGAAGGATGTTCCTGATGACCACCAGGGAGTCCAGAACCAGGGGTCATAATATAAGGATTAGGTCTTGGATGAGGGAAAACAAATTCTTCACCCAAAGAACGGTGAGCCTGTGGAATTATCTGCCACAGCAAGATGTTGAGGGCAAAACATTGAAGACTTTTGAGAATGATGTAAATATAGCTTTTAGCACTAAAGGGATCAAATGAGACCAGCCATGATCACGTTGGTTGGTGGAGCAGACTGAACGGCCTACTCCTGTTCCTATTTTCTACGCTTCTATGCTGCTGGACATTTAAATCTCAGGTCATGGCACACTCACTGCTGCAAGAGGACGTCGTTTGACTTCTCCGCAGTAACCTTCACTAGGAGGAACTGTTGCTTTTAGCTACTCACGGCATTTCTAAAAGACCCGGGAAAGAGAAATACTAGCTCAGTATTAAAGAAAACAAAGAGCAGAATAACAACCCGTGATTGTAGATTGCAAAGACTTAAAAACTAACAAGATACGCAATAATGGCCTGATTCTACATCTTATGGTTTTATGATCTTATAATTTCCTTCGCCAGCTTCTTTACAAAACAAGTCTGAATTCAATTTATTCTCAATTCTTCCACTGGCAATAACCTAACCTAACCTAACCTCAAATCCGTGTTAGTACAAAATATACCAAATCAGGAAGGCAGGAAAAGATTAAAACCTTTATCGCTGTTACTTATCCCCAAATGCAGCGTCTTCACACCCGGGGGCTCCATGTTACTGGCAACAGGCCCCGCGATCGAAGATGTATTTTAAACTGCCACATATCCGGACATTCGATAAAATACATTCTCAGCAGAAACACCGACATGACGCTGACTAACTTTGTTGAACAATATTAGCCGGATGGCTGTTTGAACAGGGGATTAGAGTCGGATTGTCACCGTTTACCTCTCACCATAACGTCCTTACCTCAAGCACTGTCCAGGCGAAAGGAAGTCACTCTCCACCGCGCGACTACTTCTTCCGGACCCGTGGACATCTTCAGTAACATTAGATATCTCCACAAATAATGTATTAAAAATAAAAGATGATTCTTTTGAAGGCAAACCGAGAACGATATTTGTCAAAATTAAAAACATTTTAAAATTGAACGGCAAGTTGTTTGCGCGGCTTGATATTGCATGATGGGTATTGTAGTTTCTTTACTTCCGTTCCCGTTGGGCCTGTGGCCTTTGGGCTGTCAATCAGCTTCTTGGTTTCTGAGAACTCCCAATTTACAGGCAAGGAGCTGCATTATCCAAAAAGAATCAACAGTTTCTTTCCAGTATCAAGGACAAGCATAATGAATATTTTATTTTCAAAAATTGAAATTAAAGATTTTCTTTTCTGTTAGTACAGTGTTGATATGTTAGCCTCTTTTTGCAAAGGATGTTTTATTCATAAATTATCTGAACGAATATCCCAAAAATTCAAATTAGACATTGCACGAAATGCAATAAAATACAACCTTTCTTCATTGAATATGCTGCACCCTTACTTGCCACAATCCAATTGCATCATTTGTGACATTTATTGCCTTCAGCATCAAATCTAAATTAAACCAGGACTGTAATCACTTTGTCATTGATGCTGCCTTGAATTTACCCATTTAAACTGTTGCAATTTTTGAGAACAGTTTATTACTTCAGTTCTTAAACATTTAATTCCATGGATACAAAAATTTTTAAAAATGAATTTTCCTTCTTAAATGAATTCTTGCCTTCACAATGCCATTCATATGACCATGACATCAGCAAAGTTCCCAGCCATTGACTTTGTAGGACCTTTTTCATGTTTCTGAGGGATTCTACAGCACCTTGGTAAATAAAACATCCTTTGCAAAAAGAGGCTAACATATCAACACTGCACTGACAGAAAAGAAAATCTTTAATTTCAATTTTTGAAAATAAAATATTCATTATGCTTGTCCTTGATACTGGAAAGAAACTGTTGATTCTTTTTGGATAATGCAGCTCCTTACCAGTAAACGTAGGGCGCCTGTAAACTGGGAGTTCTCAGAAACCAAGAAGCTGATTGACTATAGGGCTTTTCCCCACTGTGCCTTTGCGGTGGCTGCCCCAAGCTTTAGTGCATTCCTCAGCACACAGGCCTCCTGAAGATTAGAATTTGCCAGTCTACAAAACTCAGTTGGAAACAACTCTTTGCAGTAGAACACCAGCAAATCGTTGGACAGACCAAAGTGCACCTTTCACTGAGATGTCCAACAGCCAAGCTATGTCCTGGCACTCGTTTGAAAGTCCTTGTGGTAAGGCATTCTGCCAAATTATTTTGATAGTCTGCTCAGAGAAACCACCTGACTGGATCAAGTATCTCCTTTTTTTGCAGGAGCTCTTAAGATGTTAGGTGCTGACCACTGCCTAATGGACTAGTCATCAAAAGGATTTTTCTGTCAACATTTCCATGAAGGACAGGAGATACAATATGATCCAACTATTTGAATAGTGATCCTATGGAAGGATAGTGAACCTGCAGAATTCTGTACCATTGAAGGCGGTGGAGGCTAAGACACTGAATATATTCAAGAAAGAGATAGATACATTCTTAGATTTTAAAGACATTGATAGGTATGGAAAAAAAGCAGGAATATAGCATTAAGATAGAGGATCAGTCATGATAATCTTGAATGGCAAAGCAGGATTCGAGAACCAAATGGTGAATTCCTGCTCCTTGTTTCTATATTTCCATGACCTGGAGTGGCCAAATTCATTTCTCTGCAACATTAGAACCTCAACGCACTATGACACATGGTATTTGATTTGATACACAGCTTGATGTAGACACAAACAAAGGTAGCCATCAGAATGAGGGCAATCATAGAATCCCTACAGTGTGGAAAGAGACCATTCAATCCATCAAGTTCATGCCGACCCTCCAAAGAGCATCCCACTCATCCCCTCTTCCTATGCCTGTAACCCCAAATATTACCATGGCTAATCCACACTCTTCACAAATGCAGCCACTTCAAGGGTAGCTTGCAGAGGCACAGAGAATCCACACCCTGGACTCTATGGACAATTTAGCTTGGCCAATCCACCTAATGGCACATTTTTGGACTGTGGGAAGTAACAGGAGCACCCAGAGGAAACCCACGCAGACATGGAGAATGTGCAAACTTCACACAGAGAGTCACCCAAGAGTGGTATTGAATCCGGGTCCCTGACACTGTGAGGCAGCTGTACTTTTTCTCTTTATTCATTCACGGGATGAGGGCGTTGCTTATTGACCATCCCTAATTGCCCAGAGGGCAGTTAAGAGTTAACCACATTGTTGTGGGTCTGGAGCCACATGTAGGCCAGATCAGGCAAGGATGACAGTTGCCTTCCCTAAAGGACATTAGTGAACCAGATGGGTTTTTTCCGACAATCGACAATGGATTTACGGTCATCATTAGATTCTTAATTTGAGTTATTTTTATTGAATTTAAATTCTACCATCTGCCATGGCGGGATTCAAACCTGGGTCCCCAGATATTGTCTGGGTCTCTGGATTAACAATCCAGTGATAATACCACTTGGCCTTCGCCTCCCCTTACCACTGAGCCACCATGCTGCCCAGTTGGATAGCACCCTCCTCCACTTGGCTGAGCTCGACCTCACCCTCAACAACTTCTCTTTTAACTCCCCTCATTTTCTTCAGGTCAGTGGGGTGGCCATGGGTACCTGCATGGGCCCCAGTTATGCCTGTCTCTTCGTTAGGTATGTGGAACATTTGTTGTTCCAGTCCTATTCCAGCCCCCACCCACAACCCTTTCTTCGATATATCAATGATACCATTGGTGCTGCTTCCCTCTCTCATCCAGAATTGGAAAAGTTCAGCAATTTCGCTTCCACTTTCCACCCTGCCTTCAATTTCACTTGGTCAATCTCTGATTCCTCTCTTCCCTTCCTCGACATCTCCGTTTCGATTTCTGGGGATAGACTGGCCACTAATATCCACAATAAACCCACTGACTACCTGGACTATACATCCTCGCACCCTGTTTCCTGTTAACACTCCATTCCACTCTCCCACTTCCTCAGTCTCCATCACATATGTTGCAATGAGGCCAACTTCAACAAGGGAGCCTCCAAAATGTCCACCTTCTTCCTTAACCGATGATTCACCAGCACCGCTGTTGACAGGGCCCTCAACCAGGCCGTCTCCTGCACTTCTGCCCTCACCCCCTCTCTTCCCTCCTGCAACAGCGATAGTGTTCCCCTTGTCCTTACCTACCATCCCACCAGCATTCACATCCAGAAGATTATCAGCCGCCATTTCCGCCATCTCCAGCGAGATGCCACCACCAGACACATATTCTCCTCCCCCCTGTCTGCCTTGTGCAGGGACCATTCCCTCTGGGACACCCTGGCCTACTCTTCCTTCACTTCTAACAACCCTCCACAGCCCCATGGGATCTTCCCTTGCAACCGCTGAAGGTGTATAATCTGCCCATTTACCTCCTCCCTCCTCAGTATCCAAGGACCCAAAGATACCTTCCAGGTGAAGCAGCACTTCACCTGCACTTCCCAGAATCTAGTCTTACAACATTCACTGCTCACGATGTGGTCTCCTCTACACTGGGGAAAGAAGCATAGATTGGGTGACTGCTTCGCAGAACATCTACATTCTGCTCACAAAAAAGACCCTGAGCTTCCAGTTGCCTGCCACTTTCACACACCACCCTGTTCCCTGACCAACGTCTCTGTCTTTGGCTTGCTGCAGTGTTCCAGAGAAGCTCAGCTCAAGCTGGAAGAACAAAACCTAATCTTCTGCTTGGGGACTCTGCAGCCCTCGGACTCAGTATTGAGTTCAATAATTTTAGGGCCTGAACTCTCCCATTTCTTAGACCCCCACCCCACACACCAGGCCTTGTTATCACATAGCCTGCCATTACACACTGCCTATTGTTAGCAATAACAGTCTCCATTAACAGGTATTAGCTCTCCTAGCCAGATCATAATCCACTCCTTTGTCTGTCCAACTGTTCTTCTGTCTGTTTGGGCTCTACCCCAACCTATCGTTTACTCCTTACCCCCTCCCTCCAACCTATCTTCTGCATATAAGCCGACATTTTCCCAGTTACCATCAGTTCTGAGGAAGGGCCCCCAGACCTGAAACATTAAGTCTGATTTCTCTTCTCGGATGCTGCCAGACCTGCTGAGCTTTTCCAGCAATTTCTGTGTTTGGTTGTGCGTAATGTGGGTATGTTTTCCCCCCTTTTTTAAAGCTTTGAACATGGTGTCCCTGCAGACAGGTTTAGCTCAGCAGTAGTTTCATGTGATTGGTTCGAATCCCGCTGCAAAGACTTCAGCCTGTGTATCAGCTGATGTCAGAAACATCCCTAAAGTGGGACATATCAGGGCAATGGCCATGGGTACCTGAGAGGAACCGGAAGCCGGAATGAAGGTGACGTTTGAATAGGTGAGAGTGGCACCATGTGACCTTTTTAGTTTCTGGGGATGAAGGACCACACACAGTGCGATTTGCCTCAGATTCCACACCTGCCTAAGAATGACTCTGATTCACGGTTCATCACGGTACTATGGGCATTCTGTTGTGTGAGATGCTGTGTTTCAGATGTAATATTAACCCCAGGTTTCTGCCTTCTAGTGGCTGTAAAAAGATTTCTCTGTCGTGTCCAATTTGAAATCAATTGGCATTGATATTCTCTTTCTCCCTCTTCCTCTTCATCCTTGAGATTGTCTCTACATGACACATCTTACTAGATGGTTTCCTGTTAGAATATGTCCTGTTCAGTCTCTGATTTTCCTAGTTATGGTCAGCAGATTTCTTTGTTGGTTCACTCTTCTACTGGTCCTTTCCATTCTCCTCTAAACCCACATTTCAAAGCTATTTAGCAAGTCAGACTCCACTTGCCTTAAGATCAAAGTCTTGCATCCATACAAAGCAACACACCAAGTCAAACTTTTTACAGGATATTTCCCAAGTTATTTATTCAGCCTTCCAATTAGAAATAGTCTCTTCTGAGTAAATGCAGCCATTCCCATTGCTATCCTCGTTCTCGTTGCATTTTCCAACTGTAGATATTATGGCTTACTATTTTCTTGAAAACTTATATCTGTTGTAACAAAAATGCTTAATATTTCAGAGAAGATTTTTGTGGAAATTTTGTAAGTTTAGTGTGAATACCCAGGTGCCTTCTTTAAAATAGGTCATTGAAAGGTCAATGTGGACATTGGAAAACGTTTTCTAACAAGGCTTTCTAGAAATCACACGGCTGGTGATAACTGATTGCTTTGCTGTGGACACCCACTGGAGTTGTTTTAACAGTGATTAAATGGAGAGTGCTTTGGTGTCTGGTCTTCAGTTCAAACAAAAAGCATGCAAGGATGAAATGCCCAGCTCACCTTTTCCATTTCAGAAAAGAAAACCCAAGGTAAAACAAGAGCCTCAGATATCTCCTCCTATCTTCCTCTGGTCTATGACCCCACCATGGAACATCAGGCTACTCTGTCCACAATGGTCACTAACCTCATTTCATCTGGTGAACCCCTCCCCCACCCCCCGCCCCCGACTACTGCCTCCAAGCTCATAGTCTTCCAACCCCACGTAGCTCACTTCTACCTCCTTCCCAAAATCCACAAACAGCAGTGCCAGGGCAGACTGCCTGCTCCTGCCCCACAGAACTCATCTCATCCTACCTCAACTTGGTTTTTTTCTCCTCTTGTCCAGCCCCTTCCCACTTACGTCTGCGATTCCTATGATGCTTTATGTCAGTTTCAGAATTTCCAGTTCATATAATCCCTATAGTGTGGAAGCAGATCATTGAGTCCACACCAACCCTCTGAAGAGCATCCCACCCAGACCCACCCCTCCCATCCTTTCCCTGTAACCCTGCATTTCCCATGGCCATCACACCTAGCTTGAACATCCCTGGACACTATGAGCAATTTAGCATGGCCAATCCACCTACCCTGCACATCTTTGGACTGTGAGGGAATACTGGAACACCCGGAGGAAACCCACACAGATACAAGGAGAATGTGCAAAGTCCACACAGACTGTTGCCCGAGGGTGGAATTGAACCTGGGTCTCTGGTGCTGTGAGATAGCAGTGCTAACCACTGAGCCGCTGTGCTGCCAACATTTTTTAAAAACGCATATGGTTCACTAATGTCATAGAATAGATCATAGAATCCCCACAGTTTGCGGGTTCCAGCTACTCCTGTTTACCATGGATGGGCAATCCTTTTACACATCCATTCCCCATCAGGATGGTCTCAGACCTCTCCCTTTTTCTAGAAATAAAGGCCTGAGCCGTCCCCATCCATCACCACTCTCCTCTGCCTTTCACTCTGAACAACTTCTCCTTTAACTCCTCTCACTTTTTCCAGATCAAAAGGCTGGCTATGGGTGTCTGCATGGGTCTCAGTTGTACCCATCTGTTTGTGGGGTACATGGAAGATTCCTTGTTCCAGTCCTATACCGGCCCCACCCACAACTCTTTCGCCAGATATCATCAGTGCTGTTTCCCTCTGCTGTCAGGATTGGAAATGTTTATCAATTTCACTTCCAATTTCCACCCCACTCTCATATTAACCTGGTCCACCTTTGATTCCTCCCTTCCCTTCCTCGACATCTCTGCTTTCATTTCTGGGGATAGGCTGGCCAGCGATATCCACTATAAACCCAACAACTCCGACAGTTATCTTGACTATACATGCTCACACCCTCCTTCCTGTAAAGACTCTATTCCATTCTCCTAGTTCCTCTGTTTCCATCGCATCTGTTCCAATGATGCTAACTTTGACAAGGGAGCCTCCGAACTCTCCACCTTCTTCCTCAACCAAGGATTCCCAACCACCATAGTTAACAGAGCCCTCAGCTGGGTCCAACCAATCTCCCACACTTCAGCCGACACCCACTCTCTTCCCTCCCACAACACCGATAGGGTCCCCTTGTCCTTACCTGCTATCCCACCAGCATCCATCCAGAGAATCATTAGCTGCGTTTCTACCACCTCCAGCGTGATGCCACCACCAGACACATAATCCCTCCCCTCCCTTGTCAGCCTACCACAAGGACCATTCCCTCTGGGATACCCTGGTTCACTCCTCTTGCATTCACATCAATTCCCACTGCCCCACAGCACCTTATCCTGAAAACATAGAAGGTGTGACACCTGCCCATTTACTTCCTTCCTCATCAGTATCCAAGGGCTCAAACACACCTTCCAGGTGAAACAGCACTTTACCTGCACTTTACTCATCTAGTCTACTGCATTCGCTGCTCAAAATGTGGTCTGCTTTACACTGGGGAAATGAAATGTAGACTGGGTGATTGCTTGGCAGAACACCTACGTTGAGCCTGAGCTTCCAATTGCCTGCTACTTCAACACACCACCTTGTTACCTGGCTAGTGTCTCTTTCTCATGCTTGCTGCAGTGTTCCAGCAAAGCTCACAGGCTGGAAGAACAGCAGCTCATTTTCTGCTTGGGAACTCTACAGCCTTCTGGACTCAATATCAAGTTCAACAATTTTAGGGCTTGAGGCACCTTCTCCCATGTCCTTACCCCTATGCCCACACAACAGGCCTTGTTATCACATAGTCTGCTATTACACACTACCAATTGTTAGCCACTAGTAGTCCCCATTAGCTATTCATTGCCCTAGACTGACCGTTATCCACTCCTTTGTCTGTCCAACTGTTCTTCTCGCTCACTCTCTTTGGGTTTTATCCCCACCTATTATTTACTCTTTACCCCCTCCCTCCACCCTATCTTCAGCATAAAAAAAAACCTTTTCCTAGCTACCATCAGTTTTGAGGAAGGGTCACTGGACCGGAAACATTAACTTTGATTTCTGTCCACAGATGCTGTTAGATGTGCTGAGTTTTTCCAGCAATTTCTGATTTTGTTTCTTATTTCCAGCATCTGCAGTTCTATTGGTTTTTTAATTCAAGGTAAAACCCCTTCATTCTTCTGAAAGAGTGATTGAGGGAACACATCAAGATTGTAAAGAGCAACAGATTTGGAATATTCTACACTTTGCCCGATGCATTATTCTTGAAGGCAAAAGGATAATTTTTTTTTTGAGAGACCTAATTTCTGCAGTGAAATCTGTTTTTCCCCCATTTTTGTTGTAATCTGTGGAGTGGTAGGAATAAAGAGACAGTGTACTCCTCCAGCCTTGGTCTTGTGGAGTCTTGTTTGGGATGTTTAACTGGAAATGATGTAATAATAATAGGAATAGGACAAAAAGAATAATAACACGTTTCTTGCATATTATTATATCAAAATGTCTTTGGCAGGTGCTGAGATTTTTTTGGAAATGGCAGAGTTATTCCTAAATGATTTGGAAGAATAACCAAAATCAGGCTAAGTAAGTTGGAAGCAGAAATAAGAAGGCAGACATAATTCAGGTAACAGTACAGCATTTGAAATTGGAAGAACGCAACAAAACAGATTGTGAGTTAACTGAATTAGCTAAAATTCAATTGCAGATGAAGAGCTTGAAATTGAAAAGGAAATGGAAATTTAAAAAGAACTTGAACTTGAAAGAGAAGCACTCCAGAGAGCAGAGAAAGAAAAAGAAAGAAATGTTATGAAGAGAGGAAAATGAAAGAGAGACAAGGGTAGTAAAATGTAGGGTATGTAGGGTAGGTTGATCTTAGTAGGATAATAGGTCAGCACAACATCGTGGGCCAAAGAGCCTGTACTATGCTGTACTGTTCTATGTTCTATGTTCTATGTCACAGAAGAGTAAAAGGGGACGAAAAGGAATATCAGCTTAAAAAGCTGAAACTAAAGAAACAAAGGTTTCCGGCTCCAGGGAACATTACAAGTTAATTCAAGATCCATTGAGGACCTGTTGAAATTTGTACAAGCATTCTCAAAAAATTGATGAAAAAGACAATGAGGCATTTTTCATTTCTTTGAAAAGATAGCTAAGCCGAAAGATAACTGGATATTCCAATGCAAAACAGGTTGGTGGAAGTGCTTATGAGGGTCATGGCTTGCTTTCTGAGGAAATGAGGAGACTTCTATGTGTTCTGAGGTGGCAAAAAAGGCTATTCTTGGTGCAAATGCATTGGTCCCAGTCTTACAGAAAGAAATTTAGGAATTTCTGGAAGCATCCTGAACAGACGTATACACTCAGTCCTTGTTATCCATGATGGATAGGGGCAAGAACCTCCTACAGATAACAAAAAATGTGGTTACCACTCCTAAGTACCTCTCTATATACCGTAAAAGACGGTGATCAATTTACTGGGGCAGTAAAGATGGAGTCTAGGGCTGACGTTATGAATGCGCAGATCCATGAGTAGCTAATCAGCAGATCATTGGGACGGAGAGCAGGATTGGGGAAATACAGAGAAATGAGTCCTCACTGAGAGTATAACAGACCAAGTTGTTGCTCTGACTGGAGCTGTGATTCCAAGTATAAACACTGCTGAGAGTGTGGGGAAAGTAAAACAAAAATAGAATTATGAAGAATTCTTATCAAAGGAACGAACCGCATTCTTCCCCAAATGAGGCTAGTCATTGTCTATAGTCATACGTAGAGTTACAGGACCCACTCAAACTCTTCTGGTGGGGAAAGGCATCGCTTATCTGCCACAGTGACATGAATGCTAAAATTTTAGTGAATAGTATTACTGAGGAATGTATATCTGTATGTTTGTATTGGGTGCATCTGGAATGTGACCTACAGAGGTTGTCCATAGTTTACCCATAGATGGAATTGACTTACTCCAAGGGAACAGTTTAGCAGCAGCAAAGGTTGTAGCTTCTTTAGTAGTTACAGAAAGGCTAAGTGAAGGCACAGAAACAGAGTAACAACAGGAAAAGGTTCCAGGAAATTTTTCTTCAAATGTGGTACCCTAAACAATGGCTAAACAAAGTTGTTGAAGATTGAATTGGCATCAAAGACATATATCTGTTCATCTGAAACTTTCTTTGGGATTTGAATAATCCAAATGAAATGATCAATAAATCTTCTCTGATCAAGGCTCTAAAGCCAATCCAGAGTTTAACAATGTAGGCCAATCAGCTCAAACTGAAGTTGAAGCCATGGGAGTTCTGGAATGCTACTGGATGAGAAATGGGATTCTGATGATGAAGTAAAGTAGTTATAGTCTGACTGGAGGGCTGCTGTCTCATTAGAGAGAGAGGACTGGTGGTGATTTAACCGGAGGGTTATCATGTCTTGTACAGGATGGGCCAAAATTGGTGATGATATTCAACAGCTGTATGACCTTGAATGAATCCTGAGAATTTTCCTGTACATGCTGAAGCCGGCACAACCAACTTGTTTTTTTCCCTTTACTTGCTGTTTGTTACACTACATAAGAGAGAGAGTTTCATTCCAAGCCGTTGGACTTCACCTCAGACTGTGATCGCGAACACTGCCAGGAACGAACCTAAGCCTCCAGAGCAGCTATTGATCAAGGGGTACCCGATGAGCAGAAGGATGGAGGCTTATTGTTTTTTTTCTTTCCTTTCCCATTATCTTTATTACTTAATAATTGTTTGCATTTTAGTTTATTCCTTTATTTTCCTTTTTTTATTATTACTTAATAAACATTTATATTTAAGCAAATTGCTGATGCTGAGTGTTCTCGTAACTACATTTAACCAAATCCAAAAGAACTGCTTGGATACACTTGGTGATGAGGATGGGATTTGGGGAAATGTTTAAGAGAAAAGAAAAGCAGCCTGATGTTCCAGAGACCTTCCATATTCTAGGATGGAATGCAGCAGACTCTGCATTTGAGTCTGTAGCTAATACGTTAGCACAATTAGGACTTCGAAAATATGGGGAATGGTTATAACTGGAAAAAGAGAAAAACAGAGGCCAGGTTTCTGCACTGTGCAAGTGCACCGAACCTTGTAGAAGTGTTAACCTTTTGTGGTCTGGTTTGAAAGCACTTTTGTTTGCTGGTTGCTAAATGCCGTCTTGCACAATTTGTGCGTTTTTATTCCCTGGAGCTCGAGATTTGGGGATACTTTGAAGTTAGTTTGCATTTTGGGAATGTCTGGTGATTCGATAAGATTGGCTCATTGTAAATGTTTAAAGTTTTGGCAAAGATCTGTAGCTTGGGTTGTTGGTGAGGTTGTTGACTTGCTCGCCGAGCTGGCTTGTTTTAGTTCAGACGTTTCATCACCATGCTAAGTGGCATCATCAGTGGAGCCTCCGATGAAGCGATGATATTCTACTCCACTTGGAATTTATACTGTTCGGTCTGTTATGGTGAGTTGTGTCATTTCCGGTTTTGATCTGTATGGGTTTATATATGGGGTCGAATTCTATATGTTTGTTGAGTGAGGTATGGGTGGTACTAATCAAGTGGCTGCTTTGTCCTGGATGGTGTCAAGCTTCTTGAGTGTTGTTGGAGCTGCACCCATCCAGGCAAGGGGTAGGGGGTAGTGTGGAGTATTCCACCACACTCCTGACTTGTGCCTGTCAATAGTAGATGGGCTTTAGGGCGTCAAGATGTGAGTTATTCGCCACGGTACTCTTAGCTTCTGACCTGCTCTTGCAGCTAGTGTGTTTATGTTGTGAGTCCAGTTGAGTTTCTGGTCAATAGTAACCCCCAGGATGTTGACAGTGGTGGATTTAGTGATGGTAACACCACTGAAAGTCAAGTGCAGTGGTTAGATTGTCTTTTGTTGGAGATAGTCATTGCCTGGTATTTGTGTGGTGCAAATGTTACTTGCCACGTGTCATCCCAAGCCTGGATATTGTCCAGATCTTGTTGCATTTGATCATGGACTGCTTCAATATCTGAGGAGTCGTGAATAAACGTTGTGCAATCATTGGTGAACATCCTCACTTTTGACCTTATTATGGAGGGGAGGTCATTGATGAAGCAGCTGAAGATGGTTAGGCCTAGGACACTACCCTGAGAAACTTCTGCAGAGATGCCCTGAAGCTGAGATGACTGATATCCAACATCCACACCATCTTCCTATGTGCCTGACATGAATCTAACCAGCAGAAAGTTTGCCTTCGATACACATTGATCTCACCCTTGCTAGGGCTCCTCGATGCCACACTCGGTCAAATGCAGCCTTCATGTCAAAGGCCATCACTCTCACCACGTGTTAATATTACTGCCTTTACAAAGTGAACCATTGTAAGTCTGGTTTAGTGGTCTATATGGGCTAGTCAAAATGTTTTATAATGAAAGTTTTTTAATTGACCCTCCAGCGTGCAGGAAAAAGAATCAGCTGTGTCATATCAATATGTTGAAGCATTACCACTGTCAGGAGGCAGCTAAGCAAGTATAGGTGTGTCAGGTTGCAAGTATAGTGGAGGACGGAAGAAATAGTGTGGATGAGGCAGAAAAGTCTGTAGAAGAAACCAAAGTGCAGAACATTATCCATATATGTGAACGTAGGCAAATACTCTCCTAGAAATCAGCACCCTTATTGCTTGGGTCAAAAGAAGCAAGGCCAGATGGAGATAACGAATGTTGGAAAACCACATAATTGGATCCAGTCAAAGCAGCTTTAGGTCCTCAGTAGTGTTGGTGTCTAAACCTGATGGTCCACCAGATTCTGCAAAGACTACAGAAAGGTCAATGCAGGATCAGTCAGACACACATACCCAGTTGCTCACTTGAAAGGCTGTTTGAGAGGGTTATCTATGCCAGATTTCCTATCACAATATATTAATTAAAGGAATATTGGCAAGTTTTTTTAATACCAAAGCTAAAGAGGTTTAACTTTAGTCACACCAGATGGTCTTTTCCAATGCTGGGTGTTTCCATTTGAGCTATAAAATGTTCCAGCAACTCTCCAAGAGACTGATAGATCATGTGGAAGTGTACGTTCCTAATTCTGTAGTTTATCTTATTGATCCACTGATATACAGAAGCTTTGAGGGACCACTTGGAAAAAAATGGAAGCTTATTTAGGTAATTACAATCCGCTGATAAACCTTGTAAAAAGTGAATTTGTGAGGGTGTAAGAAACTTTCTTAGGGCATAGAAATTAAATGTACTGTTTCTCTAACATAAAATTAGCTTTAAATATCTGAACTTTGCATTATTCTGCAACAACAGAACGTGTCACAGGACTTTTAGTGCTCCAGTCTGCACGCATGAGACCAGAGTAAGGTTGTTCAGCAATTCTGGCTCTGTGCCTATTAAACATCTCTAAATACAAAATTTACATACAAATGAGTAGTATTTTGACTCTATCAGAGGTTAAATGGCCTAACAGGGATCCTTAAATTGACCACAAGGGGAACTTGACAACAAAACCCTGAGAAGTTTCAGCTTTTATTTTTGTAGAATGAGGGCCACTCACATATAAATGGGAAAAGTAGCAGCAAGAAGGGCACCTATCTGTAAAACCAGCTGTCAAATCCAAAAATTGTAGTTGACGACAAGATAATCTACTTGAATTTTGGTAACCCCACATAACATGCAAATGAAAGAGAAAAAAGATGTGGGATGAGGGAACAACCTTTTCTTTTGAGCCCCTGGGAGAAGTAGGAGTTTTTTTTCCTGATCTTATAAATGATTACGTTGCAGTTGATGCACCCCCTCTCTCCCACAGGGACTGCATCTCCAGGTCAGACCTGGGTGACTAACTGTCAATGCCTTCCAAATATCTGTGCAGAAATTGGCTGGCTGCAGCACAGTGGATATCCACTTTCTCCTTGCAAAATGTAAATGAAAACTGAAGCTGAATTTGGCACTTAAACAATTAACTAATATTTTGTGGTGAAGTGATTATTTTTATGCTGGAAGGTGTAACAGCTATCTTACAAAATCATTCTATGGTGCACAAGACAAAAACAAAATTAATGGGTCAATTGTAGGTAACAGTAGTTACACAAGAACATTATGAAATAGGAGCAACATTTGGTTCCTTGAGCCTGCTCCATTTTCAAAAGGATCATGTCTATCTGTATCCTTCGCTCTACTTTGCTGCCTGTCCTATAATCCTTGATTCCCTTGTACATCAGAAATCTGTCTAAGTCAGCCTTACATACATGTAATGACCCAGCCTCCACTGCTGTCTGGAAAACAGCATTCCAAACCACCTTCTGAGAGAAGAAATCCCTCCTCATCTCCAACTTTAGGTAACCCCTTATTTTTAAACTATGTACCTAGATCTAGATCTTCCCCATGAGTGTAAACATCTTCTCAGAATCTATCCTGTCAAGAACTTACATGTTTCAATCATATAGGCCTAATTTACACATCTTCCCATCGTAGAATAATCAATAAAGGGGAGGCAGTGATGTGCTGATAATGTCAATAGCCTAGTAATCCAGAGGTCCAGACTAATATTCCAGGGACAGGGGTTCAAATCCCACTACACAGCTGCTGGAATTTAATTTGTTTAATAAATTTGGAATATAAATGTAATTTCAGGAATGTTAACAATGTGAGTTATTATCAATTGCTGTAAGAACCAAACTGGATCAGTACTGGATCCACTGCTTTTCATCATTTATATAAATGATTTGTTTGTAAACATAGGAGGTATGGTTATTAAGTTTGCAGATGACACCAAAATTGGAGGTGTAGTGGACAGGGAAGAAGGTTATCTCAGAGTACAATGGGATCTTGATCAGATGGGACAATGGGCCGAGCAGTGATAGATGAAGTTTAATTTTGACAAATGTGAGGTGCTGCATTTTGGAAAGGTTATTCAGGGCAAGACTTACACACTTAATGGTAAGGTCCTGGGAAGTGTTGCTAAACAAAGAGACCTTGGAGTGCAGGTTCATTGTTCCTTGAAAGTGGAGTCACAGGTAGATGGGATAGTGAAGAAGGCACTTGGTATGCTTGCCTTTATTGGTCAATGCATTGAGTATAGGAGTTGGGAGGCCATGTTGTGGCTGTACAGGATATTAGTAGGCCCTTTTGAAATACTGGATGCAGTTCTGGTCTCCCTGCTATAGGAAGGATGTTGTGAAACTTGAAAGGGTTCAGAAAAGATTTACAAGGATGTTGCCAGGGTTGGAGGGTTTGAGCTATAGAGAGAGACTGAATGGACTGGGGCAATTTTCTCTGGAATGTCGGAAGCTGAGGGGTGACCTTGTAGAGGTTTATAAAATCATGAGGGGCAATGAACAGGGCAACTAGCCAAGGTCTGTTCCCCAGGGTGGGGAGTCCAAACTAGAGGGGATAGGTTTAAGATGAGAGGGGAAAGATTTAAAAGCGACCTAAGGGGAAACCTTTTCACGCAGAGGGTGGTATGTGTATGGAATGAACTGCCAGAAGAAGTGGTGGAGGCGGGTACAATTACAACATTTAAAAGGCATCTGGGTAGGCATATAAATAGGAAGAGTTTAGAGGGATATGGGCCAAATGCTGGCAAATAGGACTAGATTAATTTAGCATATCTGATCGGCATGGACGAGTTGCACTGAAGGGCCTGTTTCCATGCTGTACAGTTCTATGACTCTGTGACTCAAAACCTCTTGCAATAAAGGCAAACATGCTATTAGCCATCTTATTGGTTTCTGTACCTGCATTATAACTTTGTGTTCTTTCGCTGTGTACATCCAAGTCCCTACTCTCAGCTTCCTATCCATTAACTAATCTTTTAATCATATCAATATATTACCTTCAACTCCATAAACTCTTATCTTGGTTTTTAATCTTTTGTGTGGTAACTCATCAACTATTTTTTAGAACTCAAAATATATTACGGTTATCACACTAAAATAAATCCTCAAAAGTCTCTAACAAATTTATCAAACAATATTTTCCTTCTGTTGACTTTGATCGTGCTAGAAGTTCCAACATATTATTCAGACTTCTTTAGCATAAATGATGCCAGTATATTTTTCTGGCAACATTTTCCAGGCTAATAGTTAATAAAGCATACCACCTCTTAGGCTTTATGATTAAAGATACAGCATATGAATGCAAGAGGTTAGGTGCAGAATACTGGTTCAGTCAAACCTGGAGTACAGTGTCCAGTTCTGGCCATTACACTTTAGGAAAGATTGCAAAAAAAAAGCCAAAATGGCGTCAGGGACGAGGAGCTTCAGATACATAAATGGGAGTGTTTTCGTTGGAGCAGAAAAGGTTGAACGGAGATTTGAAAGAGGGGTTCTGAAGAAGCGTCACTGGATTTGAAACATTAATTCTGATTTCTGTCCACACATGCTGCCAGACCTGGTGAGTTTCTTCAGCAATTTCTGTTCTTGTTTCAAACAGGTATTTTGATAGAGGTATATAAATTCATGAGATATCTGAATACACTAAGTAGGGAAAAACTGTTTCCACTGGTGGAAGAATCAAGAGCAAGACAGCATAGATTTAAGGTAACTGGCAAAAGAAACAAGGAAGACATGGATAGTAGGAACTGCAGATGCTGGAGAATCTGAGATAACAACGTGTAAAGCTGGATGAACACAGCAGACCAAGCAGCATCAGAGGAGCAGGAAGGCTGACGTTTCGGGCCTAGACCCTTCTTCA
>NC_063342.1:41124804-41132962 GCF_021869965.1 Rhincodon typus | reverse complement strand
CCCAGCTCGTCCCCGCCTCCCCAACCTGTCCTTCCTCCCACCTATCCTCTCCTCCCACCTCAAGCCCCAGCCCCATCTCCTACCTACTAACCTCATCCCGCCCCCTTAACCTGTCCGTCCTCCCTGGACTGACCTAACTCCTCCCTACCTCCCCACCTACACTCACCTTCACTGGCTCCATCCCCGCCTCATTGACCTGTCTGTCTCCTCTCCACCTATCTTCTCCTCTATCCATCTTCTATCCGCCTGCCCCTCTCTCCCTATTTATTTCAGAACCCCCTTCCCTTCCCCCATTTCTGAAGAAGGGTCTCGGCCCGAAACGTCAGCCTTCCTGCTCCTCTGATGCTGCTTGGCCTGCTGTGTTCATCCAGCTCTACACCTTGTTATCTAAGGAAGACATGGAGATTTTTTTTCATGTGGCATGTAATTGAATCTGGAATGCACTGCTTGAGAATGTGGTGGAAATAAGTTCAGTTAGGACATTTGAGGGAATTAGATTATTATTAAAAAGAAGAATATGCAAGAATATATGAAAAATGCTGAGGTGTGGCACTAGGTAACTTGCTCTTTCGGACAGCCAATGCTAACATGACAGGACAGATAGTTGTATGAATTCTGTGAGTCTCTGAATTTTTTCCAATATCTTTTCTCTGTGATATGAATTACTTTAAGTTCTTCATCATTTATGGCTCCTTGGCCACCCTCTATTTTTGTTATATAATTTGTTACTTCTATTATGAAGCAGACACAAAATATTTTTTCAATGTCTCTGTCATTTCCTAATTCCCCAAGATCATTTCTCCTCTCAGTACTTCTAAGTAACCACTGTTTACTTTATCTACTCTCCTTTTTCTAACCAATAAATACTCATACAGTCTGTTTGAATGTTTCTCACTGTTAGATGTTGGGGTTTTATGATCACAGTTATCTCTTTATAAGCAGTACTGGACATCTCTGCATGAGTTCCTTAGGCTGGTGCCCTAGGCCCAATCATCTTCAGTTGCTTCTTCAAGTGGAGATGTTTGCTGATGATTGTGAAATATTCAATCTATTCATGACGCTCTAGATAAAGAAACAGTCCATGTCCAAGACCTGGTCAATATCCAGGTTTGAGCGGACAAGTGGAAGTAACATTTGTGACATACAAGTGCTGGGCAATGACCATATCCAGCAAGACAATCTAAGCATTACCTGTTGACATTCACTGGCATAACCATCATTGAATCCCCACCATCAACATCCTAAATGTTATCATTGACTGGAAATTGAACCAGACTAGCCATATAAATACAGTGGCTACAAGAGCAAGTCACAGGTTAGTAATACTGAATAACTCACCTCCTGACAAAACATGGATCAGGCGTGTGATGGAATACTTTCTACTGGCCTGGATGAATGCAGTTCCAAGGACACTCAAGAAACTTGGCACCATTCAGGGCAAAGCAAACCATTTGATTGGCACCACATCCAGAAACATTCATGTCACCCTATGCCAATGCTAAGTAGCAGAAGTGAGTACCATCTACAAGATGCATTGCAGAAATTCACCAAGGCTCCCAGATAGCTTCTTCCAAGCCAATGAATATGACCATCTGGAAGGGCATGGGCAGTGGATACATGGGAACACCACCAATTACAAGGTCCTCTCCAAGCCACTCACCATTCCGATTTGGAAACATATCACTGTTCCTTCTGAGATAGCAAGAACTGCAGATGCTGGAGTCAGAGACAACATAGTGTGGAGCTGGAGAACACAACAGGCCAGGCAGCATCAGAGGAGAGGAAAGTTGATGTTTCGGATTGGGACCCTTCTTCAGAAATGGGGAGGGGGAAGGCAGCTGGGAAATAAATAGAGAGAGGAGGGGTGGGGCTGGGGAAGGTAGGTGGGACGGTGATAGGTGAGTGCAGGTAGGGAATGGTGAGGATTGCTCAGCGGGATGGGTGGGGCGGATAGGTGGGAGAGAAGATGGACAGGTTGTGTCAAGTCAAGGAGGCAGGGATGAGAGGGTGGGTTGGACATGGGATGAGGTCAGGGGTGGGGGGATTTTAAAACTGGTGAATTCCATGTTTAGTCCATTGGGCTGTAGGCTCCCGAGGCGGAATATGAGGTGTTGTTCCTCCAGTTTGCAGGTGGTGTCATTGTGACACTGGAGGAGGCCCAGGATGGGCATGTCACTCAGGGAGTGGGAGAGGGAGTTAAAATGGTTAGCAACCGTAAGATGTTGTTATTTGTCGCATACAGAGCGCAGATGCTCAATGAAACAGTCTCCGAGTCTATGCCTGGTCTCATCGACGTAGAGGAGGCCACAGCAGGAGCAGCGGATACAGTAGACCAAGTTGACGGATGTACAGGTGAACCTCCGTCTGACATGAAAGGTTTGTTTTGGGTCCAAAATGGAGGTGAAAGGGAAGGTGTAGGGGCAGGTGTAGCACTTTCTGCAGTTGCAGGGAAAGGTGCCAGGTGTGGTGTGGTTGGTGGGGAGTGTGGAGCAGACGAGGGAGTTGCAGAGTGAGTAGTCCCTATGAAAGGCAGATAGGGGTGAGGAGGGAAATACTTCTTTGGTTGTGGGGTTGGATTAAGAAGCAGCAGTTTAGATATGTTACGTTAGTTAACTAGACAAAGAGAAGTATATAACCATGACAATTGAGGATGGTTCATTGATACCAGAAGACAAACAGGCAATTGGCACAGAATGTGTCAATCTCTTTAAAGCTGTAAAGGCAGCTTCCTACCTCCTCTCTGGTCCATCCATTGCCTGAAGAAGACAGCTGACTGACAAGATCTGCCACCTATAAGGACCACCTCATTAGGACTGGCCGATGAGATCGACCTGACAAGGAATTCCCGCTGACCTTGAGCACTTGTGAAGTTGGGTTGATTTTCAGCGCACTCACCCTGTCAGAATTGTAACATTATGAATTTAAAGTGAAATATAACCAATGTGTTAGGATGCTTACATCTGATTCGCTGAGCAGATTACCGAACCCGCACAAATACCAAGATCTATCAAAGACCAAAGACCAATCAATATCTTGATTGATACATCAATGTTATAAACTTTGAATTTGGAGGCATTCTCTAGGTTGATTTCTTACAATGTGGCCAGACCCAGTGTGAACAATTGCAATCAACAACTACCAAAGATGACCAAGTACAAGAGTTTCAAAGAATCATTACCCTGGGGTGGTCTGACAGTATAAAATAAGTACATTAGAAAATTTGTTTATCTTGGCCATACAGAGACGAACACAACAAGTTCTAATATCTAAAGCTTCACAAAAAGATATCATGCCTCTGTTACACTGCAGACACATGGGTACTGAACGTACAAATGGCTAGTACGTGAATCTGTGTACCAGGGATTAATCAGGATCTTCAATGACTCATGTGTATGTGAGTCAGGCCAAACATACCAACCATAACAGCAGAGGGAGCCTCTACATACAACCACTGTTCCATCTACACATTGAACAAAGTAGAAACAGACTTATCCACAGTGCACAGTGAAGATTAAATTCTTGTGACAGGTTACTTCTCTAAATTTTCCACCGTCCGATGACTTGACAACACAACAAGCTTGGCCACTGCTAATACGATCAGCACAATTTTCAGTTTATTCAGTATCCTGGATCCAATAGTGTCCAATAATGAGACACAGTACACAGGAAAACTGTTTCAGGACATGTGTAATAAATGTGGAATAGCCCATATCACATTGTCGCTGCATTATCCATGCTCAAATGATCAGAATGAATTCCATCTGGTATTAAATCAATTATCATTAATGTCAAGTGACACAGCAGAATTTTCACATTGCGTTGTTACATTTTCATGCAACAGCATTGGAGAAGGAGTTACTATCTGCAGCACAACTTGTGCTTGGAATGCAAGTGTGAACAACCCTGTCCAGCAACCAATTGCCTAACCACTTTGAGGCTTAGGATATTCCTCTTCAAAGGCAGAGGTGAATGAAAGAGATAAAACACTGAGACAGTACGTAGAGAACTACCAAAACTGTAGATTGGGCAGAGAGTGCGAGTTAGGAATTCATATACAAACAACAAAGGTTTCTAAAATATACAAACAATCCAGATCATGAAAAATAATTACTGAGCAAGGTGCTACATTGTGAAGGAACAGAGGCAGCTTTGACCAATGTACAGCACAGCAATTGTGCACAAGAGATTGAGGAAGATCACACCATTGTGTGGTATTGTTGGGTGACAGCAATCATTAATAAGACAACCATATCATCTAACAAGCACAATAGAGAACAATGCTTACCTCTTCACAAACATATACATCAAGTTCACTCGCATTTGGTTTCCATGTATATGATTACCAGATCAGAACAAGTTGGCAGTCCTCCAAAGTGTTACCTTGAAGTTTGAAGTGTAAGTCTTGTAAACTCTGTTTTACCAGTTTTTGTAATTATTAAAGTGACAACACAAACCTACCACCATGTATAAAGTTTGGCATATTTTTTATCTTTGGAAAATGGGAGAAATTTTGTGTTTTGTGTCATGGTCATAATGTCAGTAGAAATTGTGGTATTGAAGAATCCAACAAACATGTAATACAGCTAGGTATTATACATAAACACTACATTTCTCAGATATTGAAGTGACTTGGCAATATTAAGTTTATAAATTACAACAAAGCATCATTAAGTAGCATGCTTCCATTAGTGTGTCATGCTACAAGTGATCCCAGGGTAAAATGGAGTATGCAACCTTTGTACACAAAGGACACATTATGATGCAGTATCGATATCATTAATATGTCTGTTAAATGTACACTGCCATACTGATCGCGAGGCATAACACAGTGGAAGAATTCATCAGTAACCTCCATTAAACTTAAAGGTATGATATACAAAAAAAGCATTAATTTCCTAGATTTCACAGTATACAATTTTGTACAAGACAATAGGCATAAGTTAAAAACTTATTTCTTTCTTTAATTCATTCATGGGATGAGGGTGTCACTAGCTAGGCCAGCACCTATTGCCCATAGTTGACCACATTGCTGTGGGTCTGGAGTCACGTGTAGGCTAGACCTAGTAAGAATGGCAGTTTCCTTTCCTAAAGGACATTAGTGAACCAGATGGGTCTTTCCATCTCATGGTCATCATTAGACTCTTAATTCCAGATTTTTACTGAATTCAGATTCCACCATCTGCCATGGCAGGATTCAAACCTGGATCCCCAGGGCATTATCTGGGTCTCTGGACTAACAGCCTAGCGATAATACCTTTAGGCCATCACCTCCCCACAAATTTCTCTAAGTAACTGACACACACTTCTACACGCAAAAAATTATCAACCTAAATACACTTTTTGTGTACTGGTGACGTTACATCTAATGTATTTCTAATGCATTAGCACACAACTGGAAGACTTTAACTATGAGTTATATGCCCTTTTACTACATCTCAGATCTCAACCTCAGATTTAAATTTAACAATTGACACAGTTCATTTTAATAGCATTCATATATTTTCCCCATATAGTAGCTCTTGAATGTATGTAGTCTTAATGTAGATGTTCCATTACCTCAGTGATTTCAAGTTTTTCTGGCACTCAGTTAGTCAAATATTTATTTGTTGACAGGTTTAAATCTGTATCTCTCCTTTGTAGCCTCCCTCAGCCTTCCTTGCAGCATTCCTTTCCCACCTCTCTTACTGGGGCCTTCTCCCCAACCACCTCATCCTACGGCTGCCTTCTCCTGAAGCCCTCCTTGTAGCCTCCTTCTATCCCCAATCCTAGTGGAGCCACTTGCTGTCCCCATTCAAACCCCATCTCCCACTACATCTCTCCTTGAACCTTCTTTTCTCCCACTCCTCTTGGAACTTCCTCTATCCCCTAATGTTTTTTGCAGCTTACATCTACACCCCTCTCCTAGTAGCCTCCTTCTCACATACACTTGTGGCCTCTTCTCACCCAAGTCAATTGCAACTTTCTTCTTCAAACCTCCAATCCCTTTCAGTCTCCATCTGTGTTGACCAACTTACAGCTATATCTCCTCTACCCTTTTACAGCCTTCTCTCCAGTCCCTACACCCCTCTTACAGCTTTCTTCTTCTCCTCAGTCCTCTTGCAGCCTCCTTATTTTCCATTCCCTTTGCAACCTCCTTCTCCTCAGCAACATACCTCGCACCATCCTCTGCCACAGTCCTTCTCCAACCCCCTCTCTGAGCCCTTCTTTCCTAAATCCTTTGCAGCTTATTTCTGGCCTCCTGTCTCCCTTGCAGTCTCCTTCTCCCAGCCATCCCCCTTGCAGCCTCTTGTCCCACAACCCCTCTTGCAGCTTCCTTCTCCACCCATCCTGATTTGTGTCTTTCACTTGGTGAGCAGAATTTGGAGATTCAGTAGGTTTGTCACTTGTCAGAAAATATCTAGCCTGCAACTAGCTCCTGTCACTGTACTTACATGGCTAGTCCAGTTAGCTTTTCGGTCAAATTTGATCTTCAGCATATTCATTCTGGGGATTCAGCAATAGTAGTGCCGTTGAATGTCAACGGAGGGTGGTTAGACTCACTCATGTTGGATTTGTGCATTGTCTGGCACATGTACGTTGCAAATATTACTTCTCACTTATCAGCCCAACTGAATGTTCTTCAGGTCTTGGTGCATGCAGGCATGGACAACTTCAGTAACTGAGGAGTTATGAATTAAATTGAACACTGAAATCATCAGCCAACAATCCCATTCTGATCTTAGAATAGAGAGAAGATCATTGATGAAACAGCTGAAGATGTTTGAACCTCATGCTACCCTGAGTAAATCCAACAGCTACGTGATGGAGCTGAGATGATTGGCTTCCAACAAACAAAGTCATCTTGCTAATTAAGATTATAATCAATGGAAAACTCCCCACATTGCTAATTCTCATTGACTTCAGTTTAGATAGGACTATGATGCCACATTCGATCAAACGCTGCCTTGATGTCAAAGGCAGTGAATTTCACCTAAGCTCTAGAATTCAGCATTTTTGTTCACATTTGCATCAATTGTGCATTCAAGTCCAGAGTCTTGTGGCTCTCAGAGAACCCAGAATGAGCAGTGCTGAGTAATTATTGCTTGATAGCACTGTCATCTTTTTAAAATTATTCTTTCATGGGATATGAGAGGAGCTGACTGAGTTTAATTATCCAGTAACTGAGTGACTTTCTGGGCCATTTCAGAGTGCAATTTAGAGTCAACTACATTGCTTTAGGCCTGCAGTCACATGTTGGCCAGGAAAGGATGGCAGATTTCCTTCCCTAAAAGGCATTAACGAATTAGATCGAGTTTTATGACAATTGACAATGGTTGCATGGTCACCATTAGACTAACTTTTAATTCCAGATTTTATTGAATTCAAATTTCACCATTTGACATGGCGGGATTCAAACCCATGTCACCAGAACAACCACCTAGAAACCGATATTCATTTCAAGCCCACCGACTCCCACAGCTACCTAGAATACTCCTCCTCCCACCCACCTTCCTGCAAAAATGCTATCCCCTATTCACAATTCCTTCGCCTCCGCCGCATCTGCTCCCAGGATGAGGCATTCCACTCCCGTACATCTCAGTTGTCCTCGTTTTTCAAGGACCGTAACTTCCCCTCCTCGGTGGTCGAGAACGCCCTCAACCGTGTCTCCCACATCTCCCGCACCTCATCCGTCACACCCCGTCCACGCAATAAAAACCAAAAAAGAATCCCCCTCGTCCTCACGTACCACCCCACCAACCTCCGGATCCAACGCATCATCCTCCGACACTTCCGCCATCTGCAATCCGACCCCACCACCAAAGACATCTTTCCCTCCCCACCCTTATCTGCTTTCCGGAGGGACAACTCTCTCCGTGACTCCCTTGTCCGCTCCACACTCCCCTCCAGCTCCACCACACCCGGCACTTTTCCCTGCAACCGCAGGAAGTGCTACACCTGCCCCCATACCTCCTCCCTCACCCCCATCCCAGGCCCCAAGAAGACTTTCCACATCAAGCAGATGTTCACCTGCACATCTGCCAATGTGGTATACTGCATCTGCTGTACCCGGTGTGGCTTCCTCTACATCGGGGAAACCAAGCGGAGACTCGGGGACCGCTTTGCAGAACACCTACGCTCGGTTCGCAACAAACAACTGCACCTCCCAGTCGCGAACCAT
>NC_063342.1:41121817-41124704 GCF_021869965.1 Rhincodon typus | reverse complement strand
TAAACAACTGCACCTCCCAGTTGCGAACCATTTCAACTCCCCCTCCCATTCCTCAGACGACATGTCCATCCTGGGCCTCCTGCAGTGCCACAACGATGCCACCCGAAGGTTGCAGGAACAGCAACTCATATTCCGCTTGGGAACCCTGCAGCCCAATGGTATCAATGTGGATTTCACAAGTTTCAAAATCTCCCCTCCCCCCACCGCATCCCAAAACCAGTCCAGCTCGTCCCTGCCTCCCTAACCTGTTCTTCCTCCCACCTATTCCCTCCTCCCACCTCAAGCCGCACCTCCATCTCCTACCGACCAACCTCACCCCGCCCCCTTGACCTGTCCGTCCTCCCTGGACTGACCAATCCCCTTCCTAACTCCCTACCTACACTCACCTTTCCTGGCTCCATCCCCGCCTCTTCGACCTGTTTGTTTCCTCTCCACCTATCCTCTCCTCTATCCCTCTTCTATCCGCCTCCCACTCTCTCCCTATTTATTTCAAAACCCCCTTCCCCTCCCCCTTTTCTGATGAAGGTCTAGGCCCGAAACGTCAGCCTCTCTGCTCCTATGATGCTGCTTGGCCTGCTGTGTTCATCCAGCCCTGCACCTTGTTGTCACCAGAACATTTGCCTGGGGTTCTGGGGTTACTAGTCCAATGTCGTTACCAACGCACCACCACCAACGTTTCCTCTTCAAGATTCCATGCACAATGGCCACAAGTCACAACCATGCACAGTCGTTAGAATCCCGTGCAGCTGGGATGAAAATTAGAGAGAATGCTGGCCATTATCTCCCATGGGGTCTTCCAATACAATGCTTATAGTTGAGGTTAAATTCATGAGGCCGTCATTGGTCAGGGTAAGTATATCTTATTCTCTATGATCGGACATACCTGGGTAAATTTCCACATTATCAGATAGATATCTACATTGTAGCTGCACTAGAAGAGCTTAGCTAGATGTGTTGTGATTTTGGAGCTCAAGTCTTCAGCACTATAGTCTGAACATTGTCATGATTCATAGACTGATCACTGTCATCTGTTTTCAGATACCATATGGTGAATTAATTGACTGAAAACTGGTATCTGTGATAATGAGTCATTAAGAAGAAGTTCAGGATGACATCTGTTTGCAATTCTGGATTAATATGACTAGAAACACAATCTTTTATACCCATGATGGGCTCCACTGTCATAGTGGATGACAATTTTCATGGAACATCTAGCTCCTGTGAGTTGTTTAATTGTCCACCATCATTCACAACTGGATGAGACAGGACTACAGAATCTTAATTTGGTATATTAGTTCTGATATTCCTCAGTTCTGTTTATAATGTAATGCTTTTATTGCTTTGCATGTTTATTGTCATGTGTTGTACATTCACCATGATGGCATATCATTTTTAAATGCACCTAGTGCTGCTCCTGGCATGCTCTCTACACTTTTACTTGAACCAGTATATGCCTGGTTTGATGGTAATGGTAGAATAAGGGATATGCTGTGCCATGAGTTTGCAGGTGCAATTCTGCTGCTTCCAATGTCTCTAATTGCCTTAGTTTTGACCTGCTGGATCTAGTCGTGAGGTAATCCCATTTAACACAACACCACACAACTTGAAGGACAGTGTCCTCAGTCTGTGAATAGGATTTTGTTTTCAAACGAACGGTGTGACAGAACTCCTACTCATCAGGGGCAGATGCTTCTGAGACAGGCAAATAAATAGGTTAATGAAGGTGAGATCAAATCAGTTTTGCCCCAGTGTTGGTTCTCTCACCACTGAGGGGTGACTGATTGAAGTCTTTAGCTAACTAAAGACTTTGTTAGCGCAGATATGCAAAACATGTTTTCACTTATGGGGCGTAAAGATGGTGCTTTTGGATGTTGGAGATGATTTACCTCAGCACCAGGACATCTGTCTCTCAGTGCACTCCTCTGTTCAATTAGTGTTTGCCACTTTGTCATAACCATGCATCCATCATAATATCAGAAGTGAGACTTCTGCTTATAAAATGTTCAAATCCACTCACAATTTTTCAGAGAATGAAACGGTTCGTGCCCACTTGCAGCTGGACTTGGACCACATCAAAGTTTGAGATGAGAAATGGCAAGTAATATTAGTGCTGCTTCAATGTCAGTAACGACTATCACCAACAAGATGAGAAATGGGATATTAATTTGGGTACAGAGCATACACATTCCCTTGAGGGGAAAGAAATGACACCCAATGCCTAGGCAGAATAAAAGGTGTGTATGACAACTATAAGATTCATAGTACAGTTGAGAACCAAGCTGAATATATGAAGTATAGAGGAGTTCCAAAACAAGGCAGAAATAGAATGTAAGAATGGATTAGATTAGTTATATGCTGTGACTGGTAGGGGTGTGGAATGCATTGCCGGAGACGGTAGTGGAGTTGGCCTCATTAGGGGCATTTAAGCAGCAATTAGATAGGCATTTGGATAATAGTATAAGGTAAGGGTGGAGGTTAGATAGACCTTAGGTTTAGGGTAAAAGTTTGGCGCAGCATTGTGGGCCGAAGGGCCTGTACTGTGCTGTACTGTTCTAGGTTCTATGTTCTATTCTGTAGTCTAAGAGGAACTTTAGCTTCCATAACTGGTAGGTTTTCTGGTCAAATTAGAAATACATGAATCATTCAGCACCTGAAGCCTGCTCCACCATTCAATATGATCATGGCTAATATGATTGTAACCTCAAATACACATTCCCACCTACCCCAGGTAACATTTCAACCACTTGCTTAACAAGAAACTATCTACCTCTGCTTTGAAAATATTGAAGGGCTCTGCTTCCACCAGCTTCTCAGGGAGAGAGTGCCAAAGACTCCCGACACTCTGAGAGAAAAAAATTAACCTAACCTCTCTTTTAAATGAGTGTCT
>NC_063342.1:41011481-41121317 GCF_021869965.1 Rhincodon typus | reverse complement strand
TGCCTTGATTACGTGACTAGCAATGGTCAGAATTGTAACCACACAGTCATGCAGCACAAAGTCCATGCCAGCTCTGAATTCCTTTTTTACAGGTCAGTTTTCCCCCCCCCTCTTCCCCATTGTACATTATAGCATTACAAGCTTATTTATTGCAATTTCCCACCCATCTTACTTGAAATCATGAATCTTTAATGAGTAGTCAATAAGTTTGACATGCCCTATGAATAGAGTTCCTGTTAACTTGTAGTAAGTTAAACCACATCAATGCCTTCTATTTGGATGTAAAACTATTGATAGACCCACTTAATCACTTATTTCTTGTAGTTTTGAAAAAATCCTAGCAACAAGTTCAGTAGAATGTCACTTTAAAAATATACATGGGGTCAAGAATAACCACTTTTTGAATTCCTTCTTTGTGGTATATATGCACCAACAGTTCTTGGAGTTCCATGACTTTAACCCAGCAACAAAAATAGCTGTGTATATCTGGGTCAGGATGGTGCGTGATTTGAACTTGTAAGTCATGTTTCCATGCACTGTGCCTCTTTTAAATGACGTAATCTTCCAAAGAAGAATTATTGAAGCTATGGTAAGTTATTGCAGCTATAGAATAAGTGACTAGGGTCTAATCCGCCACCCTCTACATTCGAGTGCTTTGTTCTGAATGGTGGTGGTAGTAGAACTGCCATCATCCAGGCAAGTGGCGCGCACACAACTGTCTTGTGCTGTATGGATGTTTTGGAGTTACTGCAGAACATTCCATTCACAGTATTTGTCTGGTCAAGTTAACTTAATAGCAATTTTATTCATGGAATGTGATGCTGATTTTAGATCAACACCTTTATTGCCCATTTCCCAAGTGTTTTGAGAACCTGGTAATGAGCTGCCGCCTTGATTTGTTGCAGTCCTTACAGTACAGATGCTGTTTATTAAGGAAGCTCCAAGATTTTGATCTAGTGATAATGAAGCTAGGTTGATGCCAGATGATTCATCTGGTTTCATTCCTTTTTAGCTTTACTGCATCAATTTGATGTGACTAAATGGTTTATTAGACTATACAGCAATTGAGGCAGCCAATTGTGATGGGACTTTGTAGGCTAGCTGAGAGCAACAGATTTCCTGACCAAAAGATGTCAACTAAATGGATTTATATGAAAATTCATTGAGCTTTAATTCCAATTCCAGTACACTACCTCCCTGTTCTCAAGTGGTGGTATTTTGAATGTCAGGGAGACTTATTGTCCAACTGTATGGTGTAGATATTTTGCATTAGCTGAATGTAATGTTATCAGTTCTTGCATTTGGGCTTTTTCCTTCCTCACCCCTCCAAGAGTGGATTGGAAATGAATTCCATAAAATTGCCAATGAACATTTTGCCCTTCTAACATGTTTTCTAATTAACCCATTCTAAGTTGTTGTTACACACACATCTGGAGCTTGTGGGACTTAACACTAGTATTCCTGGCTCAAAAAGGCACTACCACTTATCTACCTGCTTCTAACCTTATTTTTTAAAATTTATTTAACCTGTTTTTCTAATCAGCTTCTTGGATGTTTTGACACACTTTTTTGGAGCAGGTGGGACTTGAGTCTGGGTCTCCCAGTCCAGGATTAGGGACAGTATTACATCACGAGGGCCCACCTGCTTTTAATCTTGGAGGGCAGATCATTGAAGCTGCTCAAGATAGTTTGGTCATGTCTTGGGCAGAAATGGTTTTCCTCCTAGTAACCATCATAATCTTTTACACTACAATGATTCCATCTAATAGAGACTGTTCTTGATTCCCATTTAATTTGCATTTTTGTCAGTACTCCTTGATCCTGTATTTGTCCGAATGTTGTCTTGATGCCAATATAGTTTACCTAATTACCTCTGACACTTGGTTCTTGTCATTCATCTTTGAACTAAGACTAATGAACTCTGATTCAATGATCCTGATGAAAGCCAAATTGAATATAGATGAGCAATTGCTGTCTGAGTGCTTTGACAGTTTAATGAAAAGATTTCTGTACTGGGTGAAATGAGTTGGTTTGTTTTGTGGGCTCCTTCCCTGACCAGTGTTGCAGTTTGCACAGATTCCAGCATTTGTAGCAGTACTGGAACATTTTTGGTTAAAGAAGCATCCAAAGCTGAAGAACATATCTGTTACAGCCAGGATGTTTTGAGACCAATTGTTTTTTAATCTGAGTAAATTGAATTTTCTAAAAAGGTAATGTTGTCCTAATGCTACCAGACCACAAGGCTGCTCTCATGAGAGAAATGACTAGTGGTAGTTAAACCTGAGGATCATTACAACTGAGGCTTTCATGGTAACCTCAGCTGGTGTAGGAATCTAGTGGTGGATATCTTTGATTCATTTCTGCTACTTGCAATTTTGGTTGAAAATAGTTGCAAACTCTAGCTGTCATTTACATCCAAGCTGGGCTCTGCCTTCTTTGAGGCTTTGAATGATTTGTGCGTTACTTAAAACTTAGTTACTTTCATGTAGAGAACCAGATGCCATTTTAAGTATACTAGTCTTGTAATCGATTAATGCGGTCAAAAACCAACTTACCAGATTGCCATTCAAGTTTAAACCTAGCAATTTTTAAAGTCCTAAAATATTAGCAGCCAAATGCATCGTTTGCAGATTTTGTGCTTTATGCAAGGGGAGCAATACAAACAGTGCAGTTTGCCACTTGCACCCAATGTGAAAGTTGTCATGTAGCAGCTTGCATTTGCAGACTAAGAATCGGAGATATTAAGTTGAAACTTGCTTTCAGGACAAAATGATGTGGAGGTGCTAGTGTTGACTGGGATGGACAAGGTCAGAATTCACATGACACCAGGTTTATAGTCCAACAGGTTTATTTGGAATCACTAAGTGAAAAGTGTACAGGTACAGAATTTATAGCCAGAGATCAAAAGACCATAAAAATAGTGAGTGGTGTTGATAGGCTGAATAATAAGTAGTGATCAAAAGTGTCAGTGAGAGTAGAGTGTCAAAAGATGAGTAGTAAGTGAAGGGGTGATCTGTGATCCAATTAATTGAGGTGATCTGTGATCCAATTAATTGAGGCAGTGAGATAATTACAAATTAAAAACAAGTTGGTGCTGGAGACAAACCAAATGACTGGAATAACATGCTAGGTATAACCATCATATGCTGAGGGTCTAACCAAAGTAACAAGTAATCCAAAACTACAAACTAAGGTAGAGAGCATAAGTCATCAGTGATGGTGTCAAAACAGGACAGTAAGGAAGATTTTACAAATACAGAAGTGTGGTTTAGAGGCGGCACAGTGGCTCAGCAGATAGGACTGCTGTCTCTCAGCACCAGGGGCCTGGGTTCGAATCGAACCTCAGGTGACTGTGGAGTTTGCACATTCTCCCCATGTCTGTGTGGGTTTCTTCCAGGTGCTCTGGTTTCCTCCCATTGTCCAAAGATGTGCAGGTGAGGTGAATTGGCCTTGCTAAATTGCCCATAGTGACGGATGTTTAGACTAAGTGGATTATAGGGGGATGATTCTGGGTTGGATCCTCAGGCTCAGTGTGAATATGTTGGGCTGAAGGACCTGTTTCCATGCTGTAGGGACACTAAGAACATGAACCCAAGATCATTGGTACAGGGTTTTTTCATGGGTTTGGAACTTGGCCATCAGTTTCTTGCTTGGTTATTGTGCATTATGTATCTCGAGCCGCATTGGAGGATGCTTACTCGAAGATCAGAGGCTGGAAGGCCTTGACTGCTGAAGTGTTCCCTGACTGGGAGGGAACATTCCTGTTGGGCAACACCGCATCCATTCATCCATTTGCCATAGTTTCCTCATGGTCTTACCAATATACCATGCCTCAGGGCATCCCTTGTCTGCAGTGTATGAGGTAGACAACATTGGCCAAGTCACAGGAGTGTCCGCCATGTACATGGCTGGTGTTCCCACATGTGATGGTAGTATCCATGTTGATCTGGCATGTCATGCAGAGGTTTCTGTGACAGGGTTGTGTGGTGTTGTGGCCGATGTTATCCTGAAGGCTGGGTAATTTGCTGCAAACAATGGTATTTATAAAGTTTTTGGCAGTTGTTTGAAGGTGAGAAATGGAGGTTTAGGGATGGTCTTTGGTGAGATGTTTATCATCACTGATGACCTGGTTGGAAGGCTGTGAAGAGCACCGTTGTTTCTCTGCTCCAGGCATGTACTGGATGATGAAGGGTACTCTATTGGTCATGTTCTGTCAAGGATGTCTTGAAACCCGTTCTACAATGAGCCCCCTGCTTTTGTCGCTACACTGCAGACTTCTTACAGAAACTCAGCACCCACAGATTTGGTCAAACCAGGAACATTCCTAATCACAATGGATGTTTTGACACTCCCTACACCAGCTATCCCCCACGATGACTGCCTCACCACAACAGCCTCCGTACTCAACAACAGCCATTTTCCAGCTGCCATCCTACAAATCACCACTTTGTCTTCGACCACAAGGTCTTCACCCTCCTACAACCAGCTCTTCATTCAGATAAACTGAACAGCCACGGGGACCAAACTTGCATCCCAATACACTGACATTTTCATAAGTTTGAGCAAGACTCCTTTGCTGCTCAGGGCCTCCAACCAATGCTATACACAGATGCATCAACATTTTCTTCCTCTGGACTCTTGGCAAGGAATCACCACCTGACACAACAACACAACAATATCAACAAGTTTCTTCCCACCATCAGACTTACCCTGGACTGCTGTTCAGAATCAGTCTCATTCTTGGACACATGTATCTCCACAGAGGACTGACACCTCCAGTGTCTTGCTCTACCACAAGCCCATGGATGATCTGATGATGCTGCACTTCTCCAGCTTCCATCTTAAACATGTTAAAGAAGCCATCCTCTGGACAAGCCGTGCATAGGTTTTGCTTAGACGAGGAGGAACACTACCTATAGATACCTAAAAAATGCAGAAACTACCCATCCTTAAAGACAACATCAACCACGACACCACACAACTTTGCCATGGCAACCTCTTCAAGAAATATCAGATCATCGACATGGATACTACCATCACATGGGCACACCACTCCCTGCGTATGTGACAGATATTGATGTGACTCAACCAATGTTGTCTACCTCATACCATGCCTCAGGGCATCCTTGCCTGCAGCATATCGGCGAGACCATCCAGATGCAATAACTGGATGAATGGACAGTGGACACTGCACAACAATCGCCAAACAGGAACACTCCCTTCCAGTTGGGGAACATGTCAGCAGTCAAGGAGAATCTGAGCTTCAAGTAAGCATCCTCCAAGGCAGCCTTTGAATTGCCAAGCAGAAACTGTTGGCCAAGTTCTGTACCTATGAAGATGGCATCAACTGTGATCTTGGGTTCATGTCACAGCACATGTAATGGCTCCATACTGTTCTGTATTTGTAAAATATTCCTTACTGTCCTGTTTTGACATCCTCTCCTTAACTTATGATCTCTATCTTAATTAGTTCATACAGTTTTGGATTATTTGTCACTTTGCTTAGACCCTTGGAATGTGATGGTTATACCTAGCAATTATCTGTCTCAATTAATTTGATTTATAGCTCAGCCCCTTTGCTTACTTTTCAGCTGTTGATACTTTACTCTCACTGTCTGACACTTGATCACTTACAGAAACTTATTCGGCCTATTGACACTCCACTCATACCATTGATTTTGATTTTTTTCTTTTTTTATCTCCACCTATAAATTTGTGACTGTGTATGCTTTTCTTCACTTCACATGATGAAGGGGCAGTGCTTCAAAAGCCTGAGACTTCAAATAAACCTGTTGGACTATAACCTGGTATCGTGTGACTTCTGACCTTCTGCAGGAAGAAGGTTCACAAGCTAGCAACTTGACTGGTAACCATTTTGGAAAAGGATATCTTTACAGAAATGAACTAAGTAATTGAAAACTGATTCTTCTAATTCCAAGATTGTGTATACTTAGTAAGCAGAAGTGGCAACAGCCAGGGCTAGGCACTTATGTTCCTCGTCAGCTGTTATTTACCTGGATTGCTTGATCTGTGCTCCAACTTCATATTTTAAATACTGCTCAGATAACCCTCTTCTTTTTATTACTGGAAATTTGAGCACCTATATTGCAGGTTAGAAGACCACTGAAAGCATATGTGTAAACTTGTGTGCTGCTGATGCAAGTTGCAACTGATTCTGTAAACATTAAATGAAGGACCTGGTAAGGATTTGAGGTAATGTGCATACATGTCAGGTTGGTAAGGATATCTAAGATGTATTTCATGGTATGGACTGAAACTATGGTTCATTTCTTTATCAGGATTGGATACTGTGATAATGACCTTCAGTTTTTTGATTTGCCCTAATTGCTTTTCAAATAGTGATGTTGGGCACTGGGCTGTATTCATGACTGCTGTTGTCCATATAGTAAACTTCTACAACGTTCTTGAAGTCTGTCATATTCTTGTGCTTAAAACAACATTAAAAGATTTTACAATCTTATCACTCTCACTACATTTTTCTTTTATATGCCCCCCTCCCATTATAAACCTAAAATGTTTGCTAGAAATGGAAAATTATTTCTGATCCGATCAGGGTGGTAACAATTAGACTAGTAATGAAGTGTTACCCTCAAAGAAGGATCCTTTGTTAAGGGTGTCATTGCTGCTTTTTGCTGGTATTGATGGAAGTACTTCCATCAAATGGGCCATAGCAGATAGCTTTCAAATTGTTATGCCTCTGCTAGCCCCGTGGGGGGGGGGGGGGGGGGGGGGGAAGTGTATTCCTAAATCTTAGGAAATACAAAGTACCTTCAAATAAACTTGTCCTTTTTATGCTGACCTTTCACCCACATGCATGGATAGACTTGTTTTTTGTGACTAGGACTAAATGAGTAAGGAATTGCCTGAGACTGCATCATTATACAAGCTTGCGACAACACTTTCCAATATGTTTGAAGTTCTCTATGTCTCTGGAGGGCAAATTGATACTTAATCAAAGGATTGCTATGAATGAACCAAAGCTTGCCAAAAGGAAGTAGGTTTTAAGGTATAAAGAATATCCAACTACATTTCATTCTTCACTCTGCTTGCTAAAGCATTGATGTGCTTGTTCTTTGATATCCTTAAGGCTAGGTAATGCTCTGAATAAGCTTGAATAAATAACATGTTCTTTGTTTTGTAGGCCTCTAAGATCATGGTCAGAAATCACACGACTCCAGGTTATAGTCCAATAGGCTTATTTCAAAATACAACCCTTTTTGGAGTGAGCAGTACGCGTAGGCTACTTGACCATTGAAACATACTCTACCCATCAAGTTCATGGCTGTCTGATTTTTACCTCCATCTGCATTCCTGCATTATCTTTCATCCTTTTAGAAATCAAGAATCCATCCACCCTCGCTTTAAAAATTGCCTTTTGAGGAAGAGAATTCCAAAGAATTCCAAAGAAACCTAACAATGAGAGAAATACATTGTGCTCACCTCAGTTTTAAACTAAAACTATGACCTTTAGGTCTACGTTTTCCCCATGAGGAAACATCCTTCCATATCCACCCAACTATGTCCCCTTAGGATCTTATTTTAATAAGGTCACCTGACTATACCAAACTTGAGCATAAGAGCCTAACTGGTCTAGCCTTTCCTCAAATCTGCTCATTCCAAGTTTAGTTTAGTAAATCATCTCTGAACTGCTACTGTATTAACATCCTTTATAGATATGGTGATCAATGTTATAGACTATACATGTGGTGTAATCTCACCACTGTTCTAACCTCCCTATTTATAGAAAATAGTGATATGGTTTATGAGGAGACTTCTATGTAAGCATAGGGAGGTTAGAACAGTGCTGAGATTACATCACATGTACAGTCTATAACATTGATCACCATATCTATAAAAGATTACTTGCTGTACCTGCCAACTAACCTCCCATTCACACGGTAAGATAGCCCAATCTCTCTGCATCTCACCGTTTAGGTCATATGTTTTGTTTTATTCAAAATGGACAACTCCACTTATCCCTTTTAGGAGTGTTTATGTCCTCCTCGCAACTCACTTTCCTAACTATCATTGTATCAGCAGCAGCCTCCTTCATCTAAATAATTTATGAATTGTAAATAGTTGAGGCCCTGGCACTGATTCCTTTGGAATACCTCATGACATCCTGCCTCTTCTAGCATTTCCAATCTATTACCCAAACACTCTTGTTGTGTCAATATAGTGAACTGTCACTTTTGAGTGGAAAATGTTGGTAGTAGGAAACTGTGTGATGAGAATAAAGAAAGCTGGACCTTCTATGTCTAAATATTCCATTATTTTGTTCAAGCTAACAAACTTGAAGCAGATTTACTCATCCCTAAATTCCCCCATATTATGGGGAGGCTTGGTTTGGAATGCTTCTACATCCGCAGGAGTCTTGTACAGCTAGAGAAGCTGATTTCCAAACTTAAGAAATAGTAGGAATCCTATGGAGCCACTTTTCATCAAAACCATCAGTAATTGCTGAAAGGTTTAGTTTTCACAAACGCAGCCAGAAGCTGGTAGATAAATTCACTATCATACTATCAAATTTAAAGAAAGTAGTAGAATTCTGTGAATTTGGAGACAACTTAAATGATACTATTAGAGATAGACTGCAGTGCCCTTAAAGAGGTGAAGCAATCCAGAAAACTTTACTGATGGAATGGAATCTACACATGAGGAAAGCACTGGCCCTAGCAGTCTCAATGGACCTAGCAGCCAAGGAAGGTCAACAGCAAAACTCGAGCATGAGCGTTCACAAAATGGCACTGAGAGACAAACACCAGTGTAAATTCAAAACTGCCACCCTAGTGGAAAGATAGGTCAGACAGCAGCAAATTGCTGCAGTTTTTGCATACCAACAAAATAAAAAGGTCACATTGAACAGACACACTTGAGGAAGAAACATATACAACATAGAGGAAAAGACCAGAAACCAAAGAGTAGGAAGAAAATTTACATTACACAAAAAAGGCATAAGAATAGCCCAGACTCAGGCTAAAGAGAAGTTATTAAACATACTGACTATTGCTGGTGACACCAACCAACACTAGCTTCTCTCTAACTGAATGGCAAAATAGTAAGAATACAGGGGCATACCAGAGGGCCAGTTTCATTGATACCTCAAAGTATATATTGGAAGCAGCTGAGTCACATAGTGCTGCAACCCTCAAAAATTGTACAAGGAACATGTACAGCAAAAATGGTGCCTATAAAGGGTAGGTTCATTATAAATATTCGGTTACATAGTCAGCCTGAAGATTTGGCTTTACACATTGTCAAAGGAAATTTTCCTGCTTTATGAGACTGGAGCAAATCAAACTCTATTGGGTCAAAGCAAATTGCTCGTCGGATTTGGAGAGTGGGCTAAATTCTAAAGGAACATGCAATTATTTTCAATGGGAAAGATCTGTCAAATTGAAAATCCAGGATGAGAATCAAACAAAACGTTGGAAAGCTACATTAGTGCCTTATACAATTAGACCAAAGGTTGATACAGAATTAGAAAGGTTTATCATGGCAGGGGTCCTTGAATCCGTAAATAGTGATTCAGTCACACAACATAGCAGTGATAAAGAAAGGTGGATCAATACACATGCACAGTGAATTTAATGGAGAAGATATGCAGATTGACTCTTTGCAACCAGAACAAGTGTGCCAGATGTAACATTGATTGAAGATTCACAACTAACAATGTCAAATAAAGACTTGAATACACCTGAGATTGGAACAGTAACGAGCATTTGAATGAGACACTACACTAGAGAACTTAAGGAAGTGGTCCTAGAAATTGTGAATGCATTGTAGGTCATCTTTCAAGATTCTATAGACTCTGAAATAGTTTCATTGGCTGGAGGGTTACTGATGTCACCCCACTACTTTAAAAAAGTGAGGTAGAGAGAAATTATGGAGAGAGTTATAAAGGTTATAGAGAGTTATAGATCAATTAGCCTGACATCGGTGATGGTGAAAATGCTAGAATCCCTTGTAAATGTTTTAATAGCAGAGCACAATGACAGAATTGGACAGGGTCAGTATGGATTTATGAAAGGGAAATCCATTGGAATTTTTCGAAGATGTAACTTAGACTTGATAAGTGAGATGTGGTTTACTTCCACTTTCAGAAGGTTTTCAGTAAGGTTCCACATAAGAGATTAGTATGTAAAATTAAAGTGCATGGGATTGCGGGTAGTGTACTGACATGGATAGAGAATGGTTGGCAGAGAGGAAATAAAGAGTAGAATAATTGAATTTTTTTCCAAGCAGCAGGAAGTGACTAGTGGGATCGCACAGGGATTAGTGCTTGGACTGTAGTACTCACAAAATATATTAATGATTTAGATGAGGGAACTAAACATACTATCTTCAAGTTTGCAGAGAACATAAAGCTGGTTGGGAGAGTGACCTGTGAGGAGGATGCAGAGATGCTTCAGTGTGATTTGGACCAATTGATTGAATAGGCAAATGCATAGCAGGTTAAATATAATGTAGATATATATAAAGTTTTCTACTTTGAGAGCAAAACAGGAAGGCAGATTATTATCTGAATAGCTATAGACTGGGAAAAGAGAAGGTGCAACCATGCATATGCAGCAGGCAATAAACAAGGCAAATAATACATTGGCCTTCATATTGAAAGGATTTGACTGCTGGTGCAACCATGTCTTGTTGCAATTGTAAAGATGAGACTACACCTGGAGTGTTGTGTGCAGTTTTGGTTTCCTTATCTAAGGAAGGATATTCTGGCTATGGAGGGAGTGTATCAATGGTTCACCAGACTGATTCCTGACAGACTGATGTATGAAGAAAGACTGAATCAGTTAGGACCATTTTCACTGAAATTTAGAAAAATAAGGGGGGATTTCATAGAAACCTATAAAATTCTAACAAGACTAGACAGGGTAAATGCAGGAAGGATGTTCCAGGGAGTCCATAACCAGGATCATAGTTTAAGGACTTTTAGGACTGAGATTAGGAGAAATTTCTTCACCCAGAGTGGTGAACCTGTGGAATTCTCTGCCGCAGTATGAGGTTAAGACCCAACCATTGAATCTTTTCAAGAAAGAGTTACATATAGAATAAGAGATCAAAGAGTTTGGGAAGAAAGTGAGAATAGGGTACTAGTTGGGTTATTGGCCAATGATCAGTTTAAAAGCTGGAGCTGACTTGAAAGGCTGAATAGGCCTGCTCCTATTTTCTATGTTTCCATGTTTGTTTAATTTTGATCAGTAAAAAAAAAAAATTAGCCCATGTCAAAAGTAAGGTGAAAACTGAAAGAACTGTGGATGCTGTAAATCAGGAACACAAATAGAGATTGCTGGGAAATCTCCCCAGGTGTGGCAGCATCTGTGAAGAGAAATCAGAGTTAACGTTTCAGGTCCAGTGAGTTCTGAGGAAAGGACACTCGACCTTAAATGTTAACTCTGATTTCTCTTCACAGATGCTGCCAGACCAGCTGAGCTTTTCCAGCAATCTTTATTTGTGTTTCAAAAGTAAGATTTTTGGTTTAAACTTTTATTACTGTTTGTGGCTCATTAATGTAAATTTAGGTTAACACATGCAAATGCATTCAGAAAAAAGTCGAGGACACAGTTATGTATCAAAATGATTCTATTTTGTAATTTAACAGTACATAACAGGCTTATGGATATACAGACCATGGAGAGGCAATGGATGTTATCTACCTGGACTTCAAGAAGGCCTTTGATAAGGTGCCACACAGGAGGCTGCTGAGTGAGATAAGGGCCCACAGTGTTCGAGGCAAGGTGCTAGCATGGATAGAAGTTTGGCTGTCTGGCAGAAAGCAGAGAGTGGGGATAAAGGGGTCTTTCTCAGGATGGCAGCCAGTGACAAGTGGTGTTCCACAAGGGTCAGTGCTGGGACCACATCTTTTCACTTTGTACATTAATGATCTAGAGGAAGGAAGTGTGGGCATTCTGGCTAAGTTTGCAGACAATACAAAGATAGGTGGAGGGACGGGTAGTATTGAGGAGGTGGCAAGGCTGCAGAAGGATTTAGACAGGTTAGGAGAGTGGGCAAAGAAGTGGTAGATGGAGTACAACATGGGAAAGTGGGAGGTCATGCACTTTAGTAAGAAGAATAAAAGCATGGACTATTTTCTAAATGGGGAGAAAATTCAGAAGTCTGAAGTGCAAGGAGACTTGGGAGTTCTAGTCCAGGATTCTCTCAAGATAAACTTGCAGGTTGAGTCAGTAGTCAGGAAGGCAAATGCAATGTTGGCATTTATTTTGAGAGGACTTGAATATAAAAGCAGGGATGTACTACTGAGGCTTTATAAGGCTCTGGTCAGGCCACATTTGGAGTATTGTGTGCAGTTTTGGGCCCCATATCTCAGGAAGGATGTACTGGCCCTAGAGCGGGTTCAGAGGAGGTTCACGAGAATGGTCCCAGGAATGGAAAGCTCAACATGTGAGGAATATTTGAGGACTCTGGGACTATACTCATTGGAGTTTAGAAGGATGAGGGAGGATCTAATTGAAACTTTCAGAATACTGAATGGCCTGGACGAAGTGGATGTTGCGAAGATGCTTCCATTGGTGGGAGAGTCTAGGACTGGAGAGCACAGCCTTAGAGTGAAGACCTTTTAGAACGTAGATAAGGAGAAACTTCTTCAGCCAGTGAGTGGTGAATCTATGGAATTCACTGCCACAGAAGGCTGTGGAGGCCAGGTCATTGAGTACATTTAAGACTGAGACAGATGTGTTCTTGATTATGAAGGGAATCAAGGGTTACAGGGAGAAAGCAGGAGAATGGGGTTGAGGAACTTATCAGCCATGATTGAATGGTCGAGCACACTCAATGGACTGAATGGGCTAATTTCTGCTCCTACATCTTATGGTCTTATGGTATATGTGTGTGTGTACACATGTAGTATAGATTATGTATATAAAACTTTGCAATTAAATCTGTAATGAGTTGGTAAACTAAGAGGACCAAACTATTACAAGATGTATGATGTCACAAAGTGATTGGCATATCAAAGGTTGAAGCAAGAGACAGTAAGAAGTGATGTCACTTGATCACCATTACTTTTAAAGAAACTAATCAAGAATCAGGCACAATGTGTTTAGTCAATTGAAGACTTTCGATGGATTGATCACGCACTAATAAACAAATTAGACCTTAGAGGATTGTAATCATGCACAGGGGCTAGTGACTATAAGGATTAAAAAGGCCTTGCCTTTAGGGTTTGATGTACAAGGAAGACTCACATTAAATGAAGCACTTCAGTTAACAGCACAGAACAAGACACCTGTGTCCAATCAACCAGTTTTTTGAACTTGCATTCACTGATTTATTAAGGATTAGTTTAAAGCTTGTCTATAAACTGTCAATATGCATTTAAAGGTGCAGTCTCCATGGCAATGCTGTACCAGCAGAGGCCACTTACCAATAAATCAACACTATCCTCTCATGCAATTTTTAAAAATTCATTCACAGATTGTGGGCAGGCCAGCATTTATTGCCCAGCAGGCAGTTAAGAGTCAATCACACTGCTATGGGTCTGAAGCTATACGTAAGCCAGTCAAAGTAAGGACAACGCTTTCCTTCCCTGAAGGACATTAGTGAACCAGGTGGGTTCTTCCTGACAATGGCTTCTATTAGACCTTTAATACCATACCTTTAGTGAGTTGTAAGTATACCATCTGCCATGGTAGGCTTTGAACCCCAGACCATTACCTGCGTCTCTAGTTTAATTGTCTAGTGATAACACCATCAAACCAATGTGTCCCCAACGAATATTGGTTTTCCACCTGAATTTGTATTCTGTGAAATGTCCTGATGTGTACAAAACAAAGGGCTTTGGCAAAATATATCTTTTTTCAGTAATACTCAAGTTCTGAATGATTAAATGACTATTCGTAACAGTAGGTTCTAGCATTTCTACACTGCTACAATGTTACAGGGAGAAAGACTAGAAAGCTCTAAAAGCTATTCAACCTTTTCTTAAACTGCTGCCCACCACCTCCCAAGCACAGAATTACAGAATCATCACAGCATAGAAGGAGGGCATTTAGCCCAGTTTGTCTCCAATAGCTCTCTGAGCATTTTACCTTCATGCTAGTCTCCTGCCCTTTTTATTGAAGCACAGTGTTTCTATTTAAATAATCAATCATCCAATGCCCTCTTCAATGCCTTAATTGATCCGGACTCCACCACAGTTGCCAGCAGTGCATTCCAAAGCCGGGATACTCACTGTGTGAAAAGGTTTTTCTCTCACCTTGCATTTGCTTCTTTTGCAGAACATTTTAAAACTGTGCCCTCTGGTTCTTGATACATTTATGCATAGTAATAGTTTCTCTCTATACCTCTGTCAAAACCTCTCATGAATTTGAAAACTTCTATCAAATTTCCTCCTAGCCTCCCCCCCCGCAAGGCAAACAGTTTCAACTTCTTCAATCCTTCCTAACCACCAATCGCGTTTGAATCTTTATTTTTGCTTTGATTAGATCTTTCCTAACTGTCTTGTATAGCTTTGTTTTTCTTTTAAATGTGTGCAATAAGGTTGTGGTGTTTCGTTGAAAATGTATTGACAGTATTGTGTGCCTATGTTCAATGACTGATCACCATGTTAGCTCAATTGCACAGCTAAAACTTGCGCTCTGTCAAGCCAGATTTCACACCATTCTGTTTTGTCCATTATTCTCATCAGCTAGGATAACAATAATGGGGCCTCGATTTAATCAGTGTTCCCTGACAACAGATCATATATGCAGCTCTTTCTCAGTGCCATGGATCTAAATTGCGCGCTCAAATGCTACAAACCTTATTACTCATAACTCAGGACTCTTACTGAAGCCAAACTGACCAGTACAGCGGGAAAGGTATTGCACAATTGGTACAGAGGAGGAAGACCATTCAGTCTGTGTAGCTCATACTTTTCTCCTAACTTGGGGGTTTCCCCTTATCAGAATGGGAAATCGCTGCGTATTCAATATCTGCTGCATTAACCTACTTAACAACACCGTTACCAAGCCACAAAACATTTTCTCGCACTTGGAGCATTGTGGTGGAATTTTTCTAGGGTCCTAAAGAAAAGCATCGAAGTAAAATACTCTGGGAAAGTTAAACAAAGATGTTATTTTGTCCTAAGATTTAGTAATAGACAGTTTGGTCATCTTTTGACCCGAAATGGAATGAGTATAAAATAGCATTGATTTTCCTCTTTGCTCACGATATGGTATTCGGAATAGACCGACATGGAGCATTTCCAAAGGTTTTTTTAGAATGGTAAAATGCATTTATCAGTGTGATTCGCAGGAGATGTTTCAGCTGGATTGTGACTAATCCCTTCTCACACTGCAGATTTGTTGATGCATTAAGTGATGGATTTTAGAAAAATTGCCGGAAGCCTCTTTTTTTAAAACCTGGGAATTCAACCACTGCTACTGGTTTGAAAAGCGAAGAACAACAGGCTATGTTCAAGGTGGGCACTGTGTATAGTAGTTAACTTTAATCAATCCGTGATAAATGTTTGTTCAGGTTCTCATTGATTATTTCAAATGTTTGCGTTCTGTGCTGGGAATATGGACTGGTTTGTTTGGCAAAAGGCGGGCAGTGTTGAAATGTTGACCTACTTTAAATTTTGTTTCCTTTGTATTTTTTAGACAGTGTTCGGCCCAAGTCATCCTGGTGCATCTCTATTCTGAGATGCTACAGATGAAAAAGCACAGAAATGGATCTGATCGTTTTTAACGGTATTTCATGTTACTATCCAGTCTGGTTAACGGGCAATTGAAATATGATTTAGTTGCAGTTTTCTGAGAAATCTCTGACAAGTAAGAGTTGGAAATTATGGATAGTTGTCACTTGTCCTTAACTCTATTCGTTTATTTCATTAACTTCGCAGACAGTACATTTTCTTATCGTTCTCACATGACTTCCTATTAGCACTTGAGCTGCTAGCCCTTTTATTTTTGCCGTACTTTTCTGATAATCCTTCCTCCTGATCGTTTCTTTTTTGATTCGTATCAATACCCTTTTAATTCATGGGGTTCTTATACTCGAGAGCGCTTCAACATATCTGCTGCTTTTATTTTTACCAAAGGCCATTTGCACCTGCTTTTGGGAATGAAATCTTCTCCCCATAGTTCCTTGGCCGCCTCTATCCATATGACTGAAATAGTCAATGCCCTTTCGAGTCCCCAGGCTTCCTGGAAACTACTTTGAGCCGGGACGTGGGATAAACAGTTGGCCTCATGTCTCAGAGGCAAATAGAAAAAAAAATCGATTTCTCTTCCTTGATCCTGTCTAGATCCCGAGGCTAAATACAGATCACCCCCAGAATGAGACACCACCCACAGTCGATCAGTTTGTTGGCCTGTAGTTTACAAGATGAAGAATACTTAAGTTTTGATGAGTATAAGAGGGCATGAATAGTTCGGTTCCCAATATGAACCACCAACTCAGGGCAGTAGGTGGCGATGAAAGCAATTTGCCAAAATAAATGGCGTTCCGAGTTTACAATGAAATAGCAGGATTCGCTGATGAGGTTGGATTAAAAGATGTGGGAGGACGGGGCTTGAGGATAGGGCAGAAGGCGCTGTGAGTGAGATGTCAATCCGTCAAGGTAAGTCTTTGTCGAGTATCTACCTGTCAAATGTCTTTTCAAAGTTCACACATATTTAATGTATTTTATGACCTTTGTCCAGACATTCCTGTTACTTCTTCAAAGTATTCTCCTGTGGCGCACTTGTATTGCCTCTGCCTCTGAGCCGGGTGGCCTGCGTTCAAGTTCCACCTGCTCCAGAAATGTAATAATCTCTGAACAAGTTGATTAGAAAATACTGACGAAGCATCAACTGTCGCTTCTGAAATACAAACTGACTTCTTTTAAATTATATTTTCAGGTTCCAAACGTTCTGCTTTCTTAAAAAGTCTTCCATTGTTTGTTTTCTCTGTCGATTTGTACCTCACTTTCTTATTTTTCAGTGATCTTATTCACGACTCTGCGTGTCTCTGCTCCCTGGGCCTGCACTCGCCTCTGTCCCCCGGTGTGTACTTGTTCTGTGGAGCGGACCTGTGCTGTTCTCTGTGACCGAGCCGGATTGCACCAGGTCCTCAGCGAATTCCCATGTGAGGCCTCCGTTATCAGCTTGGAGAAAAATAATATCAAATTTTTGTCAGAGAAAGCTTTCGGTACTCTCCCAGCCCTCCGCTCTTTATCCTTAAACCACAATAATATCTCTTTCATCACCCCAGGCGCATTTAAAGGGCTGCCCCATCTCAGCGAACTGAAACTGGCCCACAACGAGTTTATCAAGTATCTGCACACCAGAACGTTCATTGGTCTCAAACGACTTCAGAAGCTCGATTTGTCCAATTGCAATCTATTTAATATCCCAGATCGGATCTTTATAGCAGTTCCTGCTCTGCAAGAGCTAGCTATGTGGCAGAATAACTTTAGGAGAATCCCTGCAGCAGTGAGGGGCACAGAGACTCTGAGGCTTTTGTATTTGGAGAGGAACAGAATTGAAGCAGTGGCTTATAACTCTCTGCAAGGATTAAGCCATTTGAAATATTTAAATCTACAAGACAACCAAATTGCGGTAATCCACGACAAAGGTTTTAAAGACTGCGTGGAATTGGAATATCTCTATCTTAATGATAACCTCCTGAGTAACCTTCCCGAGTTTGCTTTCCAAGAACTTACACTCCTGAAGATGTTAAACCTGGGAGGTAATGCTTTGGTGAATGTGTCCAGTACTTGGTTCAGTCAGCTTGTTGAGTTGGAGGTTCTCTATCTCGACAGAAATGCCATCAGTTACATCGAGGAAGGGGCTTTTGAAAACCTGACCAGTTTAATCTCCTTGCATCTGAATAGCAATAACCTGACTTCGCTGTCACTTTCCGTTTTTCAACCAGTATATTTCCTTGGCAGGCTGTATGTCTTCCGGAACCCCTGGGAATGTGACTGTAAGATCGAATGGTTGAAAGAATGGATGGAAAGCTACAGACTAGTCCGGGACATCCCGTGTGCCTCTCCACCGTCAGTAGCGGGTATGGATCTGAGCCAAGTGCTCTTCCCCAGATCTACAGAAGGGAGTTGCCTCGATCCAGTGGAACACAATGAGACGGTTTACACTCCAAATCCGACAGAACGGCCCCGATCCACCACCGGCAATAGATTCAGTAACCTTATCTCGAAATTACTTTTCCCAGAAATGTACGAGGATTCGGAGAACAGCACCGAAACCTTTAGGAATGTGTCAGCCCCGGGCGGAGTTAACCAGGAGGTGTCTACTGCGGTTCCTATCAACAGTAATCCGGATCCACACATTCAGGTTGTGTTTACGTTCATCATTATAGTTTCATGTTACAAGATATGAGATAGGGTTCGCCTGCCGCCGGACTCCCTGTGCATTAATGACGCGGGGAATCTCTTCGAATACAGTGTTCATCTTTCAACAACAAAAAGGATACGAATTGCGAAAATAGAACTTGAGTTTCGCTCCCCGCAGGCTGTAACTGTAACAGGGAGATCTGATCTTGTGTTTGTTTGAACCACTGGATGCGTTATCTATTGGCTGCGGTTTTAAATCATCTCGAGCCATCTGTCACCTTCTGGGATTCAGCCCAACAATAAATCCCCTTGATCACTCTGAACTTCTGCTGTAGGTTGGGAGCTCGACTTAAGTTTTGCGCAAGATGAAGACTCTTTTGTTCACAGGCCGAATTTGGTAATTTCACAGCACCAACATTTTCTTTACGAGAACAATATTTTGTAAAATGAAGACGAAGTCACCCATTTTGCTGACAGCGATTCCCGCATTAGTCGAGTTTGATTAGACAAATATTAGTGACGTTTACCGTTATCCTCAATTAATGAATAACGCGGCATGTTGTATCTGACAATCATATGTTTTTGTAATATGTATGTTATATATATATCTTGTAGGAATTCATTTGAATGAATGTATTATATAAGCATATTCCACTGTACAATAGAAAAAGCTGATCTAGACATAGTGTTGACCACAGTAACCTTTTTATCTTTGATGCCGGGATTTATGTTTTGATCTGTTATCAGCCGTCATCTGAGTGGATTGTGGTAAGCCTGCACGGAGTTACAAGACTGTTTGACTGTCCATAAGCAACGAATGATAGGTAGTACCAGAAATGTTTAGACTGAAGTAATGAGAAGCGTTGGCTTCATTAACTAAAAATGACAGCAATCACAATGAAAATGTTGAGATTAAGCTTCTCTAGAGAATTTTTTTTAACAAAAGTGCTATCACGCCTTGGTACAATTTCCTTAAAGGCTGGTATGTGAAACAGAAAATTAATTGAGGGCAGAAGATTTTATGGTCCCATTGATTTGGCTTTTCATAGTGAGACTCATTTCGTGTTACAGATGTACTTTATCAACCTGTTTAGATGGGTTGTGCACATCTTGAAACTGGGCCATACTGGCTCAGAGTTAGTGACACTACCACTGCCACAAATCCTCAAATTAGCATGGTTGGGGCCAGTGACAATACCAATACTCATCTCCTCTTCCCTTGTGTTATGTGCTGAGTATATATCATCTGGGTAACTAGAATATTAAGGTAGCTAGCACAGCACAAATTTCATCTAATGGATTGTTCCTTCTACAGCTGTAGGAAATGTGGATATCTGAACTGAAAGAAACTGAATGATACTTTGAGGCAAAGTTTGAGTGCAATTGTTCATATAACTGGAAGTTTAGTGCTTATCAAAACAATGTTTCAGAGACAAGCTCCTGGATGGATAAGCAATAGCACTTTATGACACTTATGACTAGTACGTTGCTTGGTATTAGCTAGTACATGTCCACTTGGATCCCAAATCCTTTACTCTACCAATTTTTCTCATATGAACTTTCTCTGAAGATAGAAAACATTGATTTTGATCTCCAGTGAAATGACAAGCACTTGCCACTGGTTCCAATCCATGCCTGACTGCTTATTGAGGCTTTATTATGCAATGTCAGACTTCGATCTCCTATTTCATAAAAACGTAGTCTAAATTTTCTACCAACAGAACTTATTTCCACCATCACATGGTTGTTTACTCATATCCCAATTGCTCACCTCCCGCTGCTCTAATTCATATACAAGCTTCCATCATCCCTGCTCTCAATTTCTCCATATCCTTCTTGCCAGCCTTTTAACCTCCACTCTATGAACACAATCTGAAATTCTGCTGCTTGCATCCTATCCCATATTAAGTCCTATGCATTCATCAGCACCCAAAATTACCACCAAAATCAGCAACATTTTGTCCCCTAAATATATGATTGGAGCTGGAATTATTGCAGATGCTGGCACCAGACTCACCTGCTAATGGACCCATGTTAAAGTATTTAAAATTTATTTTTAATGTCTAATTGTCCAACTCTGGCGTTTTATGTATTTTTCCCTTCACCCACTAACCTCCCCCATCACCACACTACCTTTTGTCTCAGGCAATCAACCATCTTCCTAACCAGCTAATTCCCCTTAAAGAGTTAAAAAAGTGGTAGTTAATAGACAGGCATATGCATCCATTACCATTCACAGATGTAGTCCAGTTATGCTAGGGGTTCTTCATGACATCATGCATATCACACAATCGTAATTCCTTCAGACCCACAATGTACACCGTCAAACGTATTGCTCCATTCAGCAGGCACTAGAAGTGGCAATAGGACAACTAAAGGGAAATACAATGGTTGCAAATTAGATACACTTTATTATATACTGAATAAATTTGAATAATTTGTGATTTTTGTTATTGGGATGGACTATATTAAAATGTCTAATAACTTTTAAGATGGTATTTTGGTTTAATGATAGTAAATTTGGGAGCTGTGCAAAGTGATTGTTTTGTCTACAGTGACAATATTAAGGACAGAATCTGGGATTACTGCAAACAGGTGCCAATGACAGCCTGACACACTAAACTTTCAACCTGCACTTATTTCGTCCAATTCCCAAATCTGCTTTGCTCCTCCTGTGCAATAGATTTCTACTATTTGCTGTATCTTTATGTTGAAAGGCATAGCTGGATTCTAGTCTACCTGAATGCAATCTTTGCTTTATCAAACAAATGTCATGTTCTACCGTAATACTAAGGCAGTTCTTGCCCTGTACCTACTTTCTATTTTTGCTCACTCTCAGTAGCCATCCATTCAAGCTATGTGAGCCTTCAAACAACATAGGTACTGTGGACTATTAAAAACGTAATAGCTGCTTCCTTGATCACTGCCATTGTATAGAATTATAATATTTCCATTTAAAATATTAATTGAATATAAGCTTCTTCTATTCATCTTCTCAACAGGATTAATGCAAGGAGCCATAAGGCTTACATGAGTGCCAAAACACTTAGCCTTCGATGCTCATCAACCTGTTCTGTGCCTTGTCCAGCTGGTTCCTTTTTCTACCTGGATATTGTTTCAGGTTGCCTTGTGCTTGATGCATCAGTTGCTATCAATATCACTTGCTTGACGTATCTATTCACTTTAGACTGAATGGATTGAAGGTATCTATGGAATTAGGAAATTAATCACTATAAAAGTTTAAGGAGCAAGCTTTACAGTTATATCACTGGACAACAGTAACTTTATATGGTGCCCCCTATATAGTAAGGCATCTGAAATTACTTCACAGAAGAATTAAGTTTGCAGCAAACCATATTTTATATTTCTAGCCGAGCATATAAATCAGGGGTGCACAAGAAGTCAAATTTGAAGGAATGAGAAGTTCTTGGAGGGTTGTTTGATTGTTCCCCATCCAAAAATGGGGAAGACCAAGTCTGTGACAGGATTTAAGTACACGATGAGAGTTTTAAAATTGAGATGTTACTGGGTCAGGAGTCTGTGAAGTAAACATGCACGGGGGTGACGGCTAAACAGGACTAGGTGCAAGTTAGGCTATGGGCAGTAGTGTTCCAGGTGAACTGAAGGTTATGGAGGGGTGGAAAATGGGAAGTCAGGGATATTGATAACAAGGATAAAGATTTCAGCTACAAAGGGACAGTGGCAGGATTATTAGAAATAGGCAAAATTACACTGAGCTGAAGGTTGGTTGAGTGAGGTAGGTGGCCTTGGCAATTGAGAGAATTTGGAACCAGAATTATAGCTGAGAGTCAAATAAGGACATTATATTCATGACCAAATTTATGACCATTCAGCTTCAGACAACGGCCAGCAAGAAGGCAGGGGAGGAAATTAAAGGAAATGGATGTTCACAATGTTTAATACAAAAATATTTCTACTTATCCTGTTACTGATGTCAGACAAGCAGTCTGGCAATTGAGAGAAAGTGAAGGAGTTGAGAGGGGAAACTTGGTGACAGAGCTGAGTGGCAGCCGTACACAATCTGTCATTGTGCTTCAGATGATGTTGCAGAGGGACAGCACATATGTACCTATGTAAGAAACTGAATGAACTAATTATATAATCCATGGGGGATCAAGAGATTACAGTACAAGACTGGGAAATCATGGTAGAAAGCTCTCTGGATGCTGTTTAGAATTAAACTTAAAGAATAAAACCAGGTGAGTGGAGTCTGACTCAGATGCACAATACTGAAAAATATTGTCAGAAGTCACACAACACTTCATAGTCCAATAGGTTTATTTAAAATCACAAGCTTTTGGAATTGTGCACACTTGACTACTGTGTTCAAGACTGAAGAGTGGTCAAGAAGACAGAAGACAGTGCACCATGTTCAGTTACATCGCAAATTCATAAAATGATGAGCTGACGGTCTGTTCAGGGTTGTGGTAGAAATAGAAATCTGATAAAAACATGTTGAAGGACTTGGAGAAGCAAGGTTGGAAATTGTGTGGATGTTTGCAAGAGATGTATCCAGGGCAGGTTGTTTTGAGAGGAATGATGATGGCTTATTTCAAAAGAGAGTGAACACTACTGGAGTACAAGGAACTATTATTAATTTCATCCGTGACTTTTGCTATGTTAAGCAGGGATAGTGTGTAACATGGCAAAGTTCGCAGATGATACTAAAATAGTTGGGAAAGCAGGCTGTAATGAAGAGATAAAGAGTCTACAGATGGATATTCAGCAGGCCAGGCAGCATCAGAGGAGCAGGAAAGCTGACGTTTTGGGTCTGGACCCTTCTTCCTCCTTCATTTCTGAAGAAGGGTCCAGACCCGAAACGTTGTCTTTCCTCCTCCTCTGATGCTGCCTGGCCTGCTGCGTTCCTCCAGCTCCACATGTTGTTATCTCAGACTCCAGCATTGGCAGTTCCTACTATCTCTACAGATGGCTAGGAGAATGGGCCAGAATCTGGCAAATGCAGTTTAATGTGGATAAATGCAAGGTTGCCCATTTTGGCCAGAAAAGTGTAAGGGCAAATTATTATTTAAATGGGAAACAGATTCAAAGTACATCAGTGCAGAGGGATTTGGGTATTAATCGCTGAAAGTGGGTATGGAGGTGCAGCATTTATAAAGAAAGGCAAATGAAATTCTGGCATTTATTGCAAAGGACTGGATTATGAAAGAAGCATTGTTACAATTATATAAGGTATTGGTGAGACCACACCTGGAATATTATGTCCAGTTTTGGTCTCCTTACTTGGGGAAGGTTGTGGTGGCACTGGAGGCAGTTCAGAGGAGGTTCACCAGGTTAATTCCAGTGATGAAAGGGCTGTTGTATGAGGAATGGTTCAATAGCTTGGCCCTGTACTCACTGGAGTTCAGAAGAATTGGAGGTGGGGGGGTGGGGTTGGTGGGACCTGATTGAAGTATATATGCCAACAGGGATTGAAAATGTGGATGTTGAACAAATGTTGCCCCTTGTGGGACAGTCTCAAACAAGAGGTCATAGATATAGAATGCGAGGAGGTAAGTTCAAAAATGAGATGAGGGGAAACTACTTCTCTCAGAGGGTTGTGAATCTATGGAACTCACTGCTCCAGAGTGCAGTGGAGGCAGAATCAATCAAGATTCAAGGAATAAATAGATATATTTCTGATGAAAACAGGATAAAGCGCTATAGGGAGCAGGCAGGAAAGTGGAGTTGAGACCAGGATAAGGATCAGCTGTGATCAAGTTAAATGGCAGAGTGAGCTCAAAGGGCTGAATTGCTACTTCCATTCCTAATTCCTATGTTCTTATGTTAATATCAGTTAGTACGGTGACTGGATTAGGTACTTATTTGGGAATTGGTTTAGTGTGAAAACACATGAAGAAGTAGAAGGTGGCTATCAAAAAAAGAGTTGAGAGACAATTAATGGGGTTGAAGAGGGGAGTATAACAATAATACTTTGACTTATAGTGTCATAAAATCATAAAGTCATACAGCATGGAGACAGGTCCTTCGGCCTAAACTGGTCCATGCCAACCAAAATATCCATTCACGCTAACCCCATTTCCCTGCACTTAGTCCAAATCCTTCCAAACATTTCCTATCTATGTACTCACCCAAATGGCTTTTAAATGTTGTGTACCCACCTCAATCACTTTCGCTGGAAATCATTCCATATACTACCACCTTCTGTGTAAAAAAGTTGTCCCTCAAGTTCCCATGTATTCTTTCCCCTCTTACCTTAAACTGATGCCCTGGGAAAAAGACTAAATGCATTCACCCTATCCATGCCTCTCATGATCTTATACACTTCTATAAGATCCCCCCTCAGTCTCCTACGCTCTAAAGAAAAAAGTCTTAACTTGTCCAACGTCTCCCTACCACTCAGTCTCTTGAGTCCTGACAATATCCTTGTAAATTTCTTCTGCGCTCTTTCCAGTTTAATAATATCCTTTCTGTAGCAAGGTGACCAAAACTGAACATAATATTCCTAGTGCGGCCTCACCAACATCCTGTACAACTGCAACATAACATCCCAACTCCTGAACTCAATGCCCTGACTGATGAAGGCCAATGTACCAAAAGCCTTCTTCACTGCCCTGTCTACCTGAGACTCCACTTTCAGACAAAAACCAAAAGAACCGCAGATGCTGTAAATCAGGAACAAAAAGAGGAGTTGCTGGAAAAGCTCAGCAGGTCTGGTATCATCTGTGAAGAAAATAATCAGAGTCAACGTTTCGGGTCCAGTGACTCTTCCTCAGAATTGACCTGAAATGTTAACTCTGATTTTTTTCTTCACAGATGCTGCCAGACCTGCTGAGATTTTTCAGCAACTTATGTTTTTGTTCTACTTTCAGACCACCGTCCACCAAGGTCCCTCTGCTCCACTACACTCCTTAAGGCCCTACCATTCACCATGAAACTCCTACCTTAATTTGACTTTCCAAAATGCAACACCTCACACTTATCCATCTTAAATTCCATTTGCCATTTCTCAGCCCACTTCCCCAGCTCGTCAAGATCCTTCTGCAATTTCTGATAGCCTTTCTCACTGTCCACAAGACCACCTATTTTAGTGTCATCTGCAAACTTACTAATCATGCCTTGTACATTCTCATCCAAATCATTGATACAGATAACAAACAGCAATGGGCCCAGCACTGACCCGAGGCACACCACTAGTCACAGGCCTCCAGTCCACCAAGCATCCTTCCACTATTACTGCTTCCTACCATTGAACCAATTGTGTGTCCAATTTGCCAGCTCTCCCTGGATTCCATGTGATGTAACCTTCCAGAGAAACCTACCATGTGGAACCTTATCAAAGACCTTACTGAAATCCATATAGACTATGGCTACCACCCTACCTCACCAACCTTCCTGGTCACTTCATCAAAGAACTCTAACAAATTTGTGAGGCCTGATCTCACATGCATGAAGCCAGATTTCACACGCATGAAGCTATGCTGACTATTCCTCATTAAACCCTGTGTTTCCAAACGCATGCATATCTTATCCATCAGAATCTTCTCAACTAACTTACCTACCACAGATGTTAAGCTTACTGGTCTATAATTCCCAGGTTTTTCTTTGCAGCCCTTCATGAATGAAGGCACAACATTCGCTACCCTCCAATTTTCCAGGACCTCACCCATGGCTAATGATGATGCAAATATATCAGCCAGGGCCCCCACAATTTCTTCTCTCGCCTCTTGCAGGGTTCTTGGATATATCACATCAGGACCAGGAGATTGATCTATCTTCATACATTCTAATAATCCCAACACCTCCTCTACTGTGATATGGACTGTCCCCAAGATATCACTACTAACTTCTCCAAGTTCCCAAGTCTTCAAATCTTTCTCCACGGTAAGCGCAGAGGAAAAACATTCATCGAGGACCTCATCCATTATTAAGGGTGAAAGTAGGTAGAGTGTTTTGGTGTCATTTTAATCTTGTTTACTATTTCACCTTATTCAAACGTCAAAAATCTCTCACTGTAGAGAAACCTGGTACATCTTGCATACCAAGTCTATTTCATCAAGTTTAGTATGTGCACTCTACAATTTATGGGTTTATGTAAGGTCAGTAGAAACATAAGAACAGGAGTAAGGTATTCAGTCCATTGAGCCTATCCTGCCACTCACAGATCCTCAATGCCACATTCCCACACTGTCTCCATATTTCCTCAAAGCCATTTAGTCTTGAGAAACTTATCAATTTTTGTTTTGAGTCTACTCCTTGATCAACAGTCCCCTGGATAGTAGAAATTCCAGACAGTCACCATATTCTGAGTGAAGAAATTCCTCTGAATTGCCCTCTTAAATTGTCTGCCCCTTACCCTGAGATTATGGAATCACCAGTCAGAGAAAACATCCTACTGATATTTAATCTGTCAGGCTCTGTAGGAATTTTGGAAGTTTAAATAAGATTACGTCTTATTCTTTGAAACTTTGGAGAATACAGGCCCAGTTGCCTTAATCTCTCCTTATAAAACAATCCTGTCATCCCAGGATTTAATGTGTTAAACTTCCTTTGTATGTTCCCGAAGACATGTATATCCTTCCTTAGATATGGAGACCAAAACTGCACACAAAACTCAAGGTAAGGTCTCACCAAGGCTTTATACAACTGCAAGAAGACGTCTTTACTTTTGTACTGAAATCCCCTTGAAATGAATGCCAATATACCATGTATTTTTAATTGTTTTGTGCATCTGCACACTAGCCTTTTGTGACTCACAGACGTGGACACCAAATCCCTTTGTTCATTCATGCTTCGTAACCTCTCACCATTTAAGAAACATTCTTTGCTTCTTTCCTACCAAAGTGAATATCTTCACACTTGTATTCCATCTGCCATGCTCTCGTCCACTCCATTAGCTTGTCCAAATCCTCTTGAAGATTCCTTGCACCTCCTCACAACTTTGGGTCCCACCCAACTTGTTATCATGAGCACATCTGGAAATATTACAATTGGTCCCCATAAACAAATCATGTAAATTGATTGTGAACATTTGTTGACCTAGCACGGATCCTTGCAGCAACCGACTGTAAGTTTTCCATCCTAAGAACAATCTGTTTATTCCTACTCTCTGCCTTCTGTCAATTAACTACTTCTCAATTAATAATAGTATTGCTCTTTCCACTCCGGTCCCAGTGACTCTAATTTTGTATGGAACCTTATCAAAAATTCTGCTGAACACCCAAATACAGCATATCCACTGGTTCTTTTGTTAATGCTAAAAGTAACATTCTCAAAAATCTGCAACAAGTTTGTCAAATATGATTTTCCTTTCACAAATCCATGCTGACTCTGCCCAATTTTGCCATTATTTTCTAAATATTTAGGTATCTCATCCTTTATACCCTTGAACATTTTCCCCACTATTGATATTAAGCTAACTGAAGTATGGTTCACCACTTTTCTCCTTTTGAAAATAGAGGAGTTACGAACCCTTCCAGAATCTATACAGTTGTCAAAGATAACCACATATTCTTCAACAATCTCTTCTGCTACTTACTTCAACATTTTGGGATGAAACTCACTGGGTCCAGATTTATCAACCCTCAACCTGATTAATTTTTCAAGTACTAGTTCTTTACTAATTTCTTTTAGCTCTTCATTTACACAAATCCCTTGGTCACCTTGTATTTTTGGGAGATTTTCTGTATCTTCTCCGATGAGGACAAATGCAATTGTTTTGTTTCTCCACCATATATTATTTCCTGTCACTACCAAAATGGGTCCACATTGATCATTGTTAATGTTTTTTATTTTGCTTATCAATAGAAGCTTTTACAATCTGTCTTTATGCTCTCTGCTTGCTTACATTAATCTCATTCCCTTATCAGTTTCTTTGTCCTCCTAGAACATAGAACAGTACAGCACAGTACAGGCCCTTCGATGTTGTGCCGAACTTTTACCCTAATCCTAAGGTCTATCTAACCTCCACCCCTACATTATACTATCATCCATATGCCTATCTAATAGCCGTTTAAATGCCCCTAATGAGGCTGACTCCACTACCCTCTCCGGCAATGCATTCCACGCTCCTACCACTCTCTGAGTGAAGAACCTACCTCTGACATCTCCCCTATATCTACCTCCACTCACTTTAAAACTATGCCCCCTCATAATAGCTATCTCCACTCTAGGAAAAAGTCTCTGGCTGTCTACTGTATCTATACCTCTGATCATTTTGTACACGTCTATCAAGTCACCTCTCATCCTTCGTCGTTCCAAAGAGAAAAGTCCTAGCTCTCTCAACCTTTCCTCATAAGACCTTCCCTCCATTCCAGGCAATACCCTGGTAAATCTCCTCTGCACCTTTTCCAACGCTTCCACATCTTTCCTGTAATGAGGCGACCAGAACTGGACACAATACTCCAGATGTGGCCGAACCAGGGTTTTGTATAGCTGGAGCATAGCTTCACGGCTCTTGAACTCAATCCCTCTATTAATGAAAGCTAACACACCATATGCCTTCTTAACAACTCTATCCACCTGGGTGGCAGCTTTCAGGGAACTGTGGACACGAACCCCAAGATCCCTCTGCTCCTCCACACTGCCAAGAATCTTTCCGTTAACCCTGTATTCTGCTTTCAAGCTTTTCCTTCCAAAATGAATCACCTCACACTTTTCAGGGTTAAACTCCATCTATCACTTCTCAGCCCAGCTCTGCATCCTACCAATGTCCCTTTGTAACCTAGAACAGCCCTCCGTACTGTCTACAATGCGACCCAGCTTTGTATCGTCCATGAACTTACTAATCCACCCTTCCACTCCTTCATCCAAATCATTTACAAAAATCACAAATAGAAGAGGTCCCAGAACAGATCCTTATGGTACACCACTCGTAACTGAGCACCATGTTGAATATTTTCTGTCTACTATCACCCTTTGTCTTCTAAGGGTCAGCCAATTCTGAATCCAATCTGCCACATTTTCCCCCTATCCCATGCCTCCTTACCTTCTGCATAAGCCTACCATAGGGAATCTTATCAAATGCCTTATTTAAATCCATGTATACCACAACCACTGCTCTACCTTCATCCACGTGTTTGGTCACCTCTTCAAAGAATTCAATAAGATTTGTGAGGCATGATCTACCCCTCACAAATCCATGCTATCACGAGTCAAACTGTTGCCTTTCCAAGTGATCATAAATCCTATCTCTCAGAGCCCTTTCCAATAATTTGCCCACCACTGACGTAAGACTAACTGGCCTGTAATTTCTGGCGTTATCCTTATTCCCTTTTTTGAACAAGGGAATGACGTTTGCCTCTCTCCAATCTGCCGGCACTATACCAGTGGACAATGAGGACAAAAAGATCATCGCCAAAGGCCCTGCGATCTCTTCCCTCGCTTCCCATAGAATCCTTGGATAAATCCCATCAGACCCGGGAGACTTATCTATCTTCAACTTCCTCAAAATTCCTAGCACATCTTCCTTTCTAACAGCAACCTCCTCTAGCCTACCAGCCTGTTTCACACTGTCCTCCTCTACAACTAGGTCACTCTCAGTTGTGAATACTGAAGAAAAGTATTCATTAAGGACCTCTCCTATCTCTTTAGGCTCCGTGCACAAATTCCCCTTACAATCCTTGATTGGCCCTACCCTTTCTCTGGTCATTCTCTTATTCCTCACGTACGTGTAAAAAGCCTTGGCGTTTTCCTTGATCCTATCTGCCAAGGTTTTCTCATGCCCTCTTATAGCTCTCCCAAGCCCTTTCTTCAGCTCCTTCCTGCATAACTTGTATCCCTCTAGAGCCTTTTCTGTTCCTTGTTTCCTAAACCTTACATAAGCATCCTTCTTCCTCTTAACCAGTCGTTCGACCTCTCTTGAGAACCAAGGCTCCCTCACTCGACCGCATCTTCCCTGCCTGCTAGGGGCAAACATATCCAGCACACGCAGTATGCATTCCTTAAACAATCTCCACATTTCAATAGTGCTCTTCACTGACAGCATCTGTTCCCATTTTATGTTACCCAGTCCTTGCCTAACAGATTTGTAATTACCCTTCCCCCAATTATAAACCTTACCCTGCTGTATGTACCTATCCTTTTCCATGACTATTGTAAAAGTAACAGAGTTATGATCACTACCGCCAAAATGCTCTCCTACCAACAGGTCTAACACTTGGCCCAGTTCATTGCCAAGCACCAAATCCAAAGTGGCCTCTCCTCATGTTGGTCTACCTACATACTGTGTCAGGGATCCTTCCTGAATGCACTGGACAAAATCCTCTCCATCTAAACTATTACAACTACAATGTTTCCAATCAATAGTAGGAAAGTTGAAGTCACCCAGGACTACAACCCTGTGACTTCTGCACCCTTCCAGTATCTGCCTCCCAATCTGCTCCTCTACTTCTCTGCAACTATTAGGGGGTCTGTAAAAAAAAAACCCAACAAAGTGACGGCTTCTTTCTTGTTCCGGACCTCAACCCAAACTGACTCTGTAGACATATCATTCTCGAACTGCCTTTGGTAGCTGCTATACTAGCCCTGACTAGCAATGCCACTCCCCCGCCTCTTTTTCCACTTGCCCTATTTCTTTTAAAGCATCTAAATCCCAGAACTTCCAACAATCATTCCTGTTCCTGAGTTACCCAAGTTTCTGTAATGGCCACAACACTGTAGTTCCAAGTACTGACCCATGCTCTAAGTTCATCCGCCTTATTTCCGATACTTCTAGCATTGAAGTATTAACACCTCAAACCTCTACTAGGGTCCTAAATTGCTCCCAATCCTCAACAAGCCACCTACTTTTGACCTAATGCAATCCTTGACATATTTCATTAAACATGGCTAATTCACTTTTCCCTATGGATATCTGTGCCCTATACATTCATCTGCCCATTGTAGACCCTGTAGTATTTCTTTAAATTTTAACTCTTGTCTGTCTACCATCAAATCTTTGTGTATCTTCCGAATCACACTACTCAACCTGCCTCTTCAGCTTCCTTTGTAGAGTTAAGACCTTAATTTCAGAATGGACTATGTTGTATTCAAACAATATAAGTTCTAATACATTACAGTTTCTCTTTCTCAAAGTCTCACCAGGTTTATTAATTAGCCATTTCTCATTACACAACATCAAATCCAAAATAGTCCAATCCTTTGTTGGCTCCTCAACACAGTTCCAATCCCCACACACTGAATTCATCCGCGACATTACTGCTGACTTGTTTAACCCATCCTGTGCAAATGAAATTGCCTGTTATTACTGTATTATCTATGTTACATGTATCTGTAAATTCTTGACTTATGATATGCCAGACTTTAGTACTGACCACCCTGCAGCCATGTCTCTGATATAGCAATTAAAGCAGATCCTTTATCTCAACTTGTGAATTTGAATCATCAATGTTTTGTGAACTTGTACCACATCCAGATCAAGTGTCTTGAATTCAGCCTATTAATTTCCATTTTGATCATATTTGATGCTTGCCATTACTTCAGAGGCCTTTTGTTTTGCTTACTACTCCATTTCCTTTTCCTAGTTTTGCTTTTCTTGAATCTGAACTCCATCTTGGGTTCCTATCACATTAACAAGTTTAAAATTTAACTCAGCACTAGCCAAAGTCTTGTGAGGATGTTATTCTCAGTCCTGCTATTGTGTCTAATTCTGTGCTTTCTATTTATAGTCACAAAGCATGTAATAAAGGATCCTTGTCACTTAAATAATTACTACAGTCCCAACACATTCTTTTCTATATATAGTTTGAGATGTAACTCCAAGATGATGGCTCAGACACGGAGATGAGGGACATGGCAGTTTTCTGATTGCAATAATGTAGAGGCATCAGTTTCCAAGTTAGTTTCAATGCAGGTACTCCAAATTAACAAACTATTGCTATGGCAGAAAATGGAACTTACTTTGCACTAGGATAGAGATTTTCAAAACTGACAATAGTAGATATAATAAAATGAACTCAAATGCTTGTTGTAGATATAGTTCTTTAAAAAAACAATTGAGACTTAAAAAGAAAAAAAACTGCAATAGTTGAAATTTGGAATAAAACTGTAAGTGTTAGAAATGCACAAGTTCTTTAGCACATGAAAAGGGAAAATAAGGATTAATATTTTGAGTTCTGAGGAACGGTCACTGGACTCTAAATGTTAACTCTGATTTTTTCTTCACAGATGCTGCCAGACCTACTGAGCTTTTCCAGCAGCTTTTGTTTTTGTCGTGTTAATATTTTGGGGTTAGACCTTTCATTTGATTCCTGATAAAAATGACTTTTAGGGTGATGTAGATTGCTTGTACTGTAAATCAATAAGGCATATTGTCTTCTTTTGCCACAGGACAAGTTCCAGAAACTTAAAGGGACAAAACTGAACCTGCAGAAAATATCTGATGATAGACTGAGATGGTGGAAAAAGTGTGATGCCTTATTGATTATAGAATATACTGATTGCTGAGTTTCAATCAAACTTAGCTCAGGCTGTACTCTTGCAGTTCACTCTGGCCCAGACACAGATGTCAGAATTCTTGATAGAATAAACTGTTATGCCTAAAACGTGGCACATATTTTTCAAGGGTTGAGTAGCCTAGTTCTGATCCGAATTTGTATATTCGCATATTTATTACTTTGTGTCATTCACAGTTGTATGTACTCTTATTTGTTCTGTTTTAAACTATGGAAATCAATTTACATTTTTGCTAGCTTCTCACTGATGGGAATATTTTTATTACCATACACAGATAATTTTCTTCTTTTGGCTTCAGTAATGGATCGGTCTCATTTTGTATATGTTCTATATTTCTGGTTCAAAGTGCATTTTCCATTCCCTAATATTATAACTCCAACAACCATCTGAATTTATAAAGCAATTTTAACATGGAAAACAAATACATAATTCAAAATAAACGCTAAGCCAAAGCTGACACAATCAAAAACTTGGTTACAGTTGGACTTTAAGCAGAACTTAAAGGAGGAAAGATGAGAGGTTCCTCCGTTTGTTTCAGTTTCAGATGGCATACCACAGTATCTTCTGCTACTGATGGTAGAGTTGCAGGAGGTTCAGAGAGAGGGAAACTAATTTAAATACATATTTTGTGTGTTGCTTATTTTCCTGATCCCTGTCACCTTAGCACACTAGCATAAAAACCAAAATTTATTATAAATTTGTAGGTCACTTTCGTTCAAAGCAAACACTGACTTTCACTAGGCCAGAACATTAACAAAAACATGCAATGGTAAAAGTGTGACAATAAATTATATCAAAAATAAATAAAAATACAACAGCTTGCACTCTTACCATGGGTCAGAACCCTAAACTTGTAATTCCAAAATGTATTTTTTTTAAATAGGGCTGAAATAGCCAAAAGTAGCTGTGGATGTAAATTAAGTGTCTTTTTGCAGAAACAGACACCCACAGAATGTCATAATTACAGCTGCAATGGGAACTTCAAACAATAACACTTCAAAAGGTGCTGGGTGTGTGTGTGCGCGTGTGCAGGCACATGTACAAAAGAGAAAGTCAAACAGACTGGACTGTGATCTTGTGGCTACAAAGTTAACAAGGAGTCGACAATCTCCTGCTCAAAAGTAATCAACACTCTGTGGATTATGACACAAATTGCAGATACATTGTGATTTTTCCTTTGCAGAATAGAGGCAAACAGGTTTCAACTCTACTGGAGTGCACCAGTGGGACTGAGCATTCTCATTTGAACCAGCCTAGGTTTTTGTGTTACAATATTGTAAAGGGTCACAGTTGAAAAAAATATCCTCTAGGCACTGCTTTCACTTTGTGTGCTGGAAGTCAACTTGCTAGCATCCAGGTAACAAGGAAATCAGGAAAACCAAAAGGACTCTTGCTAACCCTGAATGCTGGAATTCCTTCATGGTTGAAAGGATTCAGAACTACAGAATCAACCATTTTGCAAAACTAAGCATTATGGAATCCACAAACCAAATCAAAGTTAGTTGTACTGGTAATCCAACAGCTGCGACAATCAATAATCTGCACTTCACAAGAAATGCAGAGACTGATCCATATATTTGCTTTTCTTTTATCCTTTTGGATTCACTTAATTCTAATGTATGCATGTTACATTAAAACACATGAAAAACATGCGTAACTAAACTAAGATAACAAGGTGTAGAGCTGGATGAACACAGCAGGCCAAGCAGCATCAGAGGAGCAGGAAAGCTGACGTTTCAGGCCTAGACCCTTCTTCAGAAATCCTACTATCTCTGAGTAACTAAATTTATTTTTTTTTAAACTCAAGAAAGTCTGGCTAAATTGGTTTCTTTTTAAAAAAGGATGCTAATTTGGTCTGGAAGAAAGGTCTGAGATAAGGGAGGGGATCAATTTTAAAATACTAATTTTGTGATGAATCAAGGGGGTGGGTAAATGAAAACAGAGAGTCAGGTCATCTCTTCTCACGCACAACCTTAACTATTTATGGTTTCCTGTCTTGGAGCATTGCTCTGGCATAACAATAGTGCCTTTCACACATTTTTAGAAAATCATAACAAAGGACTATGCTGCATTGTTAGTCATTGTGAAGCAGGGAAATATGGCAGGCAATTTGTGAACAGCAACATTTTAAAAAATGATAAATAACTACATGAATGTTTTTTTCATGTTACTTTGAGAAATAAAGGTTGTGTGGAATGTCAACGGGACACCTTTGATCTTAAAATGACACCATGGTATGTTTAATGCCCAATTGTAAAGGCAAACAGGTTCAACGATTCATTTGAATAGTGGCATCTCAGCCACTGCAGCACTATCCCAGTGTTTGAGCATCAATATGGATTAGTTTGTCTCTGGAATGCAGCCTCAGAACAATCATTTGACCCAAATAAGTGTCATACAGCTGAATCAAGCATCACACTAAATATAAAAGTTCTCATATATAAAAGAATGCTTCCAAAATAATTTTCAATTTGAGTGAACAGCAGGGAACTTGGGAACATTCTTTCTGTCAATCATCAACAGACAGAATATTTTATTATTGCCTGCTTCACAGTGTTAAGCGACTTTCAGGTGATACAGATACTACTAAAAGAAAAAGTAACTTGACTCGGCCTTCATACAGTTTGCTTTTTCACTCATATGGTGGTAGTAACACACTCTGTTTACTTTCAGATAGACTGATGTGTAAAATTAAGGCATCATATCTTGGGGAAGGAAAAAAGAAATAGCTATAAGCCAGTTGTGTCACATGAAACATGTTTCTTTTTAGGCAACAATGAAACATGCCAATATTGAGAAGTTTACACTACAGATTTTCTGCTTACTTGCAGACTAGAGAAGAGAATATGTCAAAGAAATGTAAAAATTACACCATTTGGTAATTAGCATATACATTATCAATAGTGTATGATTAACTCCATTTTAAATTATGTATGCTTTTGTAGAAAATACAAAGGGTGTACCTGACATGACCTGAAACTTTGTACTTATTTTTCTTGTACTTTCTACATTTGGTCATGATGAATGATATTCCTGGATGTCCATGAGATTCACATATTTTGTCTTCCATGATATGAAAATCAATGACTGCATGTTTGCTGAAGACTTAACTATTGACATACAAATGCAGAATAAAAGGGATTGAATCAACAGCACCTGGTTAATTAATATAGTAAAATTGAAACTGTTTCAGTTGGTGTTTATAGTTGACATATTAAGCACCAAATCATAAAATATTCAGAAAGACAAGTAAATTAAAGTATTCATGATTTAAAAAGTTCCCATTACAATTGATCTATATTTTCAGTTACTCATGAATTTCAACTGTACCACTTGTCCTTTAATACAGATTTCCATGGCCAATTGTGTTTCATCAAAGCATCCACCGCATTTATGCAATATTGAACAATATGCAATTTTTGAAATGTATAAAATATCTAAATATCCTTTCAATACTGTTAGGAATGGTATTACATCAAAGAAAGCAGGAATTAAGTTACAAAACGTCTTAAGGCAAACAATTCATTCCTCTGTGCTCTAAAATCCTGGTGGGAACAGGTCTATAAAATACCATTTTTCTCTATGTGAATGGACTTGCCAGAAAATATGAAAATGTTCAATAAATTCCAGTTGTGAAGTTGTGCTTCATTTCTGTTTACAGTTTTCTACAGTATTTTCATTTTTATAGTACATGTTCAGAGGTACTGTTCAGTTCCCAACAGCCAGCACCATAGTGGTCTTACCATGGACCAGTTACAAGAGTATAGAACTTACAGTCCTGTAATTGAAACACAATATTGTCTTAGGCAGCTGCGTTGAAGATCACTATTTGCAACTTTTCAATTTTACATGGTTGGGTTTAGTTATGTTCAATATAAGCTTGTAGAAAGACATTTAGGGATTAATATAAAAATGATTAAAAAAAGACCATATAAAAGGAAGTATATTTTCAAAAAATGCCCAATTGCAGTTGCTGTGTTTGTTGCTATCTTCAGAAGCATTGAAGCCAGTTTGAATGAAGTTGTGATGTGAGCTAAACTGCTTATTCCTGACCACAAACTATTTCTCTTTTGCACACTATTTTAGTAAAATTTGTGCATTTTTAATACATATACTTCAATGATAAAAATTAAACAATTTTTTCCAGACGGAACGTAATTAAAATATTTATATTCAAAGACAACACACATTTGAAATGGTGAAACTCTTAATTCTTCCCCTTAGAACAAATTAAATTGCAACAAAGTACAAACACATTTCACTACATGATTTAAAAATCAGTTGTTTATAAACTTGCCCACAATGCAAGGGATGTGCATAGGTTTACAGTTTTTTGAACAATAATTCCCTTGGGTAATTTTCCAACAAATGGAATGTACGTTGCTGTAGAATACAGTTTCCAACACAGATACACCAACAGCATGAATGCTTGTAACTGTCCACATGCAGTAAATCCTGATTCAAATCCTAAAATGTTTGTACATCTTTAAATTGTAAATGACGGTATCCCTTTAATAGCCCTGATTGGTTTATGTAAGAAAAAAAATCAAATCTAAATTTACTTCATGCTCTGACCACTGTAACATTGCAGACTCAAAAATATCAATTAATGCTTGTGCTCATGTTTTTTGATCTTCATGTGGGAACTAAACTAAAAGGTTTATATTCTGCACTTGTTTTATCACCATAATGAAATTAAGTTTCAATTAGCCAGCAAGCTAGTTGGACTGCACTAATGGTAAGTTCTTACTATTTTAAAAATATTTTCCAAATAAACTGGACAGGTTAGTAGCATTTAAAATTTACTTGAAAAAAAATTGGAGATAACAGAGTTTGCATAAGTTTCCAGGGCCATTTGGAATTATTGGATCCATACAGATCAGAAAGCATATGTAGATCTGAATTTTTGATAACAATTGCAAGCCTCACACAGCTTTAAAAAGGGACACTGTCACTGAAAGAGTTTGGTAACTTTTATCTTTCCATCCATCTAGTAGGACATGACAATAGTCAAAAAAAAAATTAGGGTACACTAATCCTAGACTGTCTATAAGGGGTAAGACTTGATGCGAGGTCATTTACAAAGTCTAATGTCAGGGTGGTGCTAGGGAATGATAAAGTTCATGATTTTTCCATCTAGTCCTTAATATACCCAGGATACAGGGACCCACTGTGGTGTAGTACACACAAGTTCAATGGCTTCTTCCAGATGCCTGATGGTCTCATCTATTTCATTGTTGATTATGGTTAGATCGAAGTAGTGTGCATATGTTTTCTGTAAAATTTCTGATTCCTTCTGCAAACGCTGAAGAGATTCATCCTGGGGAACAGAAAGATATTGAATAATAATTAATATATAAGAAAAGCCCATTTACCTTAGAGTCAAGTCGAATCTTACTATACAGGGCGATGCATTAAACAGATTTGCATATAGTAAGTATAGCTGAACCAGTCTGAGTCAAGGATAAACAGACGTATTTTCTTACAACAGCAGTGTTACTTTGTCAGAGCAATGTATCAGAGTTTCACTATACTTTTATGTAGTCGCTTAAAGTTGGTTAGCAAATTATAAAATGTATGTTGATCTTTTGCACCATTTTTGGTTGGATTTAAATCAATTGGTAAATTGAAGGAATACAACGTTGATTACATGCTTGTTATACACAGAATTGTACATCAGGGCTCTTATGGTGCAGGGTATTGCTGCATTGCTGGATCAGAAAGTCTGGGTTCAAGTGTGTCATAACATATCTAAACAGCTTGATTAAAATTATCTAGAATTATGCATTCCCCTCAATATCCTGTACTGAACTGAAAAAAATATGAATCAGAATATCTTGCTTCCCACAATTTTAATCAATATGCATACCCTGACTGAACCAAGACAATATGCAACTGAAATGTTGTAGTCATCTGCTTTTTCAGCTTTCCCCCTCTGTATTATAGGAAATTGCCATGATGCTGATTGACCAACTCTTCATATCCACTGTATTTGTTGGATTTGATGGGTGCTTTTACAAACAGATCTCTTGCCCTTCCTATTGCTAATCTACCTCATTTAACAAGGCTGAAGACTGGCACCAATATGCACTGGATTGCCTGTACCAGTGGCTGGGTTCTTCCTGAGCTAAGCTCTGAATTGGGACTTGAATCCAGAGCAGTCAGGCTCTGGGAGAGTGCTAACACTGGTGCTCTGCAGTATTTGTTTCAGGTACTTTTCATCAAGCTGTTCAGAGATGTTAGATGGGACTTGAACCCAAGCTGGCTCAGAGGCAGGGACACTATCTCTGCCAATCCGCCTGATCAGTGAGAGCTTATTGCAAATCAGGTACTTACCAAGCTTGCGATTTTGAGTAATTTTCTTGAGAATGACTATGTAGAACCAATTTGGCCAACAGATGATTAATCAAATGCAATGTACTCCAGAAAGCAGAACGTGTGTATAGTTGTGCACACAAAATTAAATCTGAAAAGGCAATAACATCCTGGCTGGTCCAGATCAAATATCTGGTTTAGAATAATATTTACTGCCTAAATTCAGAAGCTAGGACCTCATTTCTATGGGAAGGAGCTTGCCAGAGCAACATAGAAAACAAGACATATAGGCTGCTATATCCACATATTTCCATATTTGTTCTAAGATTTAAGAATAAACCAAACTAACAATCATAGAATGATTGTAACACATGAGGCCATTCATCCCTTTGCATCTGTGCTAGCTTTCAGCATCAGTGCAAGCTGTTGACAAGATGGTGGCAGAGTAGCAGTGCAGTGTGAGGGTTCCTGTCTGGAGCTCATCTGCTCCATCCACTTTTACTTTTTTTCTTTCGTAGCTTTTTTTTTCTTACTTTAATCTACTTACTTTCTGTGGCGAGATTGGTGGCTTCAAGATGTTCAGCCTGGGGCAAGGTTTCTTCCCAGTGGTGGCGACGGAGGGAGTTGACATTGGTACAGAGCCAGGGAGAGCAAGAGAGTGAGCCCAACATGAAGGAAATCAAGCCAGCACAAGGGACAGTGACAGCATGTGGGGGAATTCGAGTCAGCGAGCCCAATGGGGAGGAGATTGAACACTTGTGGGGATTGCGAGCTCAGCATGGCTAAGCACTTAAGAAGGAACTGTTATGTTGAACTTTTAACTTTATTTGTCTAATTTATACCAAGAAGGAATTTAACATTGAATTTTTAACTTCCATTCCAATGTCCGCCTTTCTCCATTGTCCTACTGTTTTTTTTCAATTCTTCAGGTAATTCCCTTTAGAAATCTGCGATTGAATCTCCCTCCATGACACCGAGGACTGAATCTTATCACAAATCAGCTAATTGTCAATTTTGGCAAGTCCACGGAGGGCTTCTCTTTGTAAGGCCTAGTGTACTTTCTCACGATATCTTCTCAAACGTTCCTCATTATCTATGCACCATGACACTATGGCACCCTGTTGATGGTACTCTAAAACTTGCTATAGGCAGAAGTACTTGTCATTGCTTGAATAAGCCAGGATCCTTGGCATCAATGTCATCTTTAAGCTCAGCTATGTATCTAGTTAAGCACCAGCAATCCAGTTTCCTTCACTGTGCACATATTGGCAGTGCAACCATGAACCAATATTTTTCAGAGCACATAGGTGTCATATCTGATTCAATATACATACAAATGCATATTCTTTATCTATTGCTGCTTAAGAACCAAGCCACACAACTTGCCTATCCTTAGCCTAATCCCATTTTACAACACCGTCTCAGTCAGTGCTATTCTTTCCCCCATGCCCAGTGTAGCCTAGCACCTTCTCATTGTTCAAAATGGGACCATCGCATGATGGAAAGCCTTCAAACAGTTCAAAACATTTACTTTTATTCAGCAATGTCAAAAGCCAAAAAAAAAAGACACAGAGTTTCATTTGCCCCAGTGAACAGCCAACCTTGTACCAATGAATTTATAGTCAATGAGTGATCACTGCACCCAGCTCATATGAATTGAAATCATGCACTTGAACATCATTTTCAGCAGAACTAGTCCATCATGTCCCTGGTTGAAGAATCAGCTGCATTGCAACTACATTCCACCTCAGTCAGGAAGCTGTGTAACAGAATCATCAGCCTTGGTCACAGAGGGAAGCCCTTGTCTCCCAGTAACCATCCTTGTAAAGCATCCAGCACTTGAAATTAAGCAAGAACACGAGAGTTTTTAAGGATATAGGCATCATAGTAGCTCTCATGGTACTTGGCAGAGGGTTCTAAAATGTGGTATGGATGATCACAGATTACTTGCACATTGATGAAATGGAATCCTTTCAATTGAGGAAGTCAGCTGTGTTATGACATAGCCTCTCATGCAAGATGTCTACACTTTATCTTGCCCTGCACCTGGAGGGAGCCAATTATGTTGCCAAAGGCTACAGCCCAGACTGCAGCACTGAATTCATCACTGGGAAACGAGATGAAATGGTGTGATCTGGCCAAACAGCATTGGTAATAGCCTTGATACATTTGTGGGTTGAGGATTGAGAGATCCCACCCAGGTCTCCAATGGATCTTTGGAAACAGCCAGCTGCAAAAAATTTAGTGCAGATGTGATAGGATGGCCACCCACTCCTTCATGTCACTGGCCCTAATCCAGTAGCAGGCAGAGCTGAGAGAGTGGTTTAGGACATCCACAACCTGCAACAACCATGCACCTTGCTCATATGGAGGAAATGGCATTGATAAATTCTGGCATTCCTGCACATCCTGCAGGGACCTTCAGCTGTGACTTCTTCACATGGAGACTATTAGCATCTGTTGGATGTTTCTCCTGGCCCTGGACTTGCTGGCAGATCTGTTCCTTCTCCATTTCTCTATACATTTGTTGCATCACAGCAACTAATGATAAAAACCTCTTACTGTGACTGGATTCATCAGTCATGGCTGCAATGAACCTTGTGGGGAATGTAAAGAAACAGAATAGGTCCTTATTAATGTGAACAGTCAGCATTCACATTACTCACAGTGATGGTTTAGCATACTCCAGCAGACAGTGGGAAATGCAGAAGTCTAACAACAAGGGCCATGGAATGCCTCTACTTGCAACTTTCAATAGGGACAAAAATAGAAATTGCTGGAAAAGCTCAGCAGGTCTGGCAGCATCTTTGGAGAGAAATCAGTTAACATTTCAGGGCCAAGTGACCCTTCCTCAGAACTGATGGTGGCTAGGAAAAGGCCTGAGACAGAGATGCTGGCCAATGCTTTCCTAGCTACCATCAGTTCTGAGGAAGGATCACTCAACCCAAAATGTTAACCCTTTTTTCTCTCCACAGATGCTGCCAGACCTGCTGAGCTTTTCCAGCGGTTTCTACTTTAATCTCTGTCTCAAGCTTGCTGCAGTGTTCTAGTGAAGGTCAGCGCAAGCTGGAAGAACAGCATCTCATTTTCTGCCTGGGGATCTTGCAGCTTTCCGGACTCAATACTGAGTTCAATAACTTTAGGGCTTGAGCTCTCCCATGTCCTTACCCCAAACCCCATTACCAGGCCTTGTTATCACATAGTCTGCTATTACATACCACCCAGTGTTAGCCACTAACAGTCCCCAGTGATAGCTATTCGCTCCTAGCCAGATAGTTACCCACTCCTTCGTCTGTCTAACTGCGCTTCTCTCTCTTTGGGCTCTAACCCCACCTATTGTTTACTTCTTACCCCCTCCCCCAACCAACAATTGTATCTGACATATTTTGATAATGCATATATGATGCTATGCATTATAGATGACTTCAATACGTACTGCAAATCTGCCTGATTAATGTAATAGCCCCTTGACGGACTTCATGTTTGTTTTTTTCCCCCTTTTTCAAAGCCCTACAGTGTGGAAGCAGGCCACTCAGCCAATCGAGTCCACACCGACTCTCCAAACAGCATTCAACCCAGACCCACCCCCATCCCCATTCCCCAACCCTATCCCTGTGACCCTCCATTTCCTATTGCTAATCCACCCAACCTGCACATCATTGGACTTCGGGAGGAACCTGGAGGATCCGGAAGAAACCCACGGAGACGTCGGGAGAATGTGCAAACTCCACACAGACAACTGTCCAATGCTGGAACTGAACCCGGGTCCCTGGCGCTGTGAGGCAGCAGTGCTAACTACTGAACCACCATGCCGCGTTGCTTACAAGTAATGTCTATGTGTCCAGAAAGAAAAAAAATAGCACTAACTCTGTCCATCCCAGGAGTGGTCAAAGCCATTTTCCGTTTGCAGTCTGCATTTATATGAATCACGTGAGTATGGAAGGAATGCAGGTTGCATTTGGCATGGTCTCGGACTCTGCCTGGCAATCAATGGCAGCCCCCACAAAGCTCCATGCTGCTTTGTTGCTAGTACTCCCCGGCGAGGCCATCAGTTAGAAGCCTCCACAGGCTCCCACATATCATGTGGACTTGAGTCTTCAGCGTTCAGCAAAACCCTATGCCTACAGTTTAGTAATGCCTACCCGCGCTCCACTTTCTCTCTTTCCCTTGCACCCCGATTGAGTCTGGACTGGTGGTGACCATTGATAACCTACATCTCCCCAACTGTGGCACCATCCCATGCTCTCTTGTTTCCTCCCATCACAATTATTGTTCCCTCTGCATCCCTGGTTGCTACCACAATTTCTGAGAATTGATTTCCCCAACTTTCCTAGCACAGCAGTGGCTCCTGATCAACATACCTTGACATTTGTTGAGTTGACCCCAGAATGACCATTGCCTAGTGTCTGACAAACTTTGACATACAGCTCTGATTAATGAATGATCAGACCACTGACTGATCTGTGTGCAACTCTCTGATTGACTTCTCACAAATCTCAACCACATGCACAGGAACAACAGGACTGCCTGTGACCTGCTCCCTGGACTGTGGTAACGTGTACCCATGACCGTGGTGGCCTAGGCTGATTGTGTTCAAGCCTCGGACTTTCATCAGACAGCACCCTTGAGTTCTTGTACTGGGAGCTCCTGCCTTAAAACTTCCCCTCCTTATCTTGACTGAGGACGACACCCCTTATACTTTGACACACAGCCACTTAGTTGATGTATTTGCTGTGTACATCTGCAACATGTGCCAGCAATGTTAGATTGAAATAGCATGATGCCATAGAGTGACATCTCCTCCCCTTAGTCCGATGACTGCTGACAAGCTGCCTAGCTTTACGTCTGCACTAAACAGCAAGGCAACACAGAAGTACTATGAGCCATTACAGGCTGAAGGGGCAAAGCAAAGCAGAGGTTCTATGAGCACTAACGCAGGTGCGAAGTGACTGAGCGCTAAGAGACCAAGCGAGGAGCCTTGAGATGCACCCTAATCAAATCCATGAGATGACTGTCCATAATTATGCAGAATTGTCCTGGAGACAGCAATGAAGGCATGTTTGCTGACACTTGTAACTGTGGACAGCTATACTTGTGTGTTAATCTGGAAATATGTATTAGCACAACTGCAGACATTATATCATCATTTAGAACATATGTGTGACAACATATGTAAGTACCGCACTGTGCATGCATATTGAAGCACATGTTCTATTGAAATAGGATTCTGTGGCAGAGATTCAGGATGGTGGTGCTGGTGATGGGGGGAGGTTAGGGATGGGGTAGAAGAGAGAATCACAGGGCGGGGGTTGGAGAGGGAAGTGGGAGGAAGAGAGAGAGAGAGACAGAGGGAGAGACAGACACAGAGAGAGAATCAGAGGTAGATCCCTAATTCCATTCAACAACCACTGCTAGGCTTCAGATATAACACAGCGTGGAGCTGGAGGAAGACAGCAGGCTAGGTAGCATCACAGGAGCAAGAAAGCTGAAGTTTCGGGTCGTGACCCTTCTTCAAAACTCATCCATTTCTAAAGAAGGGTCCTGACAGTTTGGGTCGGGACCCTTCTTCAGAAATGGATCAGTTCTGAAGAAGGGTCACGACCCAAAACGTCAGCTTTCCTGCTCCTCTGATGCTCCCTGGCCTCCTCCAGCTCCACACTGTGTTATCTCTGACTCCAGCATCGGCAGTTCTTACTATCACTGCTAGGCTTCAGCTGCCCAGGCTCCATTTATTGGAAATTTCTCTGAATGCCTTTTTCTTCACATCCTTCCTCTTCACTATGGAGCACCTCTTTGACCAAATCCCCCTCTGCCTTTTTAAAAAATGCATTTGTGAAATCACTCAAAACTTTTTTCTAATTAACTAGATTGCAGAAATTCAAGTTGTTATTTTCATATTCTTCTTTGTGAAACTAGCAAAGCAGGCACCAACTAAAATTGGTGAAAAATGAAAATTACTTAATTCAAATTTGTGCATTACTCAAGAGACAACATGATACATAGCATAATCAATTTATTTAACCAAACTACACAATATTTATTTCCCTACCTAACATTACGTAGGATTTTTCTGGATTCTGTTTGATCACCAATGCTAAATAATGAGGTACTGTACACGTTATGCACATGGATACTCTGTTAGATCAAAACAATGTTTTCATGTAATAAACTAATTAGAAGTTTTCATGGCAATATCTCAGCCAAAGTTGACTTGCCAACCAATTGATACCCTTTACGCCTGTAGCATAAATTACTGTGATCTGTGAAATCTGGTACTGTCATGTTTGTCCTGATGAGTGGAAGATGAAAAGTTTCAGCAATCTGTTTCTTTTTTCAGAAATATTCAAAATAGAATTTTGAATTTATTGACTTTTAGAAAATTAGTAAGCATCTTTGTTATGACAGTAGTGACATGGGTTAACCTTTATTTTGCAGACATTTTGATTAAGTAATTACAATGATTAGAGAAGTTTCATTTACCAAAAAAATGCTTGGGCTCATATTAAAAATACATCGACTGGAAAAAAGCTAACCTTTTCTCAATGAAAACTACTGCACCACTCATTGCTACAGCTAAGCCACCAGTTTCATACACAGAACCTTGGCGAATGCAAATACTTACAGGTAGCTTTTTGCACCACCTTGGGAGCTATGTTAAAATCAGAAAGGATGCAAGAAAATAAACATAAAATGTGAGTTTAAATAAAAACCAATTATAACAGACAAACAAAAGGAAGAGAAAGTGAAACAGAATTTGCATACAGACAAAGCAAATTGGAACTTACAAATCAATTAGTTTGTGAAGCATCTTTGCTGCAAATTCTTTCGTCAAGGATTTCATTTTCATAACCGTTCCCCATCAGCATAGACTCTCATTGCTTCATTGCTGCTTCCTGCATTCATGCTTCTTTATTCTTTTAAATTGACCGGTCTACAACCACATTAATGGTGCTCCACATTTGGCTATGGAATCAGTGCTGCTGTTAGGGGACTGGACAGCATATGAGATTGGAGATCTTATCCATCCAGTTATGGGATCTGTGATCCAATCGTGAAGTCTTTTGAAACAAAAATAGAAATTGCTGGAAAAACTCAGCAGATCTGGCAGAATCTCTGAAGAAAAATCAGAGTTAACATTTCGGGTCTGGTGACCTTTCCTCAGTACTGGTGGATAGCTAGGAAAGTGTTGTATTCTATGCAGAAACCAGGGTGGCGGGGAGGGTGTAAGGAGTAAACAATAGGGACGATAGAGCCCAAAGAGACAGAAGGACAGTTGGGCAGACAAAGAAGTTGATAACGACCTGGCTAGGAGGGTGAGTAGCTGTTAATGGAGACTGTTAGCGATGAACAATAGGTAGTGTGTAATGGCAGTCTATGTGATAACAAGCTGGTTTGTGGGATAGGGGGCTGCAGGGTCCCCAAGCGGAAAATGAGGCGCTATTCTTCCAGCTTGAGCTGAGCTTCACTGGAACACTGCAGCAAGCCAGAGACAGAGACGTTGGCCAGGGAACAGGGTGGTGTGTAAAAGTGGCTGGCAACTGAAGTTCGGGGTCTTTTTTTGCGAGCAGAACACAGATGTTCTGTGAAGCGGTCACCCAGTCTACACCTCGCTTCCAAAACTTAGAGGAGACAGTGCGGTATGTGGGGTATATTCCTTGTTCCAGTCCTATTCTGGCCCCCACTCACAACTCTTTCTCTGATATATCGATGATATCATCGGTGCTGTTTCCCTCTTTTGTCAGGAATTGGAAAATTTCATCAATTTTGCTTCCAATTTCCACCCTGCCCTCACTTTCACCTGATCTATCTCTGACTCCTCCCTTTTCTTCCTCGACATTTCTGTTTCCTTCTCTGGGGATAGACTGGCCATTAATATCCACTATAAATCAACTGACTCCCACAGCTACCTGGAATATACATCCTCGCACCCTATTACTGTAAAGATTCCATCCCATTTTCTCATTTCCTTCGTCTCCATCGCATATGTTACGTTGAGGCCGACTTTGACAAGGGAGACTCCGGAATGTCTACCTTCTCCCTCATCTGAGTATTCCTCAGCACTGTTGTCGACAGGGCCCTCAACCGGGTCCGACCCACCTCCCGCACTTACGCCCTCACCTCTTTCTTCTCCCCACACAACAGCGATTAGGGATCCCCTTGTCCTTACCAATGATCCCACCAGCATCCACATCCAGAAAATCATCAGGCGACATTTCTGCCACCTCCAGCGAGATGTCACCACCAGACACATATTGCCCTCCCCTCCCTTGTCCGCCTTCTGCAGGGACTGTTCCTTCCAGGTCACCCTGGTCTACTCTTCCTTCACACCCAACAATGCCCCCCACAGCCCCACGGCACCTTCCCCTGCAACCTCTGAAGATGTAACAACTGCCCATTTACTTCCTCCCTCTTCAGTATCCAAGGGCCCAAACATACCTTCCAGGTGAGGCAACACTTCACCTGCACTTCCCACAATCTAGTCTACTGCATTTGCTGCTCACAAGTAGTCTCCTCTACATCAGGGAAACGAAGTGTAGACTAGGTGACCGCTTTGCAGAATATCTGTGTTCTGCTCGCAAAAAAAGACCCTGAGCTTCCAGTTTCATGTCACTTCAACACACCAGCCTGTTTCCTGGCCAACATCTCAGTCTCAGGCTTGCTGCAGTGTTCCAGTGAAGCTCAATGCAAGCTGGAATAACAACACCTCATTTTCCGCTTGGGGACCCTGCAGCCCTCTGGACTCAATATTGAGGGCCTGAACTCTCCCATGACTAGCCCCCTATCCTACACACCAGGCCTTGTTATCACACTGTCTGCCATTACACACTGCCTGTTGTTAGTCACTAACTGTCTCCAATAACAGCTATTCACCCTCCTAGCCAGATCGTTATCAACTCCTTTGTCTGTCCAACTGTTCTCTCTCTTTGGGCTCTATCCCCACCTATTGTTTATACCTTACCCACTCCCTCCATCCTATCTTCTGCATGTAAACCGAAGTTTTCCCAGCTACCATCAGTTCTGAGGAAGGGTCACCGGACCTGAAACGTTAACTCTGATTTTTCTCCAGAGATGCCGCCAGATCTCCTGAGCTTTTCCAGCAACTTCTGTTTTTGTTTCTGATTTACAGCATCCGCAGCTCTTTAGGCTTTTATTCTGTGAAAGTCTTTTGGCAGTTGTAGTCTTCCAGTAATGGATTTTGGACAGTCTCAACTTGATTTTTGGTGGGCATGGATTTACACCACAACACTGACCAGAAAGCAGAAACAGTTCAATAATTTTATTCAGAGAGAGCCCGGAAGGCTGGCTAGAGTCGGAATTAAAAACATTGGATAATTTTCTGAATTTGGAGTCAAGGTGAAGGTATAGAGAAGAGTAGTGATTTTTTTTATAGAATGTGGGTTTTGCTCGCAAGGTCAGCATTTACTGCCCATCCCTAATGGCCCTTGAACTCTGTGGGTTGCTAAGCTATTTGACGGTCAGAAACTGGAATCTCACGTAAGCCAGACTGGGTAAGAATGACAGATTTCTCTCTCTAAAGGACATTAGTGAAACAGATGTCTTTTTAAATGAAAATTGTTAATAATTTTATGGTCGCAATTAGACTAGCTTTTAAATATAAGTTACTAACTGACAAAAAATTCTATCAAAGTTGTGGTGGAATGTGAACCCGTGTTCCTAGAGCAATACCTTGGGCCTCTGGATTACATGTCCAGTAAGATCACGACTACACCACCGTCTCCCCTTAAATTTGGTCTTGTACCTTACCTGTGGCTGCTTCTTTATAATGTCCTCTCCTCCTGCATTTTCACCATTACCTTTGGACTATCCCAAAGATCTATGCAGAGTCCCTCCCTCCCCTGTTTGATTTATGTATTGCCCTTCAACAAAATTGTCTGAAAACACAATGTTAATTTTCACATAATTGTGTCCAACTATACTCACGGTGGCTCAGTGTTAGCACTGCTGCCTCACAGCACCAGCAACTTGGGTTCGATTCCACCCTCTGGCGACTGTCTGTGTGGAGTTTGCACATTCTCTCCGTGTCTGCGTGGGTTTCCTCCGGGTGCTCCGGTTTCCTCCCACAGTCCAAAGATGTGCAGGTTAGGTGGATTGGCCATGCTAAATTGCCCATAGTGTTCAGGGATGTGTAGATTAGGTGGGTTACAGGGGAATGGGTCTGGGTGGGATGGTCTGATGTTCGGTGTGGACTTGTTGGGCCGAAGGGCCTGTTTCCACACTGTAGGGATTCTATGATGATTATCTATGATTAACACTACCTCTCATCATCCTGCAAAAATGCTCTTCCCCAGTCACGCATCCCATTTGCTGCTTTGTCATAATCTCAGGCTGAACTCGATTGTTTTCAACATTGTCATCCTATATGACTCTGACCTGAGCTCTTGGTTACATATCCTGTAACTCCAAAACAAACCTTTGCAATAAATCCCATCTCTACCACATCCCAGCCCTCATCCATGCTTTCGTTACCTTTAGACATGATAATTCCAATGGTCTCCAAACCATGCTTCCATCTTGCACCCACTGTAATTGTGAACTCATCCAAACCCCACAGTATCTCAATTTGCACCATTTGTCTATAATCCTTGTGCTCATGGACCTACATTGGTTCTTGGTCCAACAATGTTTCAAATTCAAAATTATAATTTTAGTATTCATATTCCCTGATGGCCTGACTGAGCCATATATTGGCTATTTTAGCAGGAAGAATAAAAAAGAAGCTTATTGCTTAAATGGTAAGAAATTGTGATACAGAGGGATCTGGACGTCTTTGTGCATGAATCACAAAAGGATAGCATGCAGGCAGAGCAAATAATTGGGAAAGCGAATAGAATTTTATCACTTATTTTGAGGGGAATTGAATACAAAAGTAGGGAGGTCATACTTCAGTTAGCCAGGGCACTGGTAAGCCCGCATCCAGAAAACTGCACATAGTATTGGTCACCTTATTTAAGGAAGGATACTAATGTGCTGAAGTTTAAAAGACATTTTATTCAGTTGTAGCTATGGCTCCAAATCAAAGAGAAACATTTCAACAGGAACAGGTTATCATAATATTAAATTGGCAATCAGATATTCAGTTAAGCCTTCAGCTCAATTCCAGTACAGTAAGAGATTAAATTGTAAGGCAGGACATACAAAATCTGTAACATAAACAAAGATAAAACTTCAGAATTGCTGTCTTACCTCAGTCATGCCTGGAGTAATGGTTGGCGCAGCAATAAAAACGACAAATGGGGCAAACTCAGCAGTTCGCAAAACCTTTAGAGCCTGTGAGAGATCAAGAGTTGAGAGGATTAGTGAAAACTGGAGTTGAGCATCTAAATTCACATCCTGTATGTTTCATGTACATCATGTCTGAGACTTGAAACCTTCAGTTCCACCACAAGAATGAAGTGCATCCTTTATCCAACGTGGAATGCTATCTGCATTAAGGGATAATCTTGTCGCTCGCTTACTTGTTCTCATGTGTTGGGATGAGATTTAAGGAAAACAAATAAAAAGAATATGATAATATTTAAGATGAATATCATTATAGTGAAGAGTGAAGAACAGGGAATCTCAAATAAAAACTTATAAGATATATCAAATATGATACTGATGGCAGAACATGTGGAAGCTGTTGGGCACCAATGTGATCCAGACTGAACACATCTGTAGTAAGTGGTTGTAGTTCGAGGAACTTTGGGTCCAAGTTGAAAAGCTGGAGCCTGAGCTATAGACACAATGCCACATCAAGGAAGGGGAGAGTTACCTGGACAATTTGCATTAGAGGGCAGTCACATCCCTCAAACTATGCCTGTGACTACAGACAGGAGGATGTGACTGTACGTGAGACGGAGAAAAGGTCTGGGGGTTAAAACTGAGGAGTCTCAGCCCCTTCAATTGCACAGGACTTACAAGTTCTTTAAAATGTGCAGACAAGAATGGAGACTGTAGGGAGAATGAACAAAACGACCACAGAAACTTGGTACAGGGAGACATTTAAGTGGGGGAGGAAATAGGATTGTATTGTGGTAGGGGATAGCATAATTAGAGGAACAAATACTGTTTCTTGCAGTCATGAATGGGAGTCCTGAATGCTGTGTTTCCTGCCCAATGCCAGGGTTAAGGGCATCTCTACGGGGTTGGAGGAGAATTTGAGAGGGAGAGAACGGATCCAGTAATCCTCATCCATGTTGGCACCAATGACATTGATAGAACTAGGAAGGTGATTTTGCTGGAAGATTTTGAACTGTTACGAGCCAATTTAAAAAGCAGAATCTCCAAAGTAATAATGTCTGGATTACTACCCGAGCCATGGGAAACTGGCATTGGGAAAATAAAGTTAAGCAGATAAATGCTTGGTTCTAAGTTTAGCATGGAAGGAATGTGTTTCAGTTCATAGAATCCCTATAGTGTGGAAACAGTTCCTTCGGCCCAACATGTCCACACTGACGCTGGGAGCACCCCACCCAGACCCATCCCCTTATAACCCACCTGATCTATACATCCCTGAACACTACGGGCAATTTAACATGGCCAATCCGCCTATCCTGCACATCTTTGGACTGTGGAAGGAAACTGGAGCACCTGGAGGAAACCCACGCAGACACGGGGAGAGTGTGCAAACTCCACACAGGCAGTCGCCCGAGGCTGGAATCGAACCCGGGTCCTTGGTGCTGTGAGGCAACAGTGCTAACTACTGAGCCACCGTGCTGTCCCAGGGCACTGGCACCAGTACAGGGGTAGAATGAGCTTCACTTGAACCATGCTGGGATTAAAGTTCTGGCAAATCAAATAACTAGGTTGTTTGTGGAGCTTTAAACTAATCTGTGGGCAGGGGGAGGCTTAGAAGAGGGGAAATGGAGACTTACAAAGCAAAAGGATATGGCAGCATTACAGAGCATCTACTTGGATAACAATACCAAAATTAGTTTGTTAGTTTAACATCTGTTATTGGGAAAATTTATTAGAGTCTATTATAAAGGGTGTAGTGGCAAAGCATTCAGAAATACATAATATGTTCAAGCTGAATCAGAATGGCTTCATGAAGGGGAAATCATGTCTGACAATGTTTGCTAGAATTCAGAAGGCATTGTATAAGGTACTGTATCTTAGCTGACTTGTTGAGGACAGGGAGTTGGGATAAGTGGAGTTGGGGTGGGGAAATAAGTGTGGATTTTCAGGAAAGCAATCTGTAACTAGTAGTGCACTTCAAGGGTTAGTGCTGGGGCCACAATTATTTACAATATACATTAATGACTCAGATGAAGAAAGTGAATGTACTATCGCTAAGTTTGCAAATGACAAAAATATGCAGAAAGGCAAATGGTGAGGAAGATGCAAAGAATATGCAGAGGGATACAGACAGATTAACTGACTGGGCAAAAAACTTAGAACATAATGTGGGAAAATCTGAGATAATGCATCTTGACAGGAAGAATTGAGGAGCTAAATATTATTTAAATAGAGAAATAAAAACCGCAGAAAGCTAAAGAGCAGAGGGATTTTGGAGTCTTTGCCCCGAATCACAAAAAGTTAGCATCCAAGTTCAGCGAGTAATATGGATGATAAATGGAATGCTGGACTTTATTTCAAAGGGAATGGAGAAAAGTAAGAGGCTTTGCAAAAACTATAAAAGGCACCTGTCAGACTACAGATGGAATACGACAAACGGTTTTGGTTCCCTTATCTGAAGGGAGATATACTGGCATCGGAGGAATCCAGAAAAGATTCACAATGTCGACGCCAGGACTCTCTTATGAAGAGAGGCTGAGCCTGTACTCATTGGAACTTAGAAGTATGAGAGGTAACCTTATTGAAACATACAATACAATATTTTTAAAGAATTTTACAGGGTAGATGTGGAAAGATTGTTTCCCCTTGTGGAAGAGTATAGAACTAGAGGGCATAATCTCAGAAAAAAAGAGATTACATATTTAAGATCAAAATGAGGAGGAATTTCTTCTTTCAGAGGCTGTCAAGGCTGGGTTGTTAAGTACACACAAGATTGGAAAAGATGTTTTTAATTATAAAGGTAATCAAGGGTTATAGGGAAAAGGGAGGAAGGTGGATGTGAGAATTATTGGAAAGCCATGATCTAATTGAATGCAGAGCACACTTAATGGGGTAAATGACCGACTTCTCTTACATCTTACGGTCTTATGGTATAGTAAACCTGTCAGTTTTCCAGACATAGAAAAGCAACTTCATTTTTGTTTAGAACACAAGATATTGCTTTGTCATTTTCTGGACTGCACTCCAGACAGTTAGTCACTGAACAGCTCGGTGTTATTACTTGAAACAGATTAAACTGCTGACATGTAAACTAAGATAAAACAGAATGGTCTGACTGGGCAGCAGGAATTATACATATGCTCATTCTGTATTGGTTTGCAGTCTTTCATGGCAAAAATTGGAATCACAGTTCACTTTTCTTATTTATTTTATATGAATTTAATTCTTAATCTTCTCAGGAGAGAATCTCATCCTCCTCGTATTTACATAACATGGAAAATCTTCTATCAACTTTTAGTATGTTTTGTTAACAATATGGAAAGCAAATGTTCTTACTAAGAATGGGTGAAGGTAAATTTTAATCATTCCATGGGAATAATTTCCACCACTTCAAAGTGATTAGATTTTGTTTAAACAATAAATTTCATCAATATTCAATGGCTCCTAGGATCCGCTTTACATAAATCACCAAATAAAACAGATTTGATACAAATCTCATAGTTAAAGTAAAAGAATCTTAATCTAGTTTGCAAAAGTGCTGTTTGAAATTACAAAATTGTAGAACATCTGGTCCGAATGGACAAGTTGGACCGAAGAGCCTATTTCCATGCTGTACAGTTCTATGACTCTATAAATGACCTGAACTCTTACTTTAAGTGTCAGAAAGCACCAAATTTCTGTACAGAATGCATGATTAGCAAAATGTCACCTCTGCTTTATTCTAGTTTCTCATAGTGTTACATTATTTTTCTCTCCCCCTTTCTTGAAAACAGTTGACAATTACTTGGTTGTCATTTTACTGATGCATGATACTTTCCATTATCTCACCAAGTTAGAAACTGAGAGTCTTACTGGTGAGTTATTTGACTACAAAGAATATGTGGTCAGCCTGTTCCTTTCCTCAAAATTTACATTCATGCACTTCCACCAGAGGTCACTGTTAAATGATCAGAGAAAGAGAATCTTTCCAATGTCACCTCCATAATTTCTGAGATTCAACCCAGTTACAGTGTCCCTATTGCGCCAAATGAAATCAATTAACTCAGTGTTAACTGGGTCCATCATTGTCTGTGCGGTTCAACCACCGTTAGTTATGTTAATTCGGTCAATGAGGAGTCTGTACTGGACCAGACATTTGATCAAATTACATTTCTATGCTTCTTCCTGATCTGAGGCAATTATTACTAAACAATCAAAAAGTATTTACATTTACTGGTAATTCTACTACATTGTCTTTGTTCCTTTGTCCATCCAAAAGAAAATAGTTGATGATAAAAGACAAAAGGGTATATAAATGTAGATTATGGCTCTTGCAAATTTGTGAACATTTGTGTTGCAGCACTGCGTATCATGCCAACAAACGTCAATATTGGCATCAACTAATATTGACCTATTAATAACATCAACCCCCTTATCTGAGACTGTGTTTAAAAACAAGATTTAAAGGAAGCCTTCAAATTCAAATGCTTTGTTTCTGTCCATTGTTTGACCATCAACTATTTATCATTACCTGGGGTTCAACATCAAGTATTGCAATTAGTCCTTGTTCATGGATTTTGCGTATCGTTTCCAACTTTGTTCCATACATCGCATCCTCATGGCTGCCATACTCCAGATATTCATTATTGGAAATATCTTGCATCATTTGATCATGTGAAACAAAATGGTAATTTTTACCATTTTCTTCATCTTTTCTGGCAGGTCTGGTAGTATCTATGAAGACAAGCAATCTCGTATTATTGAGAAAAACTGCCGGCACAATTTAAGGCAGCAACTCACGACTTGCTCCTCAATCTAAATTTCTTCACAGGAAGCGGGGCAGTTTAAACCAGAAACTATATTAGGCCTTAATTTAGTCAATTGCAGTCATACATTTAAACTTAGAGAATATGTGACCACAATTGGCAACTTTTATTTCATTAGCTGAATAGCATGAAGTGACCAGTCGTGGCATAGATAACAATTAAATATATTACATTTTTCTCTTCTGATGGCACTGGCATGCTGAAATAGGAGGCTGAGTGTCATCATGGCAATAGCGACTTCTATGAAAATAATGCCTTCAACATAGAAAATCATTCAAAGATGTTTCACATGAGTGTAACCAGATAAAAAGGAACAGACAATAACACGGGTAACCAACAGCCTGGGCATGTGGGTATGCTTTAGGAGGAACCTTAACGCAGAACTGCAGAAGCTGGAGCCTATGTAGCTGAAAGCATGGTCCCCAGTGGTGGGTGAAGGCAGCAGGAGAAGTTACAAAAAAAACTGGAGTCGAAAAAGCACAAAGATGCCAGAAGATTCTTGAGTTCAAGGGTGTCAGAGTCAGAGGGATAGGTAGTGGTGAGGTCTCAAAAGGATTTGAACATCGGTACAAAATTTTAAATCTGAAATGTTGGTGAGCTGCAAGTAAATATGGTTAGCAAGCACAGAAGCAATTGGTGGGTGAGACATCGGGAGAAGTTTCCCTGAAGGCTTCAGGAAATCAGCTCTAGTGGGTGTCAAAAGCTTGCATTGTGGGGAAACCCACATCTGTGATTTCCTCAATAGGCAAATTAGTTGCCAGAGGGTGGGTTTGCCATCAAATTAAGAGTGGTGGTGGACCCTAAATGCTGGAGGACCAATATGTAGTCCTTAAGCTTGAAAGCAGCAACAGGATGCCATTTTAGGATGCCAAACTTTTCGAAACCTACAAATTTAAAAAAAGATGCAGCAGCTAGGTTACTGTTGTGGGCTGTCGGAGGAAAGAGCTCCTTGATCAGCAGGCTGCAGCTGTTGCCGATGCTAGGGAGGCAGGGAATGGCTCTAAGACCGTTTGGGTTTTTAAACCAGTGTTTATTGCACCCCCAATTGCTCCCAACAAGATGGTGGTGATGGATGTCCCCACCTGCTTCAAGACGACCATCACCATCCCGGCGCCAAAGAAAAATCATGCAGCATGCCTCAATGACTACCACCTGGTGGCTCTGATCTCCATAATTATGAAGTGCTTCTAGAGGTTAGTCATCGCTCATCAATTCCAGCCTACCAAATTGCCTTGATCCTTTGCAATTTACCTACCAGCGCAAAAGGTACACAGTAGTCACCATCACCCTGCCCCTACACCCATTCTTGGTACATCTGGATAACAAGGATACCTACTTCAGACTCCTATTTATTGACTGCAGCTCCACCTTCAACACCATTTTTCAAACAAACCCATCTGTAAACTCCGAGACCTAAGTCTCAACTCCCCCCCGCTAATTGGATCCTTGACTTTCTGAGTCACAGACTGCAATCAGTGAGAACAGGTGACAACACCTCTCCACCATAATCCTCAACACAGGTGCCCCGCAAGGCTGTATACTCAGGCCCTACTATACTCGTTATACACTCACGACTGTGTGGTCAAAATCCACCCCAATTCCATTTACAAGTTTGCTGAACACACCACAGTTGCAGGTCAGATCTCAAACAATCATAAGACAATACAGGAAAAAAACTGAGTGCTTGGCAGCATAGTGTAAAGACAAATATCTCCATCAATGTCAGCAAAATGCAGGAGCTAGTCATTGACTTCAGGAAGCAGAGTAGAGGGCAAACCCCTCTTCGCATCAATGGCACTGAGGTGGAGATGGTCGAGAGCATCAAGTTCCTAGGAGTGATAATCATCAACAATCAGATATGGTCCACCCACATCAATACGACGGTCACAAAAGCATAACGTCTCTACTTCCTCAGGGGGCTAAGGAAATTTGGCATGTCCACAAGGACTCTTACGAATTTTTATAAATGCACCATGGAAAGCATCCTATCTGGATGCATCATAGCGTAGCATGGAAACTGCTCTTTCCAAGACCGCAAGAAACTACAGAGTCGTGAATACAGCCCTGTCCGTCACACAAACTAGCCTTCCATTTACTTCGCATTGGGCAGAAGATAGAAAAGTTTGAATTTAGATACAAATGGATTCAAGGACAGCTTCTTTCCTGCTATTATGAGACTTTTGAGAGACCTCGCAAATTCTGATCTCTCTCTCGGTATCTTCTCTGCAGCTGTAACACTTTATTCTGTCCTTTGTTCTGCTACCTTAATGCACTTTGTGTGGTATGATCTGCCTGTAATGCATGCAAAGCAACACTTTTCAACGCATCTCATGTTACAATCATTTCTTGACTCAGACAACTGACATTGATTGAGAGTGTTCCATGGGTCAGACCATCCTTCAGTTTGGAGAAAAATGCATGCCAGTAGGTAGCCTTTAAGTGGCATTTGTAGCATGGTACTGGTTTTACGCTTTCACATGAGAAAAATCATACACAATCATGGCACTCCAACAAACCATGACTTTAATGTAATAATTTAGTTACTAATTATATTTCACAAACACAATATTTCAAAAATTATCACTTACGTGGAATAGGGTATGCAAATCTGTCTGGATGCTTTGTGATCAGAGTGTTTTTAATGTGTCTTCGCCCTACTCCATGGGCCCCTTTCCCACAAACAAAAAAGGCAAAAATGGAAAAGTCTTAATTCATTTTTAAAATATAATTTTGGTGGTGTTGTTTTCTAATTGCCATTCCAGAATGTTATTTTACTAATTTTTTTTTACCTAGTAACACTAGCGTCTTCCTTCTGAAGGCTGGTAGTTTTACTACCTCTTCATATGTAACAAGGTCTAGTTGGTCAAAGACTGAAAAGGAAGCCCACTGAGAGAATGAGTTGCATATCATGAGCATTACAAATGTTTGCAAAGCAGCTAAAATACAAGGGAAAAAAATTCAGCATTTCTGGAAATAACCACTGAGGCTTGTAAACTCTGTTAGGATCTGATGCACCAAATTGAAAATAAATATTGCTTATTCTAAAATTGCTGATGTATAATAACAAGTTGTTCTTTGAATACTGGTATTAAAAAAATGACGTAATGAAATGCATTTAATACTACAATTGAATAATGGGCAATCTTAAAATGGGAAGGTGACTGTACAAAATATTGATAAATACAGAAGGGCTGATTGTAAGATTCCGCACATACACATTTTGTTTATCCATAAAATTGCTTTTCATGCCATAAACCTGCAATTTTTCAATAAACCATATTATTGAAAACGAAAACAAAATAAATGAAACTGCATTATAAAATATTGACTATTTTATGAGCAAACTTCCAGAACATGGGAAAACACATCCTGAATGACCTACTGAAGAAGGGGCATCGGACCTGAAACATTAACTGATTTCTCTTCACAGAAGCTGCCAGATCTGCTAAGCTTTTCTAGCTACTTCTGTTTTTCTTTCTAAATGACCTACTGTTTTGCTGAACACCTTAACCAGTTACAGCAATAAAATGCAGACTTTTATTGGGTTTTCTTAGCACAATGGAATTTTTTGCCTTCTATGCAGTGAACTTTTCATAACAAGAGAGATGTGCTCCTGGGGAATAATACTAGTCTGATGCTCTATCTTGACAGTTTAATGTTTATTTACTTTCCAAGAATCTCACTATTATGTATTACTTGCTCCAGGTTGCTCTCTCATATTAATCAATTAATCTTTAAGATTCTGAAGAGAATTAAAGTTTCCATAATGGTACTTTTCATATGTGTATATGTAAAGATGCAAAACTCAGCAGAACTTTTAAAATACTTTTTTCTAGTCACCTACTTTGAAATATATACTTTAGGACAATTCTAAGTCCGGGCTTGCAGAACAATTTGTATGATCTGTGGCCACTTAGCTGATGTCAGTAGGAGCCTAGAGAGTACTTAATGCATTAATAACATGGGTGTGCACCAATTTCATAGCACTCACTCACATGAGTCCCTTGTATTAATTAATCTGGAAGGCTTTCCTTTCCCAGCTGCAAAGCTTGCACTTAACATACTACTGATTTTGTTAAAAGACAGATTGTGGGAAAGTTACTGATGATATTTAGAAGCCAGGGAACCATTACTGTTAAGACAACTGGTTCAGACAAGGCATGAAGTGGGGTATAAGCTCCTCAAATACACCAAACTATAAACAAACAACTTAAAACTCCAAATGGAAAAAAAAGAGATCCCAATAGGAGCATTCATCACCTGCAATAATAATGTTGCCAATTTCTAAAGACAACAGAAATAACACCATAGACTTTGTCTTCAGCCACAATATTAAAGGAAATGCCAGAGTCATTAATGGTAGAAAGGTGCATTCATTACTGCTGTTGTAAATTACATGAAACACTAACTAATTTCTGACGTACTTACAGGGAATTATGAGTGTTACATAGCAATTTCATCACTCAGTTAAAGCTGCATTATATTTTCATAATGTCTCATTACACATTGACAGACACATTTAGCCTCACACATCTTAAATCAGTGTAACTAATTGAGATCATAAATATCCACTTAATGACACTTCCCCTTGAAATTATCATATTAATAACTCATTATAATGTGAAGTTATCACAGGAGTCACTGTGGTAGATTGCTTTTCTCTGCTGGAACCCTCAATTAACATAGTTGTTCTTAAACTGTGGTCCGTAGAGACTTTTCAGGGGTTTTGTGAACTAATATGACAGTGACAGGGGAACAGCAAGAATGAACGGCAGTTGAGGACTGCCTTAATCTCTTTATGTTCTTGCACTTTCCATGTTTTTGTTATCCCTTTGCTCCTGCTAATCTCATGTTTCTGGTCTCTCCTGCTTTATTACAGGTGTCTCTGTGCCTGCTTTCTTCGTTTTCCTGCCAAGGATAGACTGATTCTGCAGTGAGAAGCAAGTACACCCCATCTTACTGCTATTTGCAAGTAAGGAACTTATTTTTGAAAAAGCATTATGAAAATATGCTTTACATGCAGAACTCTCACATTATAGATATTATATCATAATTTAGCGGGAATGTCTGAGAACCACTGAATTACAGAGGTATTTCTCTTTTAATATAGAAAATGTCCAAACTGCAGTCTTTTAAATACAACCTGAATATAGAATTTCATTACTCCACCTGTGCTCAATCAACATCTATTCTCAGTCTACCATGAATTACTGCTGGCAACACCACGTCTTTCTCAGCTGACAGGATGACTGACACAATGCCAATATGAAATCATGGGGAGGAACAGGTGGGAAAATAAGCTACTGAGTTGTGGGCCTCACACTTCATGGCACAGACTGAACAGATGACAGAGAAAACACGTTAGGTGAATGAGGTGTCAGACGTTCAGGGTTCTTTCACAATGTACTTACAGCTCACCACAGAAAGGACATTACTAAATTGGACAGGATTCAGAAAATGTTTACCAGGATGTTGCCGGGACTGGAGGATTGGAGTTGTAAGGACAGGCTAGAACCATTTTCACTGGAATATTGGAGGTTGAGAGGTGACATTATGGAGGTTTATAAAATCATGAAGGGCATAGATGATGTAAATAGCAAAGGTCTTTTCCCTAGGGTGGGTGAGTTCAAAACTAGGGGGATATTTTTAAGGTGAGAGGAGAAAGATTTAAGAGGGACTGAAGAGAGAACTTTTTCACACAGAAGGTAGTTCCTGTGTGGAATGAACTGCCAGAGGAAGTGATAGATGCAGAAACACTAACAACATTTACAAGACATTTGGACAAGAACATGAATAGGAAAGGTTTAGAAGGGTATGGGACAAATGCAGGCAAGTGGGACTAGTTCAGTTTGGGAAACTTGGTCAGCATGGACAAGATGGACTGAAGGATTTGTTCCGTGCTGTATGACTCTATGACTAAACGGCTTTGTTGAGTTCTGATCAAGGTGAGAGTGTGGCAAATTTGGCAAATTTGCTACTGTACACCACAACTGCACTAACATAAGTGTAGTTAAACAAGATATGTACTTGCTGTACTCCTGGTTGTTCACATCAATTTGCTTTTCAAAAGTTTAATCTTTATTGATCAAATATAGAAACTAATTTTCCAACAAAATATAATGCAGTTTTAATTTCTGTAATGTTGATGAGACAAACAAAAATAAAAAGATGGAATTAGGGAGAAAAGTTAATGTCACTCAATCACAGTTACTTACATGCATAGAGGCCATTGGGTGGAAGACAGCATGAAAAATGTATAAGCATCATTGTTTAAGCAATGTTGCATTGTACTGTTAAATTACAACCAAAATATATAAAACACACAAAAACCCATACTAAAGCAAATTAAATGTTACATTACAAATAAAATGCAACATATGGAAGATATATCTTATCTGCAAAAAGGCAGTAAGCACATTACATTGCAAAGGGCTAAAGTAATGCTATGTAGATCAAATAACATACAGCTAGGTTGAGTGACAGATGCAACATTATTCCATTATCACAAGTATACACAAACCCAAGGCCAATTTGAGTCTATTATGTCAGTAATACATTCAAGACTAGTTCTACATAATTGCATGTAAAGTTTCTGTTTGGTCCCCATTTTCTCAGCTTGCGTCATGAGCTGCAATTCCACTTTTAGCAATCCCTTTGCAATGATCTTTGGTTGTGTACTGTCAAGGGTGCATTGGTACAGCGCAGATTTAGTGTACAAGCAAATTTAGATGTACAATATAGGTTTACAATTCAAAGCAGAGTCTGAATTTCAGTTCTAATGTACAGTTGAACCTGTGCACCTACCGCGGATAATTTTTCTTAACTTTATGTCTAGATTAATGAATGAAATATATGCTGAAGTGAGGGCAACAACTACACTGTATCCTTGAAAGATCATCTGTCACTCACTTAGTTGAAGCATTTAGCAGTTAAAATAAAGCACTTGTTTGCCAATGATTGATCTGTCTTTAGCTCAGGCTTTTCTGACATTTCTTGGGTGGTCAGTTTTACTTCCTTGCATATTAAGATGAATAGACAATTTAAAAAGATATCATTTGTGGCAAAAAAAACTCCCTTCTTACTGTGTACCAATGGGATGTGCTGTTGCTTTTTAAAATCCCAACAAGAGGCAAAGGAAAATGAGAAAACACTGGCAATTTAACTAAAATAGAATAAATTTTGAAATCCAAGTGTCTTCTACAGACATAAATGGTAAAATGATAGGAAAAGGAGCTTTATAGTTCCTGATTAGGGACCAAAAGATGGAGGTAGAAGGCTTGACCGAAAGATATATCCAAGGATACTAAGGGAAGTGAAAATGCAAATTGCAGAGGCACTGGCAGTAAGTTTTCAGTAATATACAAGTAACATCCCAGAAGCAGCTGCAAATCAGGTATGGAGGGGAGGGAGGAATCAGAAAAATTACACTCACCAGAGAAGTGGTCTTGAGTAAATTGTAAAAGGTTGGATTTGTGGGCTGACAGAAGCCTGGGTCCTTGATCCCAGGGTTTTCAAAGAAACGGCAAGTGAGATAGTTGATTTTTAATTTTCCAAAACACCCTTAATTAGGGGAAGGTCCCTTTACATTGGGAAACAGCAAAATGGAGCTCTTTCCTTCAAAAAGGAATGGAAACATTAATCAGGAATATAGGTCTGTTAGCTAAACATCTGACAGAGGGGAAATGTTAGAAGGTATTATTAAAGATATTATGACAGTGTGGAGTCAGGTTTGTGAAAGAGAAAGTCTTTGAGGAAGTAATATGTGTTGTGGATAATAGGAACTGATGAATATACTGTACTTATATGTCCAGATGGCATTTCATGAAATGCCACAAAGGTTACTGCAGAAAATATAAGCTAATGATGTAGACAGTAGCATTGTTAGCATGGATAAAAGATTGGCTGGCTAACAGAGAGTAGGCATAAATAAGTCTTTTTAGGTTAGCAAGATGTAGTGAGTGGTGTGTCACAATGCTGGAACCTTGACAGTTTGTCATTAAATAAATGGCTTGGATATAAATTAAGAATAATTTTTGGGTGCTTCAGTTATATAGAGCAATGGTGAGCCAAGCTTGGAGTACTGCCTTCATCATTGGTACCCTCATGTAAGTAAGAATGTAAATACCTTGAAAGCATTTCACAGAAGGTTTACCAGACTAATATCTGGAATGGGGAGGTTGTCAGGAAAGGTAGATAAGCTAGGCTTGTGTGTACTGAAATTTAGAAGAGTAAGATATGCCTTGATTGAAATATGCAAGATCCTGAAGGGTCTTGACAGGGTATTTGTGGAGATAGTTCCTCGTGTGGGAGAACACAGTACCAGCCTCCACTGTTTAAAAATAAGGAGTTGCCCATTTAAAACACAGGTGAGGCATTTTATTTTCTCTAACCGAGGGTCAACAGCAATGCTTCCTTTAAGCTGCATGACTGCATGTACTATGAGGGTCTGTGCACAACATTTGCATGCTGACATGGTTTGCAGCATTGCCTTCTGGTCTGGAAGTTGCTGCTGGAAAATTTTAAAAAATCAAATTGTAAGGAGAAGGTAGAAGTGCAAGTTAATTATGAGGTTGAATGTTACTAAAAAAAATGAAAGGAAGGGACAGAGCATGTAAATATCATATTGCACCAAGGAATCTACAGGAGAAAGTAAAAGGAAATGGTGTAAATAAAGGAAGAGATCAATTCTGCTGATAGAAATGAATTTGGCATTGGAGATCAAAACATAGAATTAGTACGGGGAGAAATGCAAAATAGCAAGGGAAAGAAGACCCTGGTAGGAGTAATCTATAGGTCCCCTCACAGTAGTTCTACAGTTGGGCAAAGTATCAACCAGGAAATAACAGGGGCTTGTAAGAAAGGTATGACAATAATCATGGGTGTTTTTAATATGGACATGGATTGGATTAATCACATTGACAAAGATAGCCTCGAGGGAGAGTTCATAAGTGTATTAGAGATTGTTTCTTGGAGCAATATGCTGTTTGGTCCTCATGGTCTTTGAAGAATGACAACAAGATAGGACAGTTGATCAACAGTGGCAGATATTTAAGGAGATATTCAAATCCTCCCAACTAAAATATATTGCAAAGAGGAAGAAAGATTGTATGAGGGGGAAGAAGGCATCCATGGCAAAGCAAAGAAGTCAAGATAACATAAGGTGAGAAACTAAGGCATATCATTTGCAAAGTTGGGTAGCAGGTTGGAGGACTGAGAAACTTTTAAAGACTCACAAAGGGTTACTCAAAGAAAAACAAAGATTCATTATGAAAGAAGATGAGCGCAAAATACAAAAATGAATAGCAAGAGCTTCAGTAAGTATATAAAACGAGAGTAGCTAAAGTGAATGTCAGAACTTTGGAGGATGAGACTGGGGAGTTTATAATTGGAAACATAGAAATGTCAGGGTGACTAAATCAATACTTTGCCTCAGTTTTCATGGTGGAGGATACAGAAACCATCCAAATTATAACAGGTAATGCACAGAGCATAGAAAAGGAGGAATTTAAAATAATCACTATCAAAATTAAAGGCAGACAAGTCCCCATGGATGACCTACATCCTAGAGTCTTAAAGGAAGTGGCAGCAGAGATAGTAGCTATAAAATCCAAGACTCTCTGGATTCTGAAAAAGTTTCAATGGTTTGGAAAAATGCTAATGTAACAGCCTTATTCAAAAAGTAAGGAGACAGAAAGTAGGAAACTATAGACCAGTTAGTTTAATGTCTGTTGTTGGGATCCATAGTTAAGAAAGTAGTAACAGGACATCTGGCAAGTCATAATTGCAATCTATCAACATCAGCATGGTCTTATGAAGTGTAAATCATGTTTGAATAATTTGCTAGAGCTCTTCAAAGATGTAATGAGCAAAGTAGAGAATGGGGCCCTGTAGATGTAGTTTACCTGGACTTTCAGAGGCATTTGATAAGGTACTATATAAACAGTTAATACACAAAGTAAGATCACAAGGTGTTAGGGGTAATAGATTTGTTTGAATAATGGACTGGCTAACCAACAGAAAGCAGACAGTGGGATAAATGAGTCTCTTTCTGCTTGGCAAACTGTAACTAGTGGGATGCGACAAGGTTTGGTCCTTGGGCCCCAGCTATTTACAATCAATATTAATGATCTGGATGCTGTGAAAGAATGTACTATAGCCAACTTTTAGATGACACTAAAATAGTTGGGAAAGTAAGTTTGCAATAAAAAATTTTTAAAAAAATTACAAATGTATAAGGATAGCTTAGGTGAATAGGTCAAGGCATGGCAGAAAGGGTTTAACATGGATATGTGAGGGATTATCCATTTTGATTGAAAGAATAGAAAGGTAACTTATCTAAATTGAGAGAAAATTCAAAACTTTTCAGTATAGAACGATCCGAATCTCCTTCTGCATCAGTTTAGAAAGCTAGGTATGCAGGTAATAAGGAGGAAAATATAATTTAGGCATTTATTGTTGGAGAAGTGGAGTATGAAAGCAGGAAGGTGTTCTAATTGTGATTTGGAAGGATGTATCTGCATTGGAGGCAGTTCAGGGAAGGTTCACTAGATGAATATAAAACAAAGAACTATGGATGCTGGAGATCCAAAACAAATACAGAAATTGCTGGAGAAACTCAGCATGTCTGGCAGCATCTGTGATGAACTGATGAGTTCTGATAGGAGTTACCGGACTCGAAATATTACTATGTTTTCTCCCCACAGATGCTGCCAGTCCTGCTAACTTTCTCCAGCAATTCCTGTTTTTGTTTCATTCATTTACTTCTAGAGATGAAGAGCATGTCATATAAGGAGAGGTTGAGCGATTTAGCCTATATGATAGAGAGTTTAGCAGAATAAGAGGAGATCTAATTGAGGTACATAAGATGCTAAAAGGGATTGACAAAGTAAATGTAGAACAAGTATCTCCCTTTGTGAGGCAATCAGAAGTCATAATTTTAGGCTATAGGATAGCAGATTTAAAACAGAGATGAGGAGGAATTACCTCTCTTGAATGGTCATGAATCTGTGGAATTCACTGCTCCAGAGTGTGGTGGCCAGGAGGCTGAAGAAATTTGAGGAGGAGATGGACAGATTTTTAAATTAGTAATGAGTTAAAGATTATGGGGAGCGAGCAGAAAAGAGGAGTTGAGCCCGCTCTGAGGAAGGGTTACTCAGCCTGAAACAGTAACTCTGATTTCTCTGCACAGATGCTGCCAAACCTGCTGAGCTTTTCCAGCAATTTCTATTTTTGTCTCTGATTTTTAGCATCTACAGCTCTTTTGGTTTTTACGGGATCAGTCATGATAGTATTAAATGGCAGAGCAGGCACAAGTGGCTAAGTTGTTTATATTGCCTCTTAGTTCTTGCTTTCTTTAGACTCAGAGAGCTGCCAGAGGACTGGAAAATTTCAATTATTAAGACTGTTCCAAAAAATGGTGTAAGAATATGCTGAGCAACTTCAGACTGGACAGTTTAACCCTGGTGGCTGACATCAACAGTTACATGGACAAATGTGAGTTAATTATGGAAAGCCAATATGCATTTTATAAGGGACAATCATTTTTAACAAACTTACTGGAGTTTTTTTCTGATGAGGTAACAGAGAATTGATTAGGTCAATGTTGTTGATGTAGTGTGCTTGGACTTTCAGAGGCATTTGACACAGTGCCTCACAACAGACTTTTGAGCTAAGTTAGCTTACAAAATAAAGACAGTAATATGGATATAAAATTAGCTGAGTGACAGGAAACAGAGAATAATGGTTAATGGATAATTTTTGGGATGGGGAAAGGTTTGTTGTGGAGTTCACTAAAGGTCAGTGTAGGCACCCTTGCTTTTCGTGATACAAATTACTGATTCTAAACGTTGTGGTATAAAGCACAATTTCAGCATTTGGGGATGATATGAAACTAGAAAATGTTGTAAACTATGAAGTGGGTAGTATAGAACTTCAAAATGACAGACAATCTGGTAGCGTGGTGGACAGAATGAGGACGAAGTGCATTGTGAAGAAATGTGAGACAATACAGTTTGGTAGGTAGAATACGGAGAGTCAATGTAAAATAATGGATACAAGTCTTAAGGGGGTGCAGGAGCAGAGGAACCAAGAGGTATATAAGCATGAATCACTACAGGTAGCAGGACAGGTGGAGAAAGCTATTAATAAAGCATGCAGTGTCCTAGGCTTTAAAAATAAGGGCATTGAATACAACAGCAGGAAGGTTATACTGAACTTGTATAAGCCAGTAGTTCTGTTGTAAGAGATAACAAGGTGTAGAGCTGGATGAACACAGCAGGCCAAGCAGCATCAGAGGAGCAGGAAGGCTGACATTTTGGGCCTAGACCCTTCTTCAGAAAAGCTCTGTAGTGTCCGGTTTTGGTCATTATACTGTGCAAAGGATTTGAAGACATTGAAGAGAGTGCAGTAAAAGTTGATATGAATGGTTTCAAGAATTTTGGTTATAAAGTTAGACTGGAGAGGCTGATACTGTTCACCTTGAAAAGAGAGGGCTTGGAAAATATTTGATGGCAGTAATCAAAATCATGAGGGGTCTGGGTCGAGTAAATAAGGGAAAAAATGTTTCAATTCATAAAAGCATAGAGAACAAGAGGGCACAGATTTAAAATAGTTAGCAAAAGGAACAAAAGTAATATAAAGAAAACTTTTTCATGCAGTGAGTGGTTAGGATTTGAATTCATTGAATATGAAAGTGTGGAGTAGGCAGTTTCAATTAAGGCATTCAACAAGAAATTAAATGATTATTTGAACAGAAACAATGTGCAGCGTTGGAAGGAGAAGCCTGAGAAAGGCACAAAGCGAAATGCTTATTTAGAAACCCAGTGCAGACACAAGGCCGAATGGCCTCCTTCTGAGTTATAATCGTGTGAAGTATTAAATGTGCATCTGTCTTTATTGAGAAAGATGCTACCAAAGTCATAGTGAAAGAGGAAATAGATTAGATAGAAGTTGTACTAACAATGGATAGACTCACAATTGACAAATAGAAGCTACTAGAATGGCTGGCTATACGTAACAAGTTTATAAGACCGGGATCAGATCAAACATTCTGATCATTGCATTCATTACGTGTGGGGTTTGGGAGATGGAGTTCTGCTGAACTTAACACAAAGCTAGTTTCAAAGGGAAGGCATGCAGAAACAGTCATGTTCACTAGATTTTTTGACCAAGTCTCAATATTGTGCAGTTTGCAGTCTAGCAGTAAAGGAATGCAGAAAATGCAAATGACTGTGCAAAGAACTGATTCTGCCCTAGGTTGTAACCAGAACACTGAGGATTTATGATGTTTTTAAGTAACATGACCTGTTCATGTAGAGTAACATAGCATCATCATTATTTTATGTCATTGTGATCATAATAGATCTGATTATAAATGTGGATCTATTATGTTCATTTTACCAGGTAATAATAAATTTTAATGACTCACATCAAGCCTCACCTCACTTATGAGTAAGTTACTCCACTATTGAAACTAATGAGTAATATATCCATGAAAGATATGACTGTTCACTCTGGATCACAAAGGAAATCCATTGGTAGATCCCTGGATTATGCCATTTTACAAACAGAAATAGTGTAGCATGAGCCAACTCCATAAAGTTCGATGCCAAGAAATATTGCAGTAAATCCAAACGGATTTCAAAAATATGATTTTGATGGTTTTTGTTGTAATGACTTATTTTAGTATTAATTAAGTGCAGTAACTAAAAGAAAATAAATATCATTTTAGGTTGAAAATGCAGTTTTGCTGCGTATTAATACTACATTACACTTTCTTCAATAATTCAATGGCACCTTAAAATTTAAAACATAAATCTCTGGACTGCTTTAATTTTGATAAACTCCTAAACTAGAAAGATGACTACTGATAGATATATTGAATCCATGAAAATAACTATAATAATTGGGTTAAAATTGCTGAAAAGCCAAGAAAATATATTAATAGTTGCTGTAACCTCATTATTTTCAATGGGTCACTTATGACATTAATACACAATCACAAAACCTCACTTTGTTCATTAACCCAGCAAGAATCCTATTATTATAGTTTTAAAGAGATTTTTTTTAAAGAAGGGCAAGTACAGGCATAATAGGATTCAGAATTTCAGCAGCTAAACGAAACATAATACCTGCATTGTGCTTGGCTAGATATTTATCCTTGTATTGTTTCTTCTTCTTTCCAAACCAGGTACAGCTAGCCTGCTGTTCTTGTTTGGTCTTTTCCATTGCTATACATGCAACACGCCTTGTTATGGAAACAAAAATACAACAAATTAGGTAACAGTTGTCAATAACAATATTATAAGAAAGCACAGGGCACGCAAAGATGATGATGAGGTCAAAAGTCCTTTGACATGTCTATTTGGGAAAGCTCACTGAAGTAATGACTGCTACTGGCCAGAGGTTGGCAGCTCTTTACTGTTAGGCAGCATCACTATGAGGCACAGGCTGATGCCACCACTACAGCCACATGAAGCATAGAAGCAATTATGGACCCAGGCAAAGAGAGATGGTGGGGGAAAGAGTGCTGGGGAAGGGGTGTGTATTGGCAGAAAGGGAAAGGGGAATGATCCTAACAAGACTTCACTTCCCTGTTCTGGATCCCTTATTCAGGCATTCGAACGAGGAATCCCAGCCCATGAGAAATCCCCGACAGGGTCTGCTTTCAGGGCTCCCCATGTCACAAGTCCCCTTTCCATGTATAACAGTAGCAGCATTGAAAGAAAGCCCTTTAGTGGACATTCATTTCCCAAGGCTTCAACTAGCAGTGGAGCAGGAAGGCCATACACTGAATTTTGCACCATGTTCTTAATCCCCACACTGATTAAATATCCTTCTGGCAATAATTTGCCACCATATTTCAACCCTACAAAGAGAATCCGTTATTTGTACTTTCAAGTCTGTACTTTCCATGACTAATTTGCTTTATTCTGAACTCTAGTTCATTTAATCTTCAGGAAAATTTCTGAAATAAATACTTCATGATCCCTAAAAATACTTTAGAATATTCACATTTCTGCTCACATTTATTCCTGAATTTTGGCTTACTACTTTTCTCTTAAGTCACTTTGCTGCCATATTAGCACATAGATCACTGTATCACATGATATTTAAAATTAGTTCATATGTATCTCTATAACGCAAAAGCTTCGCCTATCCAGGCATTTATCTAGTTTTTTTCCTGAAGATAATTAACTCAGTTGCAGTTGTTTTACTAATTAGGTATAATTATTAATTTTAAAAATGTAGTTATAATGACAAAATATTTTAATTCTGTTTTCTAAAATGGGTTATTCAAAATGGATAAAGGGCATGCAATTCTGCAAATGTTTTGTCTTATAATTTAATAATGAAATACAGTAAAGACAATAGCATAATGATAATGTCACAGGACCAGTAACTTGGAGCCTGGACTAATGATCAGGACTCAAGTTCAAATACTACTATGGCAGCAGGGAAAATCTAATATTCAAATCTTAGTAAAGTTTAGAACAAAATGCTAGTCTTAATAATAATGATCATAAAATTATAACTGATTAAAAGAAGTCTTAATGGGTTCTAACTTGCTTTCAAATTCACTTTTGAAATGAGGAATTCAAAAAAGCTCCCAATGTAATAGTCGAGAAATCATCATAGGGGATTCTCTAATACAGTCCACACAAGCCTAACTTTCTCTGTCAATGTACGTGTTAGGATTCCTATAGTTCCATGTGCTGTATTATTTGCCTTATTGACAACCTTGTAATTAGGGCCATTTGTTCATTGTGCAAACTGAAATACTGCACATCAAAGCTGCTTTTTAAATAATGGCTAACCTGACTAAATAATTTACTTTTCCATTTTGCAAAAACTCATCAACGGGCCTAAGGCCATCACTTTTGGCTTTGAAAAGGATGCAGTCTATTTCAGGAACAAAAACAAAGTTGCTGGAAAACCTCAGCAGGTCTGGCAACATCTGTAAAGGAGAAAACAGAGTTAAAGTTTCGGGTCCAGTGACCCTTCCTCAGAACTGAGACCCGGACCTGAAATGTTAACTTTGTTTTCTCCTTCACAAAGTCTGCCAGACCTGCTGAGCTTTTCCAGCACTTTTGTTTTTGTTCCAGTCTATTTCAGATTACCTTAGAAAATTTGAGTTTCAGATGAAAGAATTGTTTCATTCTGATACTGTGCATAGGAACACAAGTGGTATTTGCCATCAACAGGATACTGCTGTCAAGCCAATAAGAAGTCTGCATATCACACAAATGAGTTAGGAGGCATATGAATTTCAGTACTATTCAGATTCATGGTGTCAAGGCCTCACATCCAAAAGACTGGTGGATCATATTAAACAGCATCTCCTTTCAGATGTTTGCAAAATAAAAACAGATACAGACCATATGGAACCAGTTAATGCCAGCAAAACTCAAAACACTGTGGCTAACATTACACTTGATTCTGCAATTGGACAACATTTGCTAAGTAATCCTGAACATGTAGGAACTATGCTGACAATCTATTGTCAGTTGGGCTTACAGTATGGTGCACTTGCATGAACTAGAAGCTACACATTTAGTAATCAGGGTCTTGTTCTTTGCAGACAGAAAAACCATGTACACATATGCACCTGTTTCAACTCAACAAAACGGATGATAGAAATTAGTTCATTATTCAAGGGAATACCTTGACCAAGCAAAGCCACCTGCCTGGTTTAAGTTTTAACAAAGCTTGCTGTCAACTGTAAATCAACAACTAACTGATGCATTCTCCATGGCACTACCTCTACCAGAGTACACTTTCCATCCAATCAGCACTCTTCTCATACAGGATAAAAATACTTCTTTTCTCTCTTTAAAGTGGTATCTCTTGCTAATTACACTGATGAGTGAAAAACAAAAGCTTCCACAAATATGTCATTTTTTAGTGATACTCAAGTTCTTTACCACAAATGACTACTCATAAAACTCAATTGGATCATTAATCCATGGTTTTCACCTGATCTGGTCTACATGTAACTCCATAACTACAGAAATATGACTGAATTGTCACTGGGCTCTGAAAAAGTCTAGCAAATTAGTCAACTGTATCAAATCACTAAAAGGTTGAAGAATAAAACTTGGTGGACAACTCAACATTGACATGCAAACTCACAAATGGCAGCAAGAAACAGTCACACATTGAATTATAAAGGTCAGATCCATCAGATATGGCAGAATAATGGTATATGGTCAGGAAGAATTGTTCTGGAAGCTCTTGGCATTGGTTCCAGAACTCATGAAGTCTCAAGGCTTCGGGTCAAAGATGGGCAAAGAAGTGCTGAGGGTAGCAAGGGAACAGATGTACTCTGGGTTGGGGAGTTCAGCGTTTGTTACTTCGAGTGATTCAATCGCACCACTATTGACCAAACTCCGAAGGGCATCAGTACCAGACTGCGCCGGCCGCTGATGGTGACAGAATTTGACCTTTGGACAAACTTATGTGACCTGCTGCAGATGCATTCATCCATGTTGTGGTTGGTTGGCTCGCCGAGCTGATTCGTTGTTCCACAGACGTTTCAGGGTAATGAAACGTCTGCAGAACAACGAACCAGCTCAGTGAGCCAACCAACCATAACATCCACAACCCGAGCTACAAATACATTCATCCATGACAGTACTGGTAGGTGTATCCAGTGCACAGTCCTTTTCGTAACAAAGAGTCACCTTTACACTGAGGAACTTTTCTCATATGTTGTATTGAGGACACCAGATGCATCAAGTGTTTTGGGACCTGACGACATCCTGTCTGTAGCACTGAAGCCTTGTTTCATTGTTGTTCCGCAGATGTTTCATTACCCTGCTGGGTAACATCATCAGCGCAGCCTCTGTTGAAGCACCGTTGTGTTTTCTCGCCTGGTTTTTAAACTCTGGAGTCCATTGAGCTGGATTACCTCACTTCCGGTTTCCCTTCGCAGTGGAGTGAATATGGGGTTGAGTTCTACGTGTTTGTTGATGGCTTTCTTCGTGGAGTACCAGGCTTCTAGGAACTCCCGTGCCTGTCCCTGCTTTGTTTGTCCCAGTCGAATTGGTGGTTCTCCTTATCTATGTGGATAGAGATGAGAGAGTGTTGGTCGTGTCTTTTTGTAGCCAGTTGGTGTTCATGTGCCCTTGTTGTTAATTTCCTTCCTGTTGTCTGATGTAGTGTTTGTCACACCCTCTGCAGGGAATCTTATATATGACATTACAGTAACCATCCTAACACACACAAACGAAGCTGCGTGCAAACACTATTTAAATGGGCAACAACACACTGCAGCAGCACAGAACTACGCCGATAATGGATATGCAAAAAACTGGGTCAGAAGATGCCTACACGAACAACACCAGGAAGATACTACATGCCCTGACACACTCATCACGCTACCTTACATCAAGAACACATCGACCACTGGGCATAGAGTGGCACACAAACCCACGTCGACCCTACAACAACTGCTCACCCAGACCAAAGACCCACTACGGACAGGACCAATGTCATATACAAGAGTCCCTGCTGAGACTGTGGCAAACACTACATCGGACAAACAGGAAGGAAATTAACAAGGGTACACGAACACCAATTGGCTACAAAAAGACATGACCAATACTCACTCATCTCTATCCACATGGATAAGGAGAACCACCAATTTGACTGGGATGACACCAGGATCCTGGGGCAAGCAAAGCAGAGACAGGCACGGGAGTTCCTAGAAGCCTGGTACTCCACGAAGAAAGCCATCAACAAACACATAGAACTCGACCCCATATTCACGCCACTGCAAAGGAAAACCGGAAGTGAGGTAATCCAGCTCAATGGACTCCAGAGTTTAAAAACCAGGCGGGAAAACACAACGGTGCTTCAACGGAGACTGCACTGATGATGTTACTCAGCAGGGTAATGAAACGTCTGCGGAACAACAATGAGCCATCTCGGCCAGCCAACCAACCACAACACCCACAACCTGAGCTACAAATCTACTCCAAAACCTTAGGGCTATCAATGAGTTCTACAACCTGTGTGGAAATGCTCACTTCTGATGCATAGTGCTACTCTGCTCCAGGACATTATAGCCTTGGTTCAAACATGGACAAATGAGCTGAATTCAAGAGTTGAGGTTTGGCATATCCTTGAAAAGCTGAAGTCAATGAAAATCACTGGAAGATGGTTCTGATTGCTGGAGTACAATCATCTCAGTCACAGGACACGGTTGCAAGAATTTCTCAGGGTAGGTTGTCGGTTTAACCATCTTTAGCTGCTTCACTAATGGCTTTCTTTCCAATAGAAGTTCATAAGTAGTGATAAACCCTCATTACTTGATAATTGCACAACGTTCAGTACCATTTGGAAGTCCTCAGATTTCATAATAGTCCATTCCTGCATGCAGCAAGACCTGGACAAAAACTTCAGTGGCAAGAAATATTTGCACGATAAATGTGTTATACAATGAACATCTCCAATGAGAGAAACTATCTATACCCCCTTGACATTCAATGGCATCATCATTGTTGAATCCTCCACCATCAACATCCTAGGAAATTCCAACGAAGTGGAAACCTAATTGGATCAGCCACCATATATTGTGGCAACAAAAGCTGGTCAGAGGTTAGGAATTTTGCAGGGAGTAGCTCAACTGTTGATTCCGCTTAGTCTGTCCTCCATCTATCTGGCACAAGTCAGGAGTGTAGCTGAATACTCTCCATTTCCCTGGATGAGTATAGTTCCAACAGCACTCAAGAAATTCAATGCTGTCCAAGGCAAAATAGCCTGCTTGATCGACACACTGTCTGCCACCTATATGCAGTATTGGCAGTGTAACAGCTACATGATGCACTACAGTAACTTGAAAAGAGTCCCCAACAACATCATCTTCCAAAACTGTAACTTCTGGTTCTTGGAGAACAAGTACTATAGATGCACAGGAACACCGCATTTATAGAAACATAAAACATAGGAGCAGGAATAGGCCACTCAGCCCTTCAAGCTGCTCCACCATTCAATACAATCATGGCTGATCATCCGATTCAGCAGACTATCCCTGCTTTCTCCCATATCCTTTGATCCCTTTAGTCTTAAGAACAATATCTGCATCTTTCTTGAAGGCATTCAATATTTTGGCCTCAACAGTTTCCCGCAGAGAATTCCAAAAGTTCACCATTCCCTGGGTAAAAAGATTCCTCCTTATCCCTCATCTCTGTCCTAAAAGGCCTTAACCTTAGACTGTGATTGCTGGTTCTGTACCCCCACTCATCAGAATATTCTTTCTGCATTGAGCCTGTCTGATTCTATTAGAATTTTACAGGTTTCTCTGAGATTCCCCTTCATCTTCTGAACACTAGTGAATATGGTCCTACCAATACAGTCTTCCCATACGTCAGTCCTGCTATTTCAGGAATCAGTGACATAAATCTTCTTTCCACTCCCTCAATAGCCAGAACAACCTTCCACATCAAATCTGCCTCCCTCTTCCTGTATTCTCAGCACAGAAAAATGAAAATACTCAATGATCCTAAAAACTGACCCAAATGGCTCCTAGCCAGCCTCTTTCAGTAATGAGCCCAGACTTTGTGAATAATCGATACCAGACACCGAGGTTTATAGCTTAAACAGAAGATTTAAAAATAATTAATAAAATTGTAACTTTAGCAGAGCAAAGTTAAACAACAAGGTGATCTAATCAATGTCTATAATTTAAACCCATTCCCAATTCTATCCTCACTCAGACAGGCATAAAGACACAGTTATGGGATAAATCAAAAGGAATAAACGAGATATAACCGACCAGTTAATTTAAGCAGGCACCACAATCTGTAATCCCACAGGCACATGGGATTGTATCTTACTTGGTTTCTGAAGACAGTGATGCATACAAATAGCTTTCAGCAGACTCCAAGGAATACTCACTTAATATTTATAATTGAGATTCTATTCTCTGCATTTTCACTAAGTGGATAACGAGAGGTCAACTGGGGAACAATAAACTCCGTCCCGTAACTTCTGCAGCCATTATCCTCTGACCAAAACATAGTTTGGAAACAAAACCCAAAGAACTGAGTATGCTGGAAATCTGAAACAAAACTAAAAACTGCTGGAAGATCTCGCAGGTCCGGCAGCATCCGTGATTAGAGAGCAGAGTTAACATTTCAGGTCCAGTGACACTTGCAGAACAGATTTTGCAGCGATTTATGGTTTCAGTCCAAATTTTGGTTTCTCCTTGTTAGACTGGTTGACTGTTATGATCCCAGTTAACATTCAGTATCCATCATCTGCTTGAGCATAATGTATTTCCTGAACCAAAATGACTGGAGCATTCTTTGAACAAGAATCAAATTAATTTAACTTTCAGGCCTGGCCTCATAAGTGAGCATCAGTTTTTCTGTTTTTTTTTAAAACAAACTCTCAGTCTATAGACCACCTTTAGCTCTCCGCTCACAGTTCACAGCTCTAGACCAAAAATGGTGAAAAGAAATGAAAAATCAGTGAGGGTTCTAACAAGACCAACATACTATTTGCCTTCTTCACTGCCTGCTGCACCTGCACATTTATTTTCAGCAACTGGTGCACAAGGACATCCTTGTGCTACATTTCTTTCAATCTATCGCCATTTAGATAATAACCTGCCTACCTGTTTTTGCTACCAAAGTGAATAACCTCATATTTATCCACATTATAAATGCATCTGCCATGTACTTGTCAAAACACACTGAAGCTTCTCTGCATCTTCCACACAGCATACCCTCCCAAACTGCAAGTTCCCTTCTCCTGGTTGTGTGGCATTCTTACTTGCAAATAACTCACCAAAATATGATATATATATATATTGTCACTGAGTCAAAATCCTACAAAGCTCTCACTTACACCGTTATGGTTGTATTTCCACTACGTGATTCATAGAATCCCTACAGCGTGGAAACAGGCCCTTCGGCACGACAAGTCCACACCGATCCTCAGAGCACCCACACAAACGCATTCCCCTATAACCCACCTAATCAACACATCCCTGAACTCTACGGGCAATTTAGCATGGCCAATTCACCTAGCCTGCACATCTTTGGACTGTGAGAGGAAACATGAACACCAGGAGGAAACCCACACAGACACGGGGAGAATGTGCAAACTCCACACAGACAGTCGCCCAATGGTGGAATCGAACCCAGGTCCCTGGCGCTGTGAGGCAGCAGTGCTAACCACTGTGCCACCGTTTAAAAGGCAGCTCACCACTACTTTCTCAAGAGCAATTACAGATGGGCAATAAATGCTAGCCTTGCCAGAAATGCTCATATCTTAAAAAATATAAAACATGGAATTTCAGTTACTCCAAACTCTGAACTGGTCCTTTACACACTTGGAAATTAGATCAAGGTGTGGCAATAAGTGTTACTACAGCAGAAACATGAACCTATCATATGTAGTACAGCATCCATGGTTTCAGTCTTACTAGCATTCAGATGAAGCAATGCACGCATCATTCAAGATATCATGTCGTACAAATAGTGTGATGACAGGGAAGCAGTGAGGCAGGTTTTGGAATTGTAGACAATACTCATAATGTTCATGTCTTGATTGGAAAAGCTATCATATTCATTAAGTGTCTTGATGATAAAAGATAGCTGCGAAGACCTACCATTCCTGGAGTTCAGGAGAGGGGATGAGTCCAGCTGTACCATTTTTAGAGTTTTCTAACTTCCCCTGCCACCAATTGTGGTCATCCTTACTGATGATTTGTATGATCTCTCCAACTCGGAACCGGATCCCAGCCTCTTTACAAGGTATAAGGTCATCCTTTGATGGATCATATTCAAATTGTGCTCGAACATAAATCTATGAGACAAGGGAGGTTTTATAAGGAAATATAATGTTTGTTAAACAACATATCCAGGGAATTTAAAGGAATACAAAGCTGTCAAAAATAAAGTTACCAAATACACAACACAATGGTAAATGTAAAGATAAAGGTAAAAGCAGTTTTATACATTTTCATTAAAATGACCTGCTTGTTATTTTTACACTTCTACTGTCAAAAGTTTACAAATTTCTATGTATTCGTATAGCAGGCAGTAGAATGGGATAAAAACAATGAGAAGGTGATGGGCATAATTTTCCAATGTTTCTTGAGTATAGGAATGGTTACTAGAGGACTGGTGGAAACAAACACTTTGTTTAAAAAAGGGTAGCTATAGGCCAATCAATTAACATTAATGCTGGGGAAATATTATTGATAACAAATTGTGACAAAATTAATCAGAATTTCAAACGATATGGGACAATAAATTAAGTTCAACTGGAATTTGTTAAAACAAATTATGTTTGAATAATTTCATCAAGTTATATATGAAGTAACAGAGAATGTTGATGTGCATGGTTTATGGATGTTGAAAAAGCATTCACTAAAGTACCATGTCATAAATTTGTTAGCAAAATTAAAGTCTATAGTAGCATGGTTGACAACTGGCTGAGGCACAGAAAATAGTCAGAAATGGTGAATGGATGATTTTTACACTGTTGAGAAATATACTATGGTGTATTCCAAAAGGTCAGTTTTAGTACCATTGCTCTTTTTAGTGCAGATTAATGATGGCAACTTGTGTTTATAGGGTATCATTTCAAAGTCTGTAGATGACAAAAACTCCGAAATGGAATTTTCAGTGAGGAGGATAGTTATACTGGCTTCAGGAGGATGTAGACTGGCAAAACAAGCAGGCACATGGCAGTTTAATGCAAGGAAGTTCGAACTGATACATTTTGTTTTGAAGAATGAGAGGCAACATTAAACATATTGGAAAGGATGGGGTTAAATATATACCAATCTTTGAAGGCAGCAGGATGCTAAGGCCTTAGAGAGGACACAGAACAAATCAACTGGAATTGTGTCAGTTAATAGGGATTTCAGTTATATAGAGAGACTGGAGCAGCTGGGGTTGTTAATCTTATAGAGAAGAGAAGATTACAAGGAGATTTGGAAATGGGACTCAAATATTACATATGAAGGGAAAACATTGTATATGTCTATTGGGAAAGAGCAGGAAATTTAGATAATTGGATAGCTCTAACAAGGAAGCACAGGTTGAATTGGTTGAATGTTCACTTTCCATGCTGCATGACAATGTGATATGAAATATTCGGACAGCTGTTGACAATTCTACTCTGGCCAGATATAGATTTAATTAATACAATTAACTGAAAAGTTAAATAACTTAACATACAAAATATCAAATGAGAAAATGAATTGTGTGCTGGTACTAAGTCATGGATACTATAAAATTTTTATTGAGTTAAACTATTCACCTGTCGTCCTTTTGGTTGTGTAGTTGATGGCAAATCCTGTAGGATAAAGTCAACCCAAGGAAAAGAGATTTTCATTTCACCTTCAAAGCAAAGCTATGAAAATTCTATAATATTTTCCATTTATTATTTGCTTTATTATTACAAAAATTATGATATAATCAGGTGTTATAAGCATCAATTTGCATAATGCGTCAAGCCATTACATAAAATGATTCAAGGATAAGTAGGCCAGGCTGCTTAGCAACAAGCCATAGAAAGCAGATACCAGCTGTGAACAATATTGCCCATTCCCATTATGCAGTCTACATTTTCAACACAAGTAGACAGCTGAACTGCAGTAACATTGCAATTTTAATTCAATAAAATATAACATTCTAGGTGTTTCATTGTAAATGAACACAATTATTGTTTCAATGTGGCACAACTCATCTGGAAGTACTTTGTGCATGTTGTTTTAAATAGGTGAAATAGAATTTGGGCTACATTCATCAACTTTACTAAATTTCAGTACCTTGGCCAACTGAGTAATTTGATTCAGATATTGAGTTGTGTTACTATACCATTTGAGTTCTTTCTCCAGAAAATTGTTTTTTCATTACAGAAAGTACACTCAGATCACCAATTCTCTTTTGTAAATTATTTATTCACATTTCCATTAGTTCCCTGCCCCTTGCACGTTTCTCTGACAGAATGCATAGCAAATGCCAGATCTTGGACTTCTCAAAATGCCATTCCTGAATTGGACAAAAGGAGCAAATTGAAAGTGGCAAGGGTTTACTTTGTCTTTCAATTTCATTCCATATAGTCTCGATAAATTCCGTAGAATATGTCTAGACTGGGGGAAAAAACCGATCCTTACAACTTGTGGTTTAGTGCTCCCGGTTATGGACGGGAAAATTATCCACTACTTATATATTTCTGATGGCTATCCAGCACAATGTACACCGAGGTGGACAGGATCAGGTACAATTCCCTCTGTGCAGGAATAAGCCTGCTGATTTTTTTTTTGTCTACATTCACACAAAAGTGCTATCCAATTGGATGATGGTCTCTTGCCAAACAGAATTTGTGCAAAATGGAGAGAAAACTGGCAAAAACAGTAGGGTGAAGAGAGGTTTGTAGGTAAACTAACAATAACTTAATGAATACAGGAGTAATTAAAAGACAGCAACATCCAAACTATACTGGAGGCTGACTGTTAGTAGTTGATGCACAAACTATCATACTGGTTCTCTTATGATGGTTTAAGAATTGGACAGATAGTGCATATTCTGAAATTACCTAATCACTACCACCATAAAAAGTTTCGCAGCTACTTGGGAAAGTATGTTCTTATTGTTCTTCAACGTTCTGCACCTTGATTGCATAAATTGAGTCAAAAGTTTACTTTGTGGCCCTTTTGTTTTCAGGCAAAATAAATAAGCACATCTTGTATGATTGTTGAAGTTGAAAGCGGGTAAAATAAGAACTTGTGTTGAAAATGTACAAAACTCCCATATTTTTTGTCAATTGACAAAAGAATGATCTTTAGCATTGAGTTGCCAGGCCAGGCTCCAGCTTCACATTGTAATGTGCATGTACCACGGCAGCAGTGGGCACACCAATTTGAGAACTCAGATAGCGGAACCTAACCATAATTCTTAGAGCTCTCATGTGAACCATGCTTTAAAGGCTATGCTGTATTGTTGTATCAGCTTTCAGATGGGCACAATCATTACACAAATGATTTCTCTTCACTTCCCCTGCTCACCTAATTTTTGTCCTTTTCATAAACAATTTACAGTTATCAACTGTGCCAATGAATCTTGGAAGCAAGATACATTGGAACTGATCCATAGCTGAAAACTAATCTTCATAAATCATCAGGAATCAAATGACATTTGTCAATGGCTTCTATGAACTTGATACTAAAAACTGGCAGGTCTTTTCTTTGAGAAAATTTCCTTGGTACAGAGGTAATCATCAACAATAACACAATTACACTACTGGCAACAGAACTTTGGATTTGTGTTGTAAATGGAAGCCTTACCGAAACAGAATTATAAGTGCTGCTATAGCCGTTAGCAGGGGATTGTCTGGATGTGGAAGGGGAATCTCTCTGCAACGAGACAGAAGGTTCAGCAGCACCTTATATAAACAACTGCAACACATGTCAGAATTTTATACACTGTATTAAATAATAGGACAAGGTGTAATTCTAAATAGGAATCAGTCTCTCTATTCCACAATAAGGGATAAGGCTTTAGGTGTAAGCAGAGTTTTCAAAAACAGATTAGGACTGAACAGCTGTCTGGTTAATTCATGTTTCACAATCCCTGTTATATTAAACCAAAAGCCTTTATTTAAAAGGTTACTTACATGAAGTATTATGTATTACATTTTTATAGGGCTAGACCAGATAGCTGCTCAGAGGTTTTAACTCCTGACCTGGGAGTCTAGAATTCTGGGTCATAGACTCGGGATAAAGTATTGGCCATTTAGGATTGAGGTGGACGATGGCTTAATTGACACAGCATTGGTAAATATTTGAAATTGTCTGGAACAAAGGGTTATGGTAGCTCAGGCATTGGGTACATTCAAGACAAATTTGTTTATTGAAAACAAATGGTACATAAATCAAATAGCACAGACAATTTCTACTCATAAATCATTGTCACATTTTTCCCTTTCCCAAGCAATTTTTTTCAGTACTGCATGTAAATAAACTTTACATCTATTCTTGGTAAGCTAGTAGGATTACATTGACTCCAATACAGCTTAAATTGTACATTACCAAGGTCCAGTTCTAAGCATTAGCTTTATAAGTCCATGATCTGGTTCAATATTTGAGTTGAGCTCGTCGCACACTATCTATAGACCATAATGCACCATTTTTGTGGGAGGTAACAAGAAGGGGTTAGGTAACAACAAGGTTTATTTTAAAATAAGTTATAATTTTCTTAGGAATGGGAATAGGAGTTTTCCTGCTGCCTCAGTGATTTTAAACAGTAACTAAACAATACAAATCAGGAAGCTCCAAAGTTTGATCCCAAGACTCTGCCAAGTAAATTGATCTTAGCAAAGGGCTGGACTAGCCTCAGCACTCTGAATCAGGCAAGGAACACTGGCTTGAGCTTCTGCTCCTGATTACCATCAAAATACTCCTGTGAGAAATGAATGCATACAAAGGCTAAGAACAAGTTTCTTTTTAGCTGGAACTTTCTTCATGTTGGATTGTCAAAAAACATCTACAGATTGTTTTTGAGAGAGGGGTGCTTAAGATATGCGATTCAAGTAATAAGGGCTCTTACATCTGGGGTTTCTGCAATTTAGGTTGTGGGGAAATAGATGCCCCCGTGCTTGTTCCCTTTGTTGATATTACTACTGCTTCTTTAACCTACAGCAGAATAACTAGACCTATAAAAAGTAAGTCCACTTCGGCTTTTAATTAAACAGATGCCTACAGAACTACCTGCACCAGAATAATTAAAAGTGCATAAATGTTTAATCCTTCCAGTTTCTTCAGTTTTCACTTACCTTTCAAAAATTTTCAAGGTGGCAGCGGCAGCTGCAGCAGCATCAGGATAGAAAGTGTCTGGGTTCTGTGCCCGTATGCTTCTGCTCACCTTGCTGGCCGCATCCTTCTTTTTTTGTTTTATTTCTTTGTTTCTGTTTTGTATCAAAGTTCACTTTTCCTTCTTTTCTGCGGTTGTAGTAGAAGGAGGCAGTTGTGAGGGCCTGCTGAGGCGGTGGTAGCATGGTAGATTTCCCGGATGTGAGTTCCTGGTGGCCGCGGTCTTATTGAGGGTATCATAGTCAGTGGGTCTGACCTGTTCCTCCTGGTAGATCCAGATTGTGCATAGGGGATACGGCACAATGTGGTGGTTTCGGGTGGCAACTGAAGTGGCAATGGCTTCAGCATCACCAACTTGATGGGTCTGGTCTATCCCTCCTTGCTATTGTAGTAATGCAGGGACTTCGGTGTTGGTTTCAGCACGTGGCAGCACGGTGGGTCCAGTCCAAATTTCCTTGCCTTGGCTGCCTCAGAAGCGACTTTGGCAGAGGCACCCCATAGTCACCCCAGATATCCAGGAGCCCCCCATCGTAGGAACAAAAGATGAACTTTGGCCTAACTTTGTCTCAATTATTTCTTTTTATACTTTCTGTAATTAAAATGGCTTTGAATTGTGGTGACTTATAGACATCTCACTGTATTTTCATAAATACAACTGACAATAAATTGCTTTTCTATTCTATATCTTTCCAGCCTGATAAAAGGCTGCATTTTGTACACTTTTTTTCACTTTCTCATTTCAAACTTTAAAAATGTTACCAAAACAAGCGCTGTTGTTTACTGTGCTAACTTAAATAATGACACATGTTCTGGGGATGTGGGCAAATTCTAAAGTCTGTGAAGTAGGGATGAGAGGGTTAATATCATTAGAGTCAAACACACCAAGGTTGTGTGGAACTTTAAGACTGAATAGTTATGCAATTATTGTATTTACCAAATGAGAAGGCAGGTGAAGCCAGAAGAAAATGATGGGATTGAACATTCTTGTTCTTTTAATGTGCCAAAATGTTCATGTTTTAGTACAGTATTCACTCTCTACCACTAGAGGTAGCTAGTGAACTATGAAAACATTCAAGGTGACTCCAGGAGTTTGCAATCATGCAATAGGCTTTGTTATTTTAATGGAATTTAGACCCTATAAGATTCTAACATTTTGAAATTGAAGCAAACTTAAATTGAAGTTTCCCTAGTCATTACATCACTAACTCTGTTTAGTTGGTAGTTTGCTCACCTTTATATCAAAGGTGTTGCTTCAAGTCTCACTTCAGCACTTGAGCACAATCTAGACAGTCTCCTTTACAGTACTGTTGGAAATGTTGTCTTCAAGATGAGACATTAAATCTGTGTCAATCCCCTCAGTGAATCATGAAAGATCCTATGACACTATTTCGAAGAAGTGGTGTCCTGGCTAATATTTATCCCTCCATTCATATCACAAAAAACCGTTCTGATCATTGTAAGTTTGCTATTGGCTTGCTATGTGCAAACTACTTGATGTGTTTCCGTATCGCAATAGTGACTAGACTTCAAAAGTACTCTATAAGGTGTGAAACACTTTATCACATATCAAGGCTGTGCAAGGTGCTACATAATGGATTGCCTTCTTTTCTGAAAAAAATGACTAGAATGCAGCAATTTAAGGAGGTAGCTTCTTGAGGCCAAATAAGGTTGAGCAACAAGTGTCGGCCTTGCTAGCAATGCTCACATCACAAAAATTAAAAATCCATGAAAAATGTCAGGGAAAACTCAATTATACACTGTAGGCCATCATTTAGTTGACATTTCACACTGTATATACAGCCAGTGACAATTTATATTTCTACAGACTTGAAGGACTTTTACCTATATTCCAGCCAGTCCATTCCTTGATTCTGTCTATTTACAATTAGGGTCTCTGGTCAATGCAACTGAATGAATAAAATTCACTTTTTATTAGATCTTATTAGGCATTTTCTGGGAGCTTTGCTACTATTTTGAAAACTCAATCAACAAGTTTACTCATTTTTACAACAACTTTGAAATAGTTTTTTTAAGATATTACAACAAAACTAGTGACCTACCTAGATGATACAAGGAAACTAGAAAGAGCTAGAAATGTCATGAACCTTCTGATTAAAAGCAGTGTGTTTGTGTAATGTGCGACATCAAAGGTCAGTGAAGTGTTGAGTTTAAGTTCAAATTTGAAGAATCATGCACTGACTTGTTTTTCTCTTTGAATGGTAATAAATTCATTATATGCTGCAGATTTTATTTAAAATTTGTACTTTTAAAAAATACTATATTATTTATATAAATAATTGCCAGTGGGCTTTCCCGTGATAAATAGCTATGTTGACTTAACATACTATCAACATATTGGAAACAGCACAGTGCCGCACATTGGCAAATCACTTGAATCAAATGAAATCAATTGAATAATGCAACTCCTGTTTTGGTCACAACCTAGATTGTCTTGGTAGAATATTAGAACCTTTCTTATAGTTTAGTCTTTACAACCAGTGGAAAGTATATGTTTACTTCTTTGAGGCAGAAAAAAAGTGGCTAAATTTTCTGTCTCTCCCATTTTAAAAAATATATTTTTGGTGAAATTGCTGTGCTTATTATGGTATCAGTACTGGTGAACGTAATACCTTTTCCATTTATCTAATCCGATATCAGTACAAAACATCACAAATGTAGAATAACTCATGCAGAGTTTAGCTACATCTATTATCCACATCTACATGCTTTAACCTAAAGTGGGAAGAAAATCTTAATAGCACCCATATGAATTATATTTCCCTTGCACAACTTTTTATCTACTCAGATGGAATTGCCAATTTACTACTGATACTTGTATTACTGATCTGTACCCAGGAAGAAGTGACTTGATTTGCTTCGACTTAATTTACCAAATACATATACATTGCAATAACATAAAAGCAAAAAGTACCAAGCATGCTGGACATCTGAAATAAAAGCAGAATACTGAAGAAACACAGCAGGCTTGGTAGCATCTTTGAGGAGAGGAACATAATTAATGTTTCAAATTCACAATGATTCTTCTTTACTAAGGAGTGTCATATTGAACTCAAAGCATTAAATATGTTTTCACTAGGTGCTGCCAGACCTGCTGAGTTTGTCCAGCATGTATGGTGCAGATTAATCCAAATACAGATCCATACATGTGAAACAGTATTGCATTGTTCCTTGGTGCATTGGAGACAGATGTAATGCAATAGGGTTTATGTAATTTTATTAATTAGATAATTAACAAAGTTTAGCCTACCATATTGGAATGGTATCTATAGAGCAAAATGGTTGATTTGGTAAAGCAGTTAAGTCCTTCCCCAACCCCCAGCCTTGCACAATATGTTGAAGTCTATTGGTAATATTTCAGTTTCCAGGGGAGGCAGTGGAAGCTTCCAAAACCTGTTACACAATAATAAAAACTACCAGACAGAATATTCACTTTCCTTAACTGCGGTCAAGGTTGCAGCGAATTGCTAGTTAGTAATTATATCTAATACAAGACAGAAAAACGAATTAATTTGGATGAAGGGAATTTACGGAATTCCATTCAAGTAAACACTTAGTAATTGAAACAATCCAAATTCACCAAAATTTCCATTCAGCTAAACAAAGACTTTTGCTTCCATGTTATATTAGTAAAGAGATCCACTCATTTATTCCGTTATCTTTGTTATAAAATTGGTGTGCATATTGAACTGTACAGGCAGAACCAACCTACACAGAAAGCTTTTACAATCACCAGTCAGCACACAGTTAGTCATCAAAGAGGGGGAATTATTAAAAATACCTAATTTTTAAATTCGTTACCTCACAGGAAGCAGATTGAGTGCGATAACTTGGCACAATCTTGAAGGTGATACTTCCTCTCATTTCCCTCTGAGAGTGAGAAGAAATGAATATCTATTAAAATCCAAAAGTCTGACATTTGGATGTTATGTGTAAGATGAAACCATTATGTTTTAACAACCATTGAGTAGTGCTGTACATTTCCACAACAAACTTTGATTTGACTTTTTCAGTAAGTGAATTTATTTGTGCAAAGATTTCATACAAAATGCGGCATTTGATCACAGTTAAAGCACTTCAAGTTTTTGCTCTGTGGCTTTACTTCTGTCTTTATATTTTTTCACAAGCAAAAATAACCTGAAGATATAGGGAGCTCAGTAGTCATTTGCAACTAAGTTACTTCCAGCCAAACAGCTTTTAGACTAATGAATGACAAACAGGCAGAAAATCATCATTTAATTGAAATGAGGAAGTGAAGCAATGCAATAAAATTACCTTGGTACAAAATCATAAAATGGTTATAAAACAGAGAATTGACACAGCCATTGGGCCTGAAACAGCTCTCTGTAAGAGCGATTTAGCTAGTTACATTCCCAACAGGGCCTTACCCTGTAACTCAATACAATTTTTATTTTTTACATGTTTATCCAATTCCTTATCGGAGTGACAACCTAATTCACTTCCAACACACTCAGTGAATTCAAGGTTGTAAACACCTTGCCGTGTAACAAACAACTCATGCTGTTTTTGGTTCTTTTGCCACCTCTTAAATCTATTCCCTCTGGTTCTCTGCCAAAGGGAACAAGTTATTGCTATCTACTCCATCCAGGCCCCTCAGGTTTTCTAACATCTCTATCCAATTTCTTCTCAACCTTCTCTTCTCTATGGAGCTCAATTCCAGCTTCTCCACCTTATCCTTGTAACTCAAGTCCCTTATCCCTGGAACTATTCCTGTAAATCTTCCATGCATTCAGCTTAAAGTGTGGTGCCCAGTACTCCAGTTCAGGCTGAAACACGGTTTTAAAAAGATTCATCATAACTTCCTTGCTTTTGCATTCTGTCACTGACCACTGGGTCAACCGGGTCCGACCCATCTCCCGCACTTCCGCCCTCACCTCCTCTCTTCCCTCCCGCAACAGCCATTAGGGTTCCCATTGTCCTTACCTACCATCCCACCAGCATCCACTTCCAGAAGATCATCAGACACCAGTTCTGCCACCTCCAGCGAGATGCCACCACCAGACACATATTCCCCTCCCCTCCCTTGTCCGCCTTCCACAGGGACCGTTCCGAGACACCCTGGTCCACTCTTCCTTCAGTCAAACACACCTACACAGCCCCACGGCACCTCCCCCTGCAACCGGTGAAGGTGCAACACCTGCCCATTTACCTCCTCCCTTCCCAATATCCAAGGGTCCAAACATAGCTTTCAGGTGAAGCAGCACTTCACCTGCACTTTCCAGAATCTAGTCTACTGCATTTGCTGCTCAAAATGTGGTCTCCTCTACATTGGGGAAATGAAGCGCAGATTGTCTGACCACTTCGCAGAACATCTACGTCTTGCCCACAAAAATGACCCTGAGCTACCTGTTGCCTGCTACTTTAACACACCACCCTGTTCACCGGCCAACATCTCTGTCTCAGGCTTGCTGCAGTGTTCTAGCAAAGCTCAATGCAAGCTGGAAGAACAATATCTCATTTTCCGCTTGGGGACCCTGCAGCCCTCTGAACTCAATATCGAATTCAATAATTTTAGGGCCTAAACTCCACCATGTCCTAGCCCCCTACTCCAAACACCAGGCCTTATTATCACATAGTCTGCCATTACAAACTACCTACTGTTAGTCAGTAACACAGTCTCCATTAACAGCTATTCACCCTTCTAGCCAGATCATCATTAGCTTTTTTGCCCAACTGCTCTTCTCTCTCATTGGACTCTATCCCCACCTATCATTTACTCCCTAAGCCTTCCCCCTCCCTATGATCTGCATATAACCTGATGGTTTCCTAGCCACCATCAGTTCTGAGGAAGAGTCGCCTGACCTGAAATGTTAACTCTGACTTTTCTTCAGAGATACTGCCAGACCAGCTAAGCTTTTCCAGCAATCTCTGTTTTTGTCACTGCATTTTCACTAAATTGCCTCGAGAGGAACAGAGGGCTGTGAAGGAGGGGGTAATGTGATCTTGAAGGAGTGGGAGGGGGAAATAGAGTGCAAAGGCAAGGTAGACAAGGGCACAAGGGAGGAAGGGTGGGGGGACACAAGGGAGGGAGGAAGAAAGGCACGGGTGGAGTAAGGGGCAAAAGAGAGGGAGGGAAAGGCAAAAAAGTGGGAGGGAAGGGCAAAGGAGAGGAATGTGGCACAATGGAGGGAAGGAGAGGGAGTGCAAAGTAAAAGGTAATGAGGTGCAAAGGAGGAGAAGATGGGGCCGTATAGGAAGGGGAAATTGGGGAAATGGGAATGGAGCTTAAAGGAGAGGGGATTTGAGGGTGCAAAATAGGTGAAGATAGGATGCAAAAGAGGGAGAGATGATAGGGTTCAAAGGAAGGATAGATAGGGGCACAATGGCGGAGGAAATAAGGATGTGAAGGAGAGGACAACAGGGATGCAAAGGAGGGGTACATAGGTTACGAAGGATAGGGGAAATGACTGAGAAGAAGTCAGAGATCGGGAACAAAGAAAGGGGGATGAAGGACAAAGATGGGAGAGGAGCATGCTCAACACCTTTTCACTTTCAAGACCCTAACAATTCTTGTAGGCCACATTTGAACTATGGAGTCACACAAAGTCTGTGACATTAGAAAATCTGGGTGAGAGTTCCTCACTCAATATTTCTTTGGACGTTCAATGAAACAATCCCCAATAGTGAACTGGGGAGAGAAACATCCTGTGTGGAAATAAATGCAATATGCAAATATTTGATGCTAGAACCATGAGCAACTGAGGAGGGTTTTGCTGTCTCTGCAGTCACATGAAAACTGTGAAAGACTCAAAAGCTGAAGCATGAATGGATGTAGTGAAAGTTAGTGCCAGCTAGTTTCAAAGATGATTAAATTTTGTTGGATAACTTTATCTCATTCACAGAGTTTGTGCAGCAGTAACACTTCATTATCATTCAAGTTGTGAAATGCAGAAAGCCATCTTCTATCCAGCAATATGTGTTAAATAATACAATTAGTTGGTTCACAAGTTGGATGCTCATCAATCTGTTACTGGAAAGAGTAGAGAAATGTAAGTAATTGGGCAGTAATACAGTAACCAGCTCATGAGGGGTCACACTACTACTACGCCTCCTCTGGATCATGCTGATGTTACACTGGATTCCACGAAAAGGTATATTGTTCTGTGCATCTGTGCAGGAGATGTGTGGCTGACTTTGGGTGTGGTGTGGGTGGTTATAGTGGCAATATAGGTGACAGTGAACAGATAGAATACTTATTGCTTTAGTACAGATCATAAATTGTAACAACTGCACCTAAAAGTGAACACACCTTAAATTTCCTTCAATAATGTGTTAAGTGTACATCACTAAGACTTGTTTACAGAGCTTGTCCGTGCCAACTTTGTACCAATGGATAACTAAAATTGGCTAACGAACGGAAAGAGCAAAGATGACCTGTCATTCTAAGGTGATTTACATGTAGGCCTCAGAGGAATGCATCCTTTCATCCCTAAAATCCAGACAGATTAAAAATCCAGAAGATTAAATTACTTCCAAATTAAATATTAGTCTTAAAAAAGCAAAGATGATCTATATACTCACAAGCATCTTTTGAAGCTGTTCCACTGTCTGGTTAGCTACACTGATGCCATTTATTTCTCTGATTTCATCACCAACATGGAGTGTTCCTAAACATTTTAAAAGAGCCAGATAAAAACTTAAGCATTTGTTTTAGGCACAGGAAAATCCTGCTCCCTTTTTTGTAAGCAAAACCCATATTTCCAGAAATGCATCCAAAGGTCTCATGAATGCTGGATAGTGTCTGTTCCAATGGTTTTCTTTAGCGACTTGCTCCAAAATCTTATTATCTCATGTATGATAAATTTTTCCTTGGGTTCACTTTTTAGTTGATGCTTCTTAATTATTTGTAACTTTTCCCATTGGCAACATCGGGCAAAATACTGATGGAAAAATTATGTACTGAATGTTTTGTCTCCAAATGTATGAATTTCTTGGAATGGTAATAGTTAAATTTGTGGATTAATATAGATCTTCTACCTACCTTGTCTATGTATCATTCCTCCATGCATTATCCTTGCAACAATACAGTGGTTCAATTCATTCATTTTTAAAGTGATGCCCTAGAAGAAGGAATATGAGAAAATTAGCATAATAAATGCCAGATTCAATGCATTAGAAATAATAGCTGTATACCAAATAATTTCAAAGCGAACCATTTGTCACATAAAACACGAAGACTGTAGAGTAAGGAGTCTACGGAATATTCCATTGGATAGACAGATGTGGATAGAAACAGAAACAGATGATAATACTGATAGAGATAGAAATGATGGAGTGAAGTGTAATTATGAATCAAAGAAACAAAAGAAAGAGAGAAATGTACCATGTTTGGTCAATATTTGTGTGGTTCAGTAATTACCTACAAGGAGATATCTGGGTTGATTTGCTAAAAATAGAATAAAAACCTTATGGTGTTCTTTATAAATACTGTCATTAACCGCAGAAGCATTTGTGCCACTCATACAAAATGCCATAAAAACAATTAAAAAAGTAAAAGGTAATTATGGCCTTTATTGTAAGAGGTTTGGAGTTTAAAAGTGTAAGAGTTAGACTAAAGATTAAATAGTGATTTCTATGCTTACAGTAAGAAAAATTCTTCAGGTGAATGTTCTACACCATAAAGGTTGACAACAGCAGGAACCTTCCAGAAAGGCCATAGGAACTACAGTGGATTAACTGATAAGGAGACAAAAGGGGAGTGTGAGGGGATAAATGGGTAAGAGTTGAACCAAAAAATATAGCTGGGCTAGGGCAAGAGGCTTTGCTTGGGTGAATGAAAATACATACCCAAGACTGAAGACTTTTGTTTATTGTATGTTTCCGAACCGACAGAATAACAGAATCCTAAATTCTGGTAGGAATTTGATTAACAGAATGAAACTAAAAATGAATATAAGTGATGAATTTCTTATATTCAGTAGGGTTTATTCTAGCTAGTCTTGAGTATACTCTCCCTTTGTTCGCTTGACTAAATGATCATACTCAAACTCCTGTGTCTGTCATTAGAATTTACCACAACATAACAACCACAGCCACAAACAGGATACTCATCTTGAACCAAAAAGCATGGCATGGCAATTTTAAAAAATGCATTTTTAAAAATTTGTAGGATGTGGGCATCGCTGGCTGGCCAGTGTTTATTGCCCGTGATGGTGTGCTGCCTTCTTGAACCACTGCAATCCACCTGCTGTCGGATGATCCACAATGCCAATAGGGCGGGAATTCCAGGATTTTGACAGTGACAGTAACTTCAGCAACAGTGAAGAATTGGCGATATATTTCCAAGTCAGGATGGTGAAATGCTTGGAGGGGGACTTGCAGGTGGTGATGTTCCCATGAATCTGCTGCCCTTGTCTTTCTTTCCAGATGGAAGTGGTCATGGGTTTAGAAGATGCTGTCTAAAGATCTTTGGTGAATTTCTGCAGTGCATCTAGTAGATCACATTGCTGCTACTGGGCATTGGTGGAGGGGAATGGATGCTTGCGGATGTAGTGCCAATTAAGTGAGCTGCTTTGTCCAGGATGGTGTCCAGCTTCTTAAGTGTTGTTGGAGCTGAATCCAGGCACAGAGAGTACATGGGTGTATATAGCTCATTTCCCAGCCACAGGTAGTGCAGTTAGCTGATCAGTTGATGGTTCAGTTGAGTATCAAAAGGATCTAAGAGAGGGAGTGCAGGAAGCAGGTGTATTTGGGACACCTGCCATCAACTTGGGAACACACCATACTGGAAGAGATGATAAACCCTGACATGAAAACCTTAAATTCCTGAAACATGTTGATAGACGTTGTCCACATGGACTTCATCAAGGCATTTGGCAAGGCTCTGCATGGTAGATTAGTTAGCAAGGTTAGATCACATGGAATCCAAGGGGAGCTACCTAATTGGATACAAAATTGGCTTGAAGGTAGGAGACAGAGGATGGTGGTACAGCATTGTTTTTCAGACTGGAGGCCTGTGTCCTGTGGTGTGCCACGAAGATTGGTGCGCTGAAAGGATTGGTGCTGGGTCCATTGCTTTTTGTCATTTATATAAATGATGTGGAGATGAATATAGAAGGTATGGTTAGTACTTTCTTTTACACAGAGAGTGGTTAGTGTGTGGAATGAACTGTCAGAGGAACTGATGGATGCAGGTACAGTTACAACGTTTAAAAGACATTTGGTCAAGTTCATGAATGGAATGGAAGAACAGGATACCCTTTATTGTCACATGTCCTCCTACTACAGAAGTACAGTGGAAAGTTTTTACAATGGTTGCCTACAACGGCACCATCTTAGGTACAAGTTACCTAGGTACAAGTTACCTAGGTACAAATCTTGGATATAAAAGAGGAGTAGAAGGAAAAGTGGTAGCATTACTTAGTGTCTAAAAAATAAGTTAGAAGTAAGATAGTTAAAGAAGTAACATAGTTAAAGAACTGACATTACATTCTGGTAAAGGATTTCAGATTGATATTACATTGCAGCAGCATTCCAGCAGCATGTGGTCTGGCTGCCAGCACTGGAGCCCAGTCCAACTACAGCTCTGCTCCACTCCAAGCCTCCAGTCCGCTCTGCCAGACACTCAGCTGCATCAAGGTAAGTTGCGTTGCTCAGGGACAAACTTGCCACCACTCCCATGCTACTCCAGGACGCGCTTCCCCACCACCCCACCACGCTGCTCCGGCATGCGCTTTTCCCTTGCGTGCTGCTCCGGGACACGCTTCCCCTTGTGTGGCTCTGGGGACTGCTTCCCTGAACACTGCTCCAGGCCTGCTAAAATGAGGGGAAAAAAGCAAGAAAAAGAACAGGTGGAACAGAGGAGCTCTGGGTACAGCATCCTACTCTACAATATCTTGCTGGAAGTGTGGAATTATGACTAGGAAGAGTTTGAAAGGATATGGGCCAAATGCAGGCAGGTGAGACTAGTTTAGTTTGGGAGCTTGATCGATGTGGGCTAGTTGGACTGAAGGGTCTGTTTCTATGCTGTATGACTCTATCACCAAAACCGGCAGTGTAGTGGACAGTGAAGAAGGTCTCAGAGTACAATAGGACCTCGATCAGATAGGCAAATGGGCCAAGGAGTGGTAGATGGGGTTTGATTTACATAAATGTGAGGTGCTACATTTTGGTAAGATAAACCAGGGCAGGGCTTACACAACTAATGGTAGGGCCCTGGGAAGCGTTACCAAACAAAGGGACCTTGAAAGTGGAGTTGCAGATAGACAGGGTAGTTAAGAAGGCATTTGGTACGCTTGCCTTCATAGGTCAGTGCACTGAGGATAAGAGTTGGACATCATGTTGCTGCTGTACAGGACATTGTTGAGGCCACTTTTAGAATATTGCATTCAATTCTGGTCTCCCTGCTAAAGGAAAGATGTTGTGAAACTTGACAACATTCAGAAAAGATTTACAAGGATGTTGGTGGAATTAGAGGTTTTGGCTATAGGGAGAGGCTGAATAGGTTGGGGTTCTTTTCCCTGGAGTGTCGGAGGCTGAGGTGTGACCTTACAGAGGTTTATAAAATCATGAGGGGAATGGATAGGGTGAATAGCCAAGATCTTTTTCCTAGGTCTGGGGAGTCCAAACTAGAGGGTATAGGTTTAAGGTCAAAGGGGAAAGATTTAAAAGAGACCTAAGGGGCAACATTTTCACGCAGACGGATGAGCTGCCAGAGGAAGTGGCGGAGGTGAGTACATTACAATATTTAAAAGGAACCTGGATGGGTACATGAATAAGAATGCTTTAGAGGGATATGGGCCAAATGCTGGCTAATGGGACTAGATCACTTTAGGATATCTGATCGTTGCAGACGAGTTAGATCAAAGGATTTGTTTCCACCTGGATTGACTTCTTTAACAAGTGTATGGAGGATTGCGGCCAATGAAGTCCATGACAGTGGTGGCTTACTCATCTAGGTTGTCCGCTGAGTTCTTGAATATGCTCCAGTCTACCTATGCCAAGCAGTCCCAGAGAAGCTCTTCTGCTACCTCAGACCAGCATTATACTACTTTCTGTGAAGGATCTTCCCATTTCAGCTTCTGCTTCTAAGCTGGGAGGAGGAACACAATGTTGTGATCTGATTTTTCCAAAGTGTGGACAGGGGATGGAACGGTAGGCATCTTTAATGGTTGCATAGCAGTGGTCGAGGATGTTCAGTCCTTTAGTGGAGCAAATGTGTTGGTGGTATTTTGGCAGCAGGCTCTTGAGGTTGGTCTGGTTGAAGTCGCCGACCACGATGAATAAGGTCTTGGGAAATTTCACTTCCAGAGCCTTTGTAACAGTGCAAATTTAATCTGGGGCATCTGCAGAGGGTGATATGTAGACTGCTGTCAAGATAGTGGAGGTGAACTTTTGTGGCAGGTAGTAGGGGACAGCATTTCACTGTAAGGTATTCCAGGGAGCAGTGGTTCACAGGGTTGCCATGTCTGAGCACCAGGTGGTGCTGATTAGGAAGCATACCCTTCTACCCTTCGCCTTACCCGAGGATGCCGTGCAGTTCATGCAATGTATGGACAGCCCCTCAACTTGCAAAGCAATGCCTTCTTAGCGCAGTAGGCAGTGTGTCAGTCTCAAATCAGATGTCTGCCAAACCTCAGCTTATATGTCTGTTTTGGGAACAAATGGAGCTTCTCGCAGCTCAGAAAACTTGCTTCTAAATTAAAATTGAAATGTTCACACTCTTTCCAAACATTTAATTTCTTTCTCAAGCCAGTTTTTACAGAGGCAGTGTAGAGTCATAGAATCATAGAGCTGTACAGCATGGAAACAGGCCCTTCGGTCCAACTCATCCATGCCAACCAGATATTTGAAATTAATCCCATTTTCCAGCATTTGGCCCATATCCCTCTAAACCCTTCCTACTCATATACCCATCCAGATGCCTTTTAAATGTTGTAACTGTACCAGCCTCCACCACTTCCTCTGGCAGCTCATTCCACACACACACCACCCTCTGCGAGAAAAAGTTGCCCCTTCGGTCCCTTTTAAATCTTTCCCCTCTCACCTTAAACTTATGCCTTCTAGTTTTGGACTCCCCACCTTGGGGAAAAGACCACGGTTATTCACCCTATCCATGCCCCTCATGATTTTATAAACCTCTATAAGGTTACCCCTCAGCCTCCAAAGCTCCAGGGAAAACATCTCAACTATATTCCAACTGAGCCCAGATTTACCAACCTTGATTTTCGAGATAGTAGCCAGCTTCTCTCTTCACAGAGTATCTATGCCTATACTGTTTGCTAAACATGGGGAGAAGTCTGTTTCATGTTCTAACTTTCCACTTATTTGGTATGTTTTGTCTGGGAATTGCCATTCAAGTCCAGTATTGGGGCTAATAGCAGTTTTCTCCTTGTGTTACACACTTTATTGTATAGTACAGTGCTTTCCTGCTGGCTATCATTTTTATTCATCAGCTCCCAAAGCTGTTTATTTTTCGTATCGAGCTGTAAAGCACACAGATACATTAATGCTAACTTATTCCTGAAAGCATCAAACTCAATTGTTCCTTTAAGGAATCTTTAGCACCTTCTACAATTTCCTGCTACCGATAGTTCTATCTTTTCTGTTGACTGTCATTTCCGAGTACTTCAGGGCCATTGTAACTCCTGTTTTACTTGGGAATTACTCAACCTGTGTTTAGCTACAGTCTACTGCTTCTCAGCTTCTCAAATTTAATGTTATTAAGTCTCAACTTCTGTGATATCCCATTTTTGACTATTGTTCAATTTTGGAGCTCCCTATTTACATCAACGAGCTGAGGTGGTCAGAGTCGCGAGGATCAAGTTCCTAGGAGTGACAATAACTGACAACCTATTCTGGACTTCTCACGTAAATGTGATGGTCAAGAACAACGCCTCTTCTTCCTCAGGTGGCTTAGGAAATTCAACATGCCAGTTAGGATCCTCACCAACTTTTACAGATGCACCATAGATAGCACACTATCTAGTCGCATAATGGCATGGTATGGCAACAGCTCTGCCCAGGACCGTAAGAAACTACAAAAGGTTGTGTGCACAGCCCAGACCATCATGGAAGCCGATCACCCACCCAAGAATTCCATGTACACTTCTCGTTGCTGCAAAAGGCTGTCAACATCATCAAAGACCCCCCCCACCCTGATAATGCTCTCCTACAACCTCTTCCGTCAGGCAGAAGACACAGAAGCTTGAACACGCGCACCAACAGGTTCAAGAACTGCTTCTTCCCTGCTGTTATTAGACTGACGAATGGACTCTCTAACTTCAAGTAATGCCGATCTTGCTAATGTTGACCTTGCTTTGCGCACCTCCTGCGTAGTTGTTAACCCGAATGCCTCACTCTGAGCACCCTACCATCTGTATGTCCTTGATTGCTATGATCTGCCTGTACTGCTTGCAAAACAAAGCTTTTCATTGTATTTAGATACATGTGACTACAATAAATCATATCAAGTTGAACTTAAAAGTTGGAAATTGTCTAGAAAAAAAGTAAACAAAGATACAAAAAAATTTTGTCCATATCCTTATATTGTTTTTGAAAAACAGTTGGTCTTACAAAAATCAAATCAGATATCAAATTTAGATTTAAAGGCTTTGCCTTTCAGAGATTTAGCTTTGACCAGTTAGCCCACGTGTTACCTTTTGAAACAGTGTCCCAGAAAGGGCAAACCCTAAACTGACTGCAATCGCTTGCGTCTCTGATATTAAAATACCATTTTAAACAGCCAAGCCTGGGCATAACTGTTTCTGAATTGGGGTTTGATAAACAACTTGATAAAAGTCATTATTTTAAACAGTCAATAGGAAATTTATGTGGAGTGATCTAATAATTAGATTATCTTTTGATCACCTCAGGTACCGTTAAAGATCAAGTAGGGCTTTGCTACATAATAAAAGCAAAGTGCTGCAGATACTAGAAATCTGAAAATGCTAGGGAAACTCAGCAGGTCTGGCAGCTCTGGAGAGAGAAACAAAGTTAACACTGAGCTCAATATTATTCTTCACAACAGCTGCCAAACCCACTGAGTTTCTCCAGCATTTTCTGTGTTTGGGGGTTTATTACATATCCTTCAGCTTTTTTTCTTCTTTATTCATTCATGGGATCAGGGCATCGCTGACCAGGCAGCATTTATTGCCCATCCCTAATTGCCCAGAGGGCAGTTGAGAGTCACCATATTGTGTGGGTCTGGAGTCACATGTAGGCCAGGTAAGGATGACAGATTCCTTCCCAAAAGGACATTAGTCAACCAGATGGGTTTTTCCTGACAATCGACAATGGGTTCATAGTCATCATTTAGATTCTTAATTCCAGATATTTTATTTAAATTTGAATTCCACCATCTGCCATGGCGGGATTCGAACCCGGGTCCCCAGAGCTTTATCTGGGTGTCTGGATTAACAGTCCAGCGATGATACCGCTAGGCCGTTGCCTTCCCATCTACTGGAAGTAGCCACTCAGATAAAGCTCAGCTAGGGAAGGAGGTTTAATATCTGGGCTATGTGATATCACAAGATAAATGGATTCTTTTCCACAGCCAGATGGAGGATATTGAGAGAAAGCAAGGCCGATGGATGAGTTACGTGACAGGCTATGGTACTGTTTAACTGTCATAGAATCTTTGTGGATTTGCTGCACTCATACAATAATTGACAAAAGTGGGGAGCTGAAGGGGGTTCAAACAATTGCAGTTAGTTAAGGGTTAAATTTTCAGTCAGATTGTCAGTAAAAACAAGAGCAAATGGAAAACTGAGACTCTGCTGGCTAACTGGCTAATGTTTGAAGAAATACACCTCCTTTTGTTTCCAATCTTGCAAGGAATGAAAGCATGAACAAGGATGAACACCCATGAAGTTTCTATGAAAGAACTAAGATTTAAACAAGTAACTTAACATGAAAGAGAATCCATCAGTTTGAACTGTGAAATATCTAAAGGAATTTGGCAGTTAATTTCAGAAACTGGAGGTACACAAATACAAAAATAAAATGAAAATGCAAGAAATCTTAGTACCTGGAATCAAATAGGAATGATTTACTTATATTTTAAGAATATTGTAAGAATATTTTATTGGGAAGTAAGTGTCCTCTAAGATACATGAATAGAATAGTAATAGTTAAAAGAGAAGATAGAAACTATGTGGTACAGTTGGTATTATCTGATTGAATATATCAATACAACGTAAAGTTTGGACCGGAACAATTAAAACCTGGGAACTCTAGTTAGAATATCCACAAGTTGCAAGTGGATTGGAAGAAAGAGAATGGTAGGATCTTTTAAGTTAATCAGATTCAGTCGTTAAGGCATTTGCGTTTTCAGTGCCTGTAATTAACAGCTGGCAATAATTTCTGCTAGAGAATGTTACAGAGTGAGGCAATCTGTAGGTAAGCAATACCATCACAGACAGAGTGGGAGCAATCACATCTTCAGGTACATATAAAGATACAGAACCTTGAAAACAAATTGAAATATTATATTCTGTGTCCAGATTGTGTGTTGTTTATTTACCTGTGTGTTATAGCACTCAACAGGCTCACATTTACACAGACAGTAGGTAGCATGAAACTGATGGTGATACGTTACATCAGAAGGAAGATATGCACAACAACATGAAGCAATAGTTAAGGAATTTGTAGAAGCTGCTTTATTACCACTAGAGGCAGCAGTGATAAAGATTAAAGGAGGGAACAGACCTCCTCTAACTGGGTAACCAATAGGCAAACGGGGCAGCATCAGGTGGCAGCTACAGCAGTTGGGTTGGAGAAACATTGCAGTTTTACGCAGGAATATGAAAGAGGAAAAAGAGCTTGTCAGGAAAGTCAGGGTTGACTGGTGAGAGAGAGAGTGAAACAATTTGTGTGGGAGCTGTTCAAACAGCTGCACAATGTGAGGCAGGAGGTTAGTGATCAGCAGCTCTTGCCTGATGTACAGGAAATGGCAAGAGCAGAACAGGCTGAGGAACAGTGTGGAAGATAACATAATAGGCAGGGTCACACCTGACAGGCTGAGGCTTGCACCTAGGTGGATGAGGCCAGACGAGGTAACAATGTCCAGTGATAAGTGTGTCTGTGTGGATATTAGTGGAAAATGGCACTGGAAACAGCTGAAGTATTTTACTAATTAATTTTAACTTTTGTATTGCAAAACTAATCTCAAGCGACTGGTGATGGCTGGGCCGGTTATTTCTTTACAGCATGTTACCCGCCATACCATTACCCATGGGATTGGTAATTCTAGCAAAGGAAACAGGGAATACTGTCTGAAAAATATTACAGACAGGACTATGGTATACCATAAGCAGTCTGGAATGCAGCACCCAATGTGGGCCACTGAATGCAAGAATGGGAGAGCAAGTAAAATTACATTGTTTTATGGATCTACACAAGAAGGAAACAAGAGGCACAAATAATTGATCCACGCTGTCTCACATTAGGCTCAGGGCCAGACAACGGACTTGTGCTGATTATCGATAAGATCTGGAATAATTTTTTTTTAATAGGATCCCCACAGCGTGGAACCAGGTCATTCGGCTCAACAAGTCCACGTTGACCCACTGAAGAGCAACCCACCCAGACCCAGTCCCCTATCCTATCCCTGTAACCCTGCATTTCCCACTGCAAGCATTCCTAATCTATACATCCCTGAACACTATGGGGCAATTTAGCATGGCCAATCACCTAACCAGCCCATCTTTGGACTGTGGGAGGAAACCAGAGCACCCAGTGGAAACCCACGCAGACATGGGGAGAACATGCAAACTCCACACGGTCAGTCACCCGAGGTTGGAATTGAACCTGATGCTGTGAGGCAGCAGTGCTAACCACTGAGCCACCAGGCCAACCCATAATGATAATGTATGCTGTGAGCTGGTACCCATGGTTCTAATCACTTCTGACATAACATTGCCCCTTGGGTATTCAATTCACACTCAAGCACTGTACATGACCTTAATGGATCAGTTAAAGATTTAAGTAGCACATTTCACCTGTGGAACATGTCCAGTGACCCAGAGAAAGAATAGGCTTAAGTGTGACCTGATAAATTATACTGCAACACTACTTATTATGACAGTTAATTTCATCAACCTAGTTAATATGGGCCAGAAGGTTCAAAGCCTACAATTACAGCTTAAGAAAATGTTAGAAAAGAGACAAAAGATCCAGGACACCCATTTAGGTATAGATGAAAATCTGACACAGATAGTTTACAGCATTAACATTATGTTGGAGGGTCATGTGGGCACTATTACCAAATTAATTGAGGTATGTAAAAAGTATTTTGTATGATGTTTGCAGTACCTTTGGATTATGGGTACTTGTACAAAAATGGGAGAATCTGAGACAGATTTTTGGTCTCTCAATGAACTAATCGATTTAAGGAGCAGGTGGGAAAGTGGAATTGAATCTGAAGATTAGCCATGATCATATTGAATAGCAAAGCTGACTCAATAGGCTCAACAACAATTATATAGCAGTTGCACGTTATCAGAAATATATGGAAGAACTAACATGGAAAATGTAATGAGTAGTAATGTATTAAATTTCGATTTGGATGTGCTAAGAAACATATTTCTCTAATTAAAATGTAAAAATTGTTTAATTAAAGCTATCTACGTAGTAAAAGTCAATGAAAATCAGCTTTGCAGATTCAATTCTTCATTATATATAAATGCCACACTAGGAAGTACTGTACAAGATTGTAAAGTTATTGATAATCCTAATAAGCAATTTAAGTATATTTGAACATTTTTTAGGTTAAAAAATGTAGACAATTGATTTCATCCAAAGTAATCTCAAAAATCAGTTTCCTTTGTAGAATAATCTTTCGATAGTCCCTAATAGTAGTCAAAGCAATGATCTTCCTGGAATTATTTCCCATATTCCGTGAAAGGTCCTGTTGCAACCATTTTTTAATATAGAGGTTTGCTTAACTGTTTTAAAAAAAAATCTTGTATAAAAACCCTAATTGGCTTGTCTTCAGTGTGTAACTTTTATGGCATAAACCTCTAGTCTAAGTTTACAACACAAGGTGGCACTGCTGTCTTTTTTTATGACATCATATTTCTTTTTTAGATGTAGTGTATTGGAGTACTACAAATTAATGTAATTACTTAAATGAATATGCATCTAATTCATCTGCCATGACTCGTTTTTATTTCAACGAGCTGATATGTAAACAGAGATGAATTGATATTCTCTATTTTCATAACAGATAAGATTTCAGCAGTTCACCTGCAGTTACTGATTATTAGAAGTGTTAGTTGCCTGGTTAATCATTTGTGGGATTTATCTGAATTGAATCCACTCCATGGCCATCGTCCACACACACATTAATGTGGAAGCAGGAATCGTGGAGAACTTTCTTGTTTTCATATCCTAAGTTACTTGTTATTCTGCTACATCTAATGTTTAAAGTTAGTTATAAAATTGTGATAATTTATTAGGTTCTAATTCAGCAGATATATAACTGCAATTTAATGCTCCAAACATACTTTGTGGTAAAAACTATTGTGTTTCATAGAATCCCTACAATGTGGAAACAGGCCCTTCGGCCCAACAAGTCCACACTGACCCATCCCTCTATAACCCACCTAAGCTCCACATCCCTGAATGCTATGGGCAATTTAGCATGGTCAATCCACCCAGCCTGCACATCTTTGGACTGTGGGAGGAAACTGGAGCACCCGAAGGAAACCCACGCAGACACAGGGAGAATGCAAACTCCACACAGACAGTAGCCAGAGGGTGGAATCGAACCTGGGTCCCTGGTGCTGTGAGGCAGCAGTGCTAACCACTGAGCCACTGTGCCGCCCTTGGGAAAGGTTGATTCATATCTTGATAAATGAATAAAATACAAAGTTAAACCCTTACCAAGTATCATTCTACCAAAATATATTATTCATTGCATGTCTGAGTTACTGCCCAAAACGAGTCAGTAGTGACGATCCAGAGTGTTAAAAATGGCAAGTATGTAAATTTGTGTTCTAAGTCAACTAAAAATTGCACTTGTCTAACCTGTATACATACAGTCTGGCAAATGCACAAATTCTGACTAATCACTATCCATGTCTCTTTCAGATTTAGTATGACATTAAAGTTTAGCCTGACTACTTTTATTAAAAATAACTTTATCATCACATGAAGTGCCTGCTCACAAGTGCAACGAAAAATTGGCTAACTTGCTTGCTTAGTTTTACTGCCAGGGTGTCTTCTGTGCATTAAAATTACAAATATAATGATTTGTTACCTCTGCTAACTCTTAAGATAAAAGTGACTGAAGTTAATTAGAGAACTAGAAGAATGTACTCTGTATTACCATAGGTTCATCTGTGTTTTTCTGGAACTGAACTAGTCGAACACGTGTTACATTTTCCATGTCCATGTCTCCGTTTGCACTTTCTGGTGAGTCACCATTTAAATAAGGAGAAGTTGGTGGTGGTGTCACTCTCAGTGCTTCATCACTGTATACTTCATGTGCCACGACGTCATGTGTCTGCAGCAAAGCCTAGTTATTTAAAACAAGATAAAACTGTAAATTTATATTGAATAAAGAAACATGTTTTGTTAATCATGCTATTGTCCTTTCATCCTCTTAACTGATCTCCTCTTTATGCACTATATTTTATTCTGGCATGTGGAGTACTTTAAACTACCTTCTTGCCCAAAGTGCGAGAAGAGTACAAGTAATTCTTCCTCAAATCTAATTTCTTCATTTTTAAAGCATGGGAAATGATTGCATACATAGTACCTAATTTAGAGTAGCAAATGGAAATTACATTTGTTAAAAGCTTTAATTTTTGTTTGCTATTGCAAATAATTAAATCAAGAATTTCAGAATTACCATTGGATCAATGAAGCCCTCAGAAGAGGTGATTCAGATTGGAGACAATGCAGTACCAAAGAGCATCTAACTATTACAAACAATGATCAGTATTTTAATGCTGAGTTCCCAACACTGCAACAGTCGCTGCAGATGTGATTCGATATTGCTTTGCTTGCTACTTCTTCATACTACTGAAGCTCTCAAAACTTAAAACACTAGCTTAGTTACATTACATTAAGAGCGTTTGTTAACTCGTAAACAAAAAGTACTGTAAAATTTAGAAAATTGCCAACGTTGAATTAGAACCTGGTGGTTAGAAAATGATTTTAACTTGCATGGTCAGCCACTAATGAAATACATGCTAACTGGTTTCCAAGCTGCCAAGTGGAAAGCCAGGATAGAGAAGTGGTTGTGTCATGAGAACAGTTGGGTCCTGAATATTGAGGGGTATATAACATTCAAGAACAAGAAGCTAGGTAAAGGTGGGCTTTAATCAAGGAGGTATTGGTGCAATAGTTAGAGGTTACATTGGTTCAGGAGATTATGATTTAGGTGGAGATGAGGAATAGTCAGGAAAAGAAATCACTAGTCCAAGTGGTTTATAGGCCCTCTAACAGTAGCAACAATGTAGGAGGAAATATTGTACGCAAAAGGAAATACTAGGTGCTGGCGATAAAGCGTTAACAATAATTGGGGAGATTTTAATCTACAAATGAATAGGAAAAATCAGATTGACAATAGTAGCCAGAAAAAGGAATTCAGATTGTGGAACCAAAAGATTAAGCAGGAGAAAGAAATTAGAGTATGACAGCTATCTAGGGCAGCCTGGGAAGGTAAGCTTTAGTTATAGAAGTCTTACCTTGCATGACTGCGGCCTTCAGTTGTTCAGCGGCGGGAGTCTGGGAGAGAGCGCGAGGGCAGCCTGGGAAGGTAAGCTTTTGTTATAAAAGTCTTACCTTGCGTGACTGTGGCCTTCAGTTGTTCAGCGGAGTAGGAGTCCCAGAGCGGGCATGAGTGGTCGGCTGGGTAACGGTTATCTTTCACCCAATAAATTTGGGAAGTAACTAATACCCGAGGCACTACATGTGTAGTGTCTCCCACCCTTCCACCTCCTCTAACCTAATAATAAAGACTAAGTGTGGTGAGCAGGTAAACTATTTGCATTTTTTTTTGTCATCTCTTTTGGGGAGGTCACTTAGATGCCTAATCCTCTGGGAGTGGTTCGGAAGGCAAAGCAGGAGTCTGTTTGAGTATGTAATGGAGTAAAGTTACTGGTGCAGAGAACACCCAAAGAGAGAACACTGCAAAACTAAAAGCAAACTAATTAATTTTAAATAATTAACTAAGTAGAGATGGCAGGTCAGGTGATGTGTTGTAGCTGTATGATGTGGGAGCTAGCTGATCCCATTGAGAACGGCAGTGACCACATCTGCAGCAAGTGTTGGCTGCTTGAGGAGCTCCGGCTCAAAATGATGAGCTGGAATCCGAACTCCAAACACTGCGGCACATCCGGGAGGGGGAGAGATACCTGGGTGCTGTGTTCCAGGAGACAGTCACACCTAGTAGATTAACTAATGTTAATTCGATTGGTGGGCAGGGACAGCAGTGTATGACTGCGAGTGAGGCAGGCAGAGGGACCCTGCAGACAGGAACACAGGAGCCGCAGCCCTTGACATTGTCCCACAGGTATTAGGCACTTGCTCCCTGCGTGGATGAGGAACAGGGCTGCAGGAAGGATGAATCAACTGACCATGGCACCATGGTCCAGGAGGCCATTCAAGAGGCGGGGAGCTAAAAGACAGATTGTAGCTGTAGGGGATTCCATCATCAGGGGGATAGACAGTATCCTTTGCAAGCAGGATAGAGAATCCCGCATGGTGTGTTGCCTGCCTGGTGCCAGGGTGCGAGACATCTCTGACCAGCTTGAGAGGATACTAGGGAGGGAGGGGGAGGATCCAGTTGTTGTGGTCCACATAGGTACCAACAACATAGGCAGGACTAGGAAAAAAGACCTGTTTCGGGATTATGAAAAACTAGGAACAAAATTAAAAAAACAGGTCTTTAAGGGTCATAATCTCTGGATTGCTGCCCGAGCCACGTGCAAATTGGCATAGGGAGGCAAGGATCAGGGAAGTAAACACGTGACTAAAAGAGTGGTGTGGGAAAAAGGGTTTCCTTTTTATGGGGCACTGGCATCAGTTCTGGGATAGCAGGGATCTATACCACTGGGATGGACTCCACCTGAACAGGGTCGGGTTCAGTGTTCTGGTGAAAAGGGGAAATAGGGTGGTCAATAGGACTTTAAACTAGTAAGCGGGGGGAAGGGAGGAGTGAGTGTACAGGGAGTATAACAATTAATGTAAGGCAAAGCAGCAGGTTAGCAGGTGACGAGGAAGCTTCAACTCCATTGGAAATTAGGAAAAAAGTTAAAGGGAAGGAGAACTCAAGAGCTGTTAGTAAGGGAGGTGATAGGACCCAAAAAGAAGGTCCAAAAACTGGAATAAGGGCACTTTATCTGAATGCTCGGAGCATTCGAAACAAGGTGGATGAGTTGACGGCGCAAATCATGGCAAATGGGTATGATTTAACATTACAGAGACATGGTTGCAGGATGGTCATGACTGGGAGTTAAATATCCAGGGGTATCAAACTGTTCGGAAGGACAGACAGGAAGGTAAGGGAGGTGGTGTTGCTCTAATTTTAAGGATGAAATGAGGGTGGTAGTGAGTGATGATATAGGTTCTACTGAACAAAAGGTTGAATCCATTTGGGTGGAAATTAGGAATAGCAGGGAGAAGAAGTCACTGATAGGTGTGGTCTATAGGCCACCAAATAATAACATTGTGGTGGGGCGGGCAATAAACAGAGAAGTAGCTATTGCATGTAAAAATGGTACAGCAATTATCATGGGGGATTTTAATCTACATATCGATTGGTCAAACCAGGTCGGTTATGGCAGCCTTGAGGAGGGGTTCATAGAATGCATCCGCGATAATTTCCTTGAACAATATGTAATGGAACCTACGAGGGAGCAAACTATCATAGATCTAGTCCTGTGTAATGAGGCAGGAATAATAAATGATCTCACAGTTAGGGATTCTCTCGGAAGGAGAGATCACAGTATGGTCGAATTTAAAATACGGATGGAGCGTGAGAAAGTTAAATCCAGTACCAACGTCCTGTGCTTAAACAAAGGAGACTATGATGGGATGAGGGAGGAGTTAGGGAAGGTAAAATGGGAGCAAAAACTTTATGGTGGGTCAATTGAGGAACAGTGGAGGACTTTCAAAATGATTTTTCACAGTGCTCAGCAGAAGTATATTCCAGTGATAAGGAAGAACTGTAGGAAAAGAAATAGTCAGCCATGGATGTCTAAGGAAATAAAGGAAAGTATCAGATTAAAAAAAAACATACAAAAAAGCAAAGATTAGTGGGAAACTAGTAGACTGGGGAATCTTCAAAGGGCAACAGAAAGCCACAAAAAAAGTTCTAAAGAAAAGTAAGATAGATTATGAGAGTAAACTGGCTCAAAATATAAAAACAGGCAGCAAAAGTTTCTATACATACGTAAATCGTAAAAGTGTGACGAAGGTAAACATCGGTCCTTCAGAGGATGAGAAGGCCAATTTAATAACTGGGAATGAGGAAATAGCCGAGGCATTAAACAGTTATTTTGTGTTGGTCTTCACAGTGAAAGACGCAAATAACATGCGGGAAACTGATGGCAAGAAGGTTATAGCTGGTGAGGACCTAGAAACTATCATTATCACTAAGGAGGCAGTGCTGGGCAAGCTTATGGGGCTAAAGGTAGACAAGTCTCCTGGCCCTGATGAAATGCATCCCAGGGTACTAAAGGAGGTGATGGGGGAAATAACAAATGCACTAGTTATTATGTATCAAAATTCACTGGACTCTGGGGTGGTTCCCGCAGATTGGAAAACAGTCAATGTGACGCCACTGTTTAAAAAAGGAAGTAGACAAAAAGCAGGTAACTATAGGCCAGTTAGCTTAATTTCGGTAGTGGGGAAAATGCTTGAATCTATCATTAAGGAAGAAATAGCAAGACATCTGGATATAAATTCTCCCATTGGGAACACCCAGCATGGGTTCATGAAGGGTAGGTCATGTTTAACTAATTTGGTGGAATTCTTTGAGGACATTACTTGCATGGTGGACAATGGGGAACCTGTGGATATGATGTATCTGGATTTCCAGAAGGCATTTGACAAGGTACCACACCAAAGGCTGCTACATAAGATAAAGTTGCACGGTATTACAGGTAATGTATTGGCATGGATAGAGGATTGGTTGACGAGTAGAAAGCAAAGAGTAGGGGTAAATGGGTGTTTTTCTGGTTGGCGGTCAGTGGCTGGTGGTGTGCCTCAGGGATCAGTGTTGGGACCGCAATTGTTTACAATTTACATAGATGATTTGGAGTTGGGGACTAAGTGTGGTGTGTCAAAATTTGCAGATGACACTAAGATGAGTGGTAGAGCAAAGTGTGCAAAGTCTACAAAGGGATACAGATAGTCTAATTGAGTGGGAAAAGGTCTGGCAGATGGAGTACAATGTTGATAAGTGTGAGGTCATCCATTTTGGTAGGAATAACAGCAAAATGGACTATGTTTTAAATGGTAAAAAATTGCAGCTCGCTGCTGTGTAGAGGGACTTGGGTGTCCTTGTGCATGAATCGGTAAAAGTAGGATTGTAGGTGCAGCAGGTAATTAAAAAGGCAAATGGAATTCTGTCTGTCGTTGCTCGAGGGATGGAGTTTAAAAACAGGGAGGCTATGCTGCAGCTGTATAGAGTCCTGGTGAGGCCACACCTGGAGTACTGTGTGCAGTTTTGGTCTCCTTACTTGAGAAGGGATATACTAGCACTGGAGAGGGTGCAGAGGAGATTCACTCGGTTGATTCCAGAGTTGCGAGGGTTGGATTATGAGGAGAGACTGAGTAGGCTGAGATTACACTCATTGGAATTCAGAAGAATGAGGGGAAATCTTATAGAAACATATAAGATTATGAAGGGAATAGATAAGGTGGAGGCAGGGAGGTTGTTTCCACTAGCAGGTGAAATTAGGACTAGGGGGCATAGCCTCAAAATAAAGGGAAGCAGATGTAGGACTGAGGTCAGGAGGAACTTCTTCACCCAAAGGGCTATGAATCTGTGGAATTCCCTGCCCAGTGAAGCGGTTGAAGCTACCTCGCTGAATGAGTTTAAGGCAAGGCTAGATAAATTTTTGAACAGTAAAGAAATTAAGGGTTATGGTGTGCCGGCAGGTAAGAGGAGCTGAATCTCAAAAAGATCAGCCATGATCTTATTGAATGGCGGGGCAGGCTCGAGGGGCCGGATGGCCTACTCCTGCTCCTAGTTCTTATGTTCTTATCTAGAAATATAAAAGTGGGCAGCAAGAGTTTCTACAGGTATTTAAAAAGGAAAAGAACAAGTTAAGCCAGCAATGGTTCTCTAGAATGAGAATAGGGAATTAACAGTAGATAATATGGAAATGGATAAAATAAACAAATGTTTGCATTATAGGCGACAAAATCAAAAAAATCTAGTAATAGCTACATATCAGGGAACAGAAGCAAGAAAGGAACACGGTGAAATTACAATCACTGAGGAAGTGGTATTGAGCAAACTGATGGAGCTGCAGACTGACAAGTCCTGGGTCTTAATAAAAACTGAAAGAAGTGTGGATGCTGTAAATCAGGAACAAAAACAAAGTTGCTGGAGAAGCTCAGCAGGTTTGGCAGCATCTGTGAAGGAAAAAACAGAGTTAATGTTTCGGGTCCAGTGACCCTTCCTCAGAATGGAGGAAGGGTGACCAGACCCGAAATGTTAACTCTGTTTTTTCCTTCACAGATGCCGCCAGACCTGTTGAGCTTCTCCAGCAACTTTGTTTTTGTTTTTAAATCCTGGGTCTTGATGAATTTATTCCTGAGGTGTTAAATTTTGTGTTAATTTAGTAGTGCTAATAGTGTAATAACGTTAATTTTCCAAAGTTCCTTGGATTCTGGAAAGGTTCCATCAGACTGGGAAGTAACAAATTTAACTCCTCTATTCAAGAAGGAAGGAAAACAGAAAACATGAA
>NC_063342.1:40989165-41011081 GCF_021869965.1 Rhincodon typus | reverse complement strand
TCAAAAAAATGAAGAAGGGTCTAGGCCCGAAACGTCAGCCTTCCTGCTCCTCTGATGCTGCTTGGCCTGCTGTGTTCATCCAGCTCTACACCTTGTTAACATGAAATGCATAGGTCAGTTAGAATATCTGCCATGGGGCAGATGTTACAATTGATAGTTAAGCAATTATAGCTCGGCAGTTAAGAGTTTTCAAATCACATTTAAGATCAATTTATTGGAGTTTGGTGAGAAAGTAACATGTGCTGTGTATATGGAGAACTGATCAATGTACTGTCATTAGATTTCCAGAAAGCATTTAGTAGCTGCAACACCAAAGGTTAGTGCATAAAGTTCATATGGTTCAGGGATAATATATTCGTATGGATGGAAGATTGGTTGACTGGCAGAAGGCAGATGGCTAAGTAATTTTCATCAAGTTTCATGGAGGGCTTCTCTCTGCGATGCTTAGCAAGTTCTCTTGAGCTATCATCCCAAACTTGTGTCATTAAATACCTACCACATGCTATGACACTCTTCTAATCTGACACTAGTCTCAATCTTCCACTCACCATGGAAGTACTCACCACTGCTGGGATATCCTGGGATCCCTGGTGCTGACACCATCTTTAAAAGGCTAGTGTGCATCTGGCCAAACACTGCCAGTCTGGACCTGCCTTGTGCGCTTTATGACATTTGCCCCAGATGTGACAGATAAGGGGAAACTGATGCTCCACACTGTGGACAGGGACCTGTGTGTCTTGGCAGACTGGCTGGTGCAGAAGGTGGACATCCTCTTCCACCGGAGGCCATGACACCTTACTCTGCAAGTGGGTACAAGCTTGCCACCCAGCTCTGTGCAGTATGAGCCATCTGGAGAAGTGCCCAATGACCTCTTCCACTCTGGTATGCTAAGTGCCATTGCTACCTCACTCCAACTCTACCTCTGTTACTGCACTCTCATCCACCAAGGCTGATGCTCTGCCACTCTCATTATCGCATCTAATGTCTTCTCTTATTCGCTGTCACCAACTGAATTCCCAATTTAAAGCCCCACCCCATGACAACCCTGCATACTTACTCATTCAGGACACCTCACCACCTTTTCCCACCTGCACCAGCATTATTAGCTGTGTCAGCCCCTTTCATCTCAATCAATCTCATGCAACTCTCCCAGATTTCTTGCCATACCCACACTATTCAGGATCCTGTAAGAACTCCACCCAGAGATAATGCATAAATGGGTCTTGTTCTCATTAGCAGGATGTGATGAGTAAAGTCCTGCTGGAGCCTTAGCTGTTTACGTCTTATACAAATGACTTGGACGAGGGGAAAGAAGGCATGGTAGCTAAATTTGCAGATGACACAAAGATAGGTTGGAATGAATGTTGCGAAGGGGACATAAGGAGGACAAAGATAAATACAGCTAAGCTGTGTGGTCAGGCAAAGGTCTGGCAGATGGAATGTAATGTGTGAAAACATGGTTGCTCACTTTAGCAAGAAAAATAAAAAAAGCTGACTGTTACTTAAACAGACAATAACTGCAGAATTCTAAGGTGCAGAGGGATCTATTATAAAAGCAAAGTACAGTGAATGCTGGAGATCTGAATTAAAAATAGTAAATGCAGGATAAACTCAGCAGGTCAGGCAGCATCTGTGGAGAGAGAACAGATCTGCAGAATTTCCTCAGCATTTCAGTTTTTATTGCAGAGGGATCTAGATGTTCAAGTGCATGAGTCACAAATAGTTCAGGTAGGTGCTGCAAGTTATTAAGGTTCCTAATCAAATTTCATCCCTTATTACAGGAGGACTTTAACATGAAAGTAACAATGTTACGCTTCAGTTACAAACAGCACAGGTGAGACCACATCTCAAATACTAAGTGCAGTTTTGACCTTCTCATTTAAGCAAGGATATAAATGCATTGGAGCCAGTTAAGAGGTGTTACACACTAGATTGATTCCTAGAATGACTGGGATGTCTTAAGTTGGACGATAGGTTGGACAAATTGGGCTTGTTTACACCCGAGTTCACAGGGATGATTCGGTTAAAGTATATAAGATCCTGAACAGTCTTGACAAAATGGGTGTGGAAAGGATATTTCCTTTTGTGGGTCAATCCAGACCAGGGCACACTTTAAAAATTTGGGATTATTGTTTTAGGACAGAGATGAAGAGATTTTCTTTTCTCTCAGATTTGGAGACATCATAGAGTCTTACAGCATAGAAACAGATCCCTCAGTCCAACTAGTCAATGTCGACCATATTCCCAAACTAAACTAGACCCACTTGTCTGCATTTGGCCCATATCCCTCCAAACCTTTCTTATTTCTGTACTTATCCAAATGTCTTTTAAATGTTGTAATTGTACCTGCATTCACCACTTCCTCTGGCAGTTCATTCCACACATGAACCAAAATGTTGCCCCTCATGTCCTTTTAAAAGCTTAAAAAAAATGCCCCCTAATGTTGAACACCCCCACCCCAGAGAAAAAGACTTCTGCTATTCACCTCATGATTTTATAAACCTCTATAAGGTCACCTCTCAACCTCCTATGCTCCAGTGAGAAAAGTCCCAGCCTATCTAGCCTATTTTTATAACTTACACCCTCCATTCCCGGCAACATCTTGGTAGATATTTTCTGAATCCTCCCCAATTCAATAATAATATCCTTCCTATAGCAGGGCGTCCAGGACTGTACACAGTACTCCAGAAGAGGCCTCACCAACATTCTGTACAATCTGAACATGACATCCCAATTCCTAAATTTAAAAGGTCTGAGCAATGAAGGCAAGCATGCTAAACGCCTTCTTAACCACCCAGTCTACTGTGAAGCAAATTTCAAAGAATTATGTACCTGAGCCCCTACATCTCTCTGTTCTACAACACTAACAAGGGCCCTACTATCAATTGTATCAGTCCTGCCTTTGTTTGTTTTACCAAAACGCAAACTAAACTCCATCTGCCATTTCTCAGCCCATTGACCCAATTGATTAAGATCTCTTGGGTTTCTTTGATAACTTTCACTGTCCACTACACCACCAATTTTGGTGTCAGCTGCAAATTTACTAATGAGGCCTCCTATATTCTCATCCAAATTATTTATTTAATGGGAACACCATATCATAAAGTGGTGGTGGTAGGGTAATTGCATCTTTCTTAAGACAGAGTTAGGTTGATTCCCTTGCTTAATAAGAACCTAAGGTCATTGGGAGTAGCTAGGAATGTGGAATTCAAAATCCAAAAAGATCAGCCTGAATAAAATTGAACCTCGGTGGAAATCAGGTGGAAAAATATCTTCACTGGCTGAAGAGGTAATTAGCACAAAGGAAGTCATGTTGTGGTTGTTGGAAGCCAAACATTTCAGTTTCAGAGTATTGCTGCAGGAATTCCTTAGACAGTGTTCTAGGCTCAACAATCCTTAGCTATTTCAACAATGACCTTCGCTTCAAGTTGGGGTTGGATCTTACAGCTCCAACCTCGGGAGTGTTTTTGGCACGGCAAGGACAAGAAAAGTACATGAGGATTCTAGTTCATTACACTTCTGCCCTCTCTGATCTGTTAATATATAATAGTGGGTAGACAAAGTGCCCACTAGGCCACCCATTTTTAAGATTGAGGCCTTTAACTGCTCAATTAAGTAGCAATTTAGGATGTCAAACCACTTCCATAAAGTACTGGGCAGCGGCAGGCAGACCAGACTTTGAAGATTGTTTTTGAAAATTCATTTTTTAACACGGCAGAGAGCATATAAATTGGAATAAAAACCGAAAGAACCGCGGATGCTGTAAATCAGGAACAGAAACAGAAACAAAAACAGGACCCTTCTGAGGATCACCGGACCCGAAATGTTAACACTGATTTTTTCTTCACAGATGCTGCCAGACCTGCTCAGCTTTTTCAGCAACTTGTTTTTATTCGGCATTTAAGTTGGTCATTCTGCATTCATTGGGTGCACCCCACCTTCTTCAAGCTGTCACTTACCACCCACTTGGTTCCTCCTGACTAAAACCTCCAAACTCTTCCTTCCACCTCCTCAGCCCCTTGCCCTGCCTCATGTGCCCAATCCCCTTCTGTCCTGAAAACCCAGGGCTTTCCTCACTCTGGTCACCATTCTTTATGGAGATGTATACAGTCCAATACTGTCCTGCAGGATATCTGTTGATGATTACACAGCATTAAATTCCATCTGCAGCTCCTTAGCTAAGAAGTAATCGCCGCTCACATGCACCAGGACGTGGTCAATGCCCAGGCTTGAGTTAAGTGACAAGCAATACCCAGGTGCCAGACAACGACCATCTCTATCATGAAAGAATCTAACCACTCCCCACGACATTCAACAGAATTAACCATTGCTGAATCATCTACCGTCAATATTCTGAGGGTCACCACTGACCAGAAACTTAACTGTGGCTACAATAACAAGTCAGAGGCTGGGATTCCATGGCAATTAACTCACATCCTAATTCCCCAAAGCCTCTCCACCATACCTCAGCTAAGGGGAGAGGTTGAGAAGGAGAGACCTTCAGGATGCAAGCATCCCATCGAAGTGAAAAAAAAGTATTAAGCATGGTGTTGGTTAATTTCCTTTGAACTGAGTGGTTTACTTGGACTTCAGAGGGCAGTGAAGGATGAAACCTCTTTGCTGGGGGCATGTAGAGTTTCATGCAGACCAGATTGGATAATGATGGCAGAATTCCTTCCTTAAAAAACATTACTGTTGATGTTTTGATAGTTTTGTGGTCACCATAACAGAGATTAGCTTTCAACACCAGATTTTATTAAGAGAATTTAGATCCCGCCAACTGACACGCAGGGATTTGTACCCATGTCCTTGTCATACTGGAGTCCAAGTCATACTGGACTCAAAACTTTAACTATGTTTCTCTTTCCACAAATGCTACCAGAGCTGAATTTCTCCAGCATTGTTTTTATTTCTGATTTCCAGCACCTGCAGTATTTTGCTTTTATCCTTGGAATGTTAGCCTGAGCCTTTGGATTACTAGGCCAGTGACATTGCCACCATCGCCCCAATGTGCATGAGTTCATTAAAAAAAAAGATCTGTTGGGTGATCTCTAACAAAACTGTCACTAAGATCAGAAACTTATCAGGCGCTACTACAAATATGTCCTGTTGGCTCATACAATCCTTTAGCACGTAAATTGCAACCAGTTTATTATTTGTTTTTACGGGATTGGTCTCAAAACATGCCAGCATTTCTGCTCCTCCATTTTTATGTCCAAAGCACTTGTTTTACATTGGCACAGGTAAGCAAAATCAGTTTCACTGATGCAGTTATCTCCACAGGATTTATGGTACTATTTGAAATTAACTATTTACTTATGAAGTTCTAATGCAACTATAAATTAGTGCCTGTAATGCCATTATAGATTGATATACATGTGAGAAATTAATTCTCAAAAGAAGAGGGTTTACAGGTATTATAAGATACTGATGGTCGTCAGGACAAACTTTAATCTTTTACCAATTTTACTGTGCTGCACAAGTCAGTACATCACAAAATTAATTCAATAAATATTATCATTGTTAACTAATCCATACATTAAAGTTTTTTTTAAAAAACGTAATTCTTCACCCTAGCTAAACCTACTGGTAGGTAGAAAAGCTAGAACCACTTCCCTCAGATAATCCTCTCCTCAATAATGAGTTTCGGTGTAAATGTCTGAGAACAGAACACAGACATTCCCTGTGAGAATGCAGAAATTTGTCTTATTGCTTTTCCAGGACACAGATCTATAAAAGTATTAACCCCAGTGACTGAGTCATACTGCAGAGTGGTGCACTAATATCTCACAAGCAGCAAATCCTAATTCCACTTAACACTCGATAAGTTTCTGATCTTGGTGACAGTTTTGAAGGGAGAGGGGAAATTCACCAGAATCCAGGGAGGATGAAGGATGAGAACCAAGAATGGAGTCTATAATTGGACCACTGACCTCTGGAAAGAAAAGCAGAATTGAATATTTAGGGAATTAGAGAACCTGGTGGGGGAATAGGAATATTTATGATGATGATATTTGCCATCTTATTTCAATTATAGCTGATCATTTTTAAATGGAAAGGCTAAGAAAGGTGTTTTTTATTCAAACTACTCATTTTTTTTTTGCAAGAATTTTGACTTATTTTATTTAATAGAATGTTGACTTGGGTAGTGGAAGATAGATCCCAAATTGGATCTCCATGTTGAACCCTAACATGGGAGTGTACCCTTGCTTCTCAGTGGCATCAAGAAACAGCGAGTTCAAATTGGTTGTACCTAAAGGCTTCTAATTTTCCAGTGCAGTTTCCTGATATTGCATAGATTGGAAATAGTCTTTAGGCCTGCTAAAATCATATGACCATTCTTTACCGACAAAAGTACTCCAGGATGTACGTTCTCAGGGTGACTTAATAAGTGCACAGAAATTTAATTCTGACATTAAAAATTACTTCTTTATGGGAAAGAAAATCAAAATTTATCTCTGAATTGTTTTTTTTCTATCAAAAGGAGAACAATCAATAAAAAGTTGTTTCCAGACAATACTTTCATCTCTTAATCATTGTGCTTTATTAGTTTACAAAAATGAGGCACTCACTTATTCACTAGACTGCCTGGTTAGTGCTATTAATTAACAAGGTTACTTTCACTGAAAACCTCATTTATTGTTAAGTACGACAAACAGAACAGTCCACTTACCATAAAATGAGGTCGCGTTAGGATACACTTCAATTCCTTTGCATCACTGTTTTCAGGATAGCATGAAATCTCTTCCAAAACCTACAAGATGTAACAAATTCATAATAAGCCTCTGCAAGTACTAAACTGAAAAATTCAGTTATACCACAATCTAAAGTCGAAAATTAGTTTGGGGAAAAAGAAGGAATGCGGATATTTTCTCAGTTTTGTTTAAAGCTATCTTATAGTGAGTGAACCATATCTGATCTACGTGGACTTTGTTCCATAACTCAGCTGCAAAGCAGATATAAAGTTTGTGGGAAAATTAGGCCATGATGCCCCCTGCTGCCTCATTATTTGAACCCTGGTTTTCTTCCATCTTGTCCTGTCCACTGTATGCAAATGCTAATCTTCGTGGTGGGCCGAGGTTTGTGACAGATTTCCCAGCTGTGAACCTACTGCTACTCTCTGCAACCACCTGCTGGAAGATGGTGATAGGGCCCAGAGCTATGACGACAGCCATAATATGCTCAGATGGAAGAACAAGGCCAAAATGTCTTTACTTAAGCTCAATGGACTCACTTTAATCTGGCCTCAAGTTCTTCGTTCATTTATCTTTAATGCTCTGCAAGTTTCCAAGGCAATTCTTTTAGTGTTGTAAAGAAAGTCCAGAGGAATTGGTTTCACTTGAATTGTGGGACCAGTGTCCCGTTAAATCGAATAACTAGACTGTAGACAGGGCTTTAAACTCATTACAGGGAAGGGGTGAGGTTTGGGGGAGAGGGGAAATGTAGTCTTACAAAGCAAAGGCAGCATTTTAGGCAGCTATTGAGTAATAGCTGGGGGTGGCAGTATTTATGAGTGCAGTTGGGGATGGTTTGAACTAAAATGGCAGAGGTATAGGAACCTATACAGGGAGATTGAAGACAGGGAAACAGGAAAAAAAACAAAAGATAGAATAGAAAATTAAAAAAGCGATAAGCAGAGAATTCAAGGGCAAGAATCAAACAGGGATGCAGTGCAAAACTAATGGAATGTTAAAAAGACAAGCATTGTGTCTGAGTGTGCTGAGCATTCACAAAAAAGTTGGTGAATTAGTCATGTAAACAGATATAAACAGGTGTGATAAAGTTGAGATTGTGGAGACATGGCTGCAGGGTGAACAGGGATAGGAATTGAATATCCAGGGGTGTTCAGTTATTATGAAGGACAGACTAAAAGGAAAAGGAAATGCAGTAGTGTTGCTGGTTAAAGAGAAAGATTAACACTATGGTGAGGAAGAATTAAAAGTGGGGGTTTTATATAGAAACCAAAATTGTAGTAGTAATGTTTGGAAAGGTACCAAACAGGAAATTAGAGATGCAAACAATAGGTACAGCTGTAATTATGGATGATATTAATCTGCATATAAGATGGCAAGTCAATTCAGTAACAATACCATAGAAGGGGAATTCTTAGAGTGTTTCTGGATCAATGTGTTGACGAACCAACTCAATAACAGGTCATCCTAGACTAGCATGGCTTCCAGAATGGGAAATCATATCTGGCAACTTTATTACCATTCTTTGAGAAAGCAACAGGATAGATAAGGGGAAGCAGTGGAGGCAATATACTTGGATTTCCAGAAGACGTTTAATAAGGTACCACATGTAGGCTACATCATAAGATAGAGTCCATGGTGTTGCAGGTAGTATATTAGCATAGAGGATTGCCTAACTAATAGAAGACAGAGAGTTGGCTTAAAGGGGGCATTTTCATTATGGCAACCTGTTACTACTGGAGTACCACAGTAGTCAGTGCTGGGGACGAAATTGTTTTCATATATGTTAATGACATGTTTGATCAAAGTAAATATACTCCACTCAGATTTGTGGATGACACATAAATAGATGGGATGGCAAGTGGTGAGGACGACAAAAAGAATTTGCAGCGGGATATAGACAGAGTAAGTAAGTGGGCAAAATTTTGGCAGATAGAGATGGACAAATTTTAAATTAGTAAAAGAATCAAGGGTTATAGGGCAAACAATGGGCCGCTAACTTTTGCTTAACATGAGGAAACACAAGTTAAATGGTGTAAGTTTAAAAATGGGTGCAGAAATACACACACCTGGATTTGAAAAATCAAATATTTTTCATAAAGTCTGCAGGATCCCGAGCTTTATAAAAAGAGGCATAGAAAACGAAAACTAAAACAAGAATGTCATACGCAACATTTATGAAATATCAATTAGACCTCTGGAGTACTAACCTTGAACACAGTATTCAATCCTGGGAGCCAAACTTTAGGACGGGTATCAACAACTCAGTGCATGCAGAAAAGACCTAATAACTATTAGGAGATTGAAAAAGTTGGGTTTCTTCTTGGACTAGAGAAAGTTAAGAGCTAATGTGAGAGAGATGTTTAAAATTATGAAGCTTAAGAGTGAACAACAATAAACTGTTTCTAATGCCAGGAGAGTCAATAAACAAAGACCAATTTAAGACAACTGGCAAAGGAACTAGAAAGGAGATGAAGAGATTTTTCAACGCACTGAATTATAATGCTGTGAAATGTGCTGCTTAATTAGCTCGTGAAAACAGACTGAATAGTAATTTTCAAAATGCAACTGGATGTAAACTTGAAAAGGAAATATTTGCATGTTTGTGGGGAATAGCTGGAACTAATTAGATAGCTTTTTAAAAGAGCCAACATAATCAAAATTTGCTGAATAGTCTTTTTTTGCACTGTACAATTCTTTGATCACTTGAGGGAAGATGATAGGTGAAAATTTGCCCACTTACCTTGCCCATATTTGACCTGAAACTATGAGACTTCACGGTATCAACAGTCAGTGTTGAGGAATCTTAGGTCCACCTCCAGTGGAATTGATATATCCAGGGGTGGTGAGGGAGTCTGGAATAATGGCTAATGGGTAGGATTTTGAGAGTCAAGCTGGTGCTTGAAACATATTTGGGTTTGCTCCTAAGTTCAGCTCCAACTCCCAGATATCAGTGGGAATGACTTTTCAGAGTTGACTGCACTGGTTGTACTCAGGTCATGGCCTGATTTGATTTCTAGGTCACAACCTACTGGTTCCTTTCAATCAACTTGTTTTACAGCCTAAAACTGTAAGGCTTTTAGGCACCTTAAGGGAGAAGTTCAGTATCAATCATGGTGATATGGAACTGCAGATACACATAGGTCAGGTTGTGTCAGAATGGTGGGTTAGTCCTAAAGGTCATTTTTGAATTTCTCAGTAAATTTACTAATATCTATAGATTTTATTTCAACTGAACTTGTTTGATCCAATATGACGGTAAAGTAGGATACTTCAGCAGGAGCTCATCCACTCCATCGGTATCTTTTTCTTTTTTTCTTCTCTTTTGTGTTTTGTTCCTTCCTTCCTTTCTCTCAGAGACATCCTGAACTTCCAAACTCAGCATGGACTCGGCGAGGTGTTTTATCAGCCTGCGTGGTGGTCTTTTGGTAACCTGTGGCAGTCTTTCAGCTTGGCCTGGCCTCAGTGTGCACTTCTGGCCTCAATGTGATTTCAGGTCAGTCTTGTGGCCTTCAGAGCCTTGAGGTGAAACCCAGTGTGATCTGTAGTCAAGGCCTGACACAGACTGGAGGCTAGGTACCAGCGTGGACTAGGTTGGAAGGACTGTTGTTCTGAACTCTATTTCTCTTTTTTTGAATTTATTCCTACAATCTGTAATACTGGACTTTATATTTCTTTATTTTTCCGTTTTTTCCTTAAGAACTTGTACTGAAGAATCTGTACCTAGGTACCTTGTACCTAAGACTGTGCCATGAGTGACGACTTATAAACTTTTCATTGTACTCATCTAAGTACATGTGACAATAAAGCTGATCCAGTTCAAATTTGGTGGGATTTGAATTTTGCTAGATTTCTGATTCCGTAACATAACCACGATTCCTCCAAACTCCATAATCAGATATGAGTGTCCGAAGACATACTTACAATGTTACCAACCATAACAAAACAAAACAAAAAAAAATCCAATTCAAGATCACGCAATGCAGAACAAGAATCCTTGGAGTATACATTACAATTGTGTATGGTTCAATAATATCTCAAGCCTACACAAGGCTAACTATAGTATCATCTGCTTAGATATTGGCCTTCATCAAAATTGAAAGTTCAGATGACAATGGATACGAAACATTATTTGCTATGATATGAAACAGTAGGCTCACAGAATGATCAACATGAAAATATTAATCTAACGCACAAAAGGTTACATACAATGCAACTAAAATTGTGCAACTTGCCTCTTTGGCTCTCTGGACAGCATCACTGGGTGGATTCCTAATCTGTGGTGATGACTTTGTGTTGATCTTGTCGTACAGCTAGCACAGAAAAAATAAAATAAAAATAAAATGTAAATAATAGGTATATATAAACAATGATCTGTTTATGATTGTAAACTCTTTCCTTTCCAAAAATGACTCACATAGATTACTCACTCACTGCAGCACATATACTTTTATAATATTTTTTACTAGGGCAAATTTGCAATTCACTGCTGCTTTTTGATAGGACTAGATTTGTTAAAGCTGGTGTTTTTATTGTGCAGTGTATGAATAACTAAGTTATGATTCATATGTTTTAGAATACAACTTCTGGTTTAATTGTTGAAAATGGGAGTAACTGGTTGAATATATGGTTAAAGCAACCATGAATAAAAGGCAATTCACAAAAGTGGAATTTAATGTACTTCAAAGGTCTCATTGATTTAAGAGATTCATAACGAGAAAGATCACGAACAGTGTACGGTTTATGTAGCTAAAGAACTGGAGACATACTTTTGCAGCTATTCCAGCAGAGGATAAGTAATTCATGTGGTTGCCCATAATTTTAGAAGCTTCTGGAGTTAAACGTTAATTTCCATCTATACATGTGAATAGGCTGTCTCACACTGACATAGAAATGCGTAGAGCTGAATATGTTATGAATGCTCATAATACATTGTCAATGTTTTAAGAATGTGGATTCTAAAGCAGAGGAAAATGGATTTTAGTTTCTCGTTGCTATGAAGGTATTGGTCAGGAAGTCATTTTGAACAAAGTTCAAAACAGCATAGAAATAATGGGGTTTTAGCTAAATGACCAGCAAGCCACCTGGGGAGATAATTGAAGTTTTTGCTGACTTGATGTTACCACCACTAGATAAAGAAAGGGCTAGAAACAGGTTAACGCCAGGAATAGAGGCCCATAATACTAGAGACCCTGTCATTAGTAGTCTCCAAACAATCAGAGTTGGGAAGACGTCCTGCAGTGCTTAGACAGCATTGAGAAGTAAGCTTCAGAAGCTGGGATATTACAGGACAAATATTCTATGAGATTGTTGAAAACATGGGTTTAGGTAATAGTGATCTGAGTTAGCAGTTTATCCTAGGACAAACATCAACTGAAGAAAATAGCACCAAGTGAATGTGCAGTAATTTGACAAAAGGAAACTGATTACAGCTATGACAGCTGAGCAAGAGGTTTTGGCATGGAGATAAAAGTGGCTTCTTTGGGGTTTCAGTGTCTTTAATGGAGTTGCTGGCATAAAGGGTTGAATTATTTTTCTCATGTTAGTAAGGAGATTGCATCAACAGTATTTGTCTAGTTTAGTTTGTTTTTCTCATGGAATAAATTTTTGATGTTTTGTTAAAAAGTACGCGGGTAGCATCTTGTGAATATGCTCAATGATTGACCATCCTGGCAAAGAAACTGAAAAATAAAGATTACGGTCTGTGAAGCTAGGTTTCACTCTGTCATCTGACTTGTCCAATATTACTTTTCTTTGAATATATCTTTGTGAATTCCTTTAGAGCACAGCCAGCTGACAAGATGGGTTGATGTCAGAAATGGAGCTGAGCAGCTATACCTGGAAGTTCTGAAAGAGATAGCTGAGGAGATCGTACAGGCATGCGAAGTGATCTTTCAGGAATTGCTAGAGTCAGGGAGAGCCCCAGAGGGCTGAAAAATGGCTAAAGTGACATTCCTGTTTAAGAAAGGGTGGAGGCAGAAGACAGGAAACAACAAGCCGGTTAGCTTGACCGTGGTCGTCGGTAAGATTTTAGAATCTATCATTAAGGTTGAGATTGCGGAATATTTGGAAGTGCTTGATACAACAGGGATGAATCAGCACTGCGTTGGCAAAAGGAAGTCATGCCTTACAAATCTGTTAGAATTCTTTGAGGCAGTAATGAGCAAGTTAGAGAAAGGAAAGCTAGTGGACATGATCTATTTGGACTTCCAGAAGGCCTTTGACAAGATGCTGCTAAATAAGAGTCTATGGTGTTAGGGGCAAGGTGCAGATAGAGGATTGGAAGCTTGACAGAAGGCAGAGAGTAGGGGCAAAATTGTGTATTTCAGGATAGCAGACGGTGACTACAGGAGTTCACAGGGGTCTGTGTTGTGGCAACAACTATTCACATTATACATTAATGATCTGGATGAAGGAACTAAGGACATTGCTGTTAAGCTTGCAGGTGACACAAAGATATGTAGAGAGGGAGGTAGTGTTGAGGAAGTGGGGAGTCTGCAGAAGGACTGGGATAAGCTAGGGGAATAGGCAAATAAGTGGCAGATGGAATACAATATGGAAAGTGAGAGGTTATGCACTTGGATAAGAAGAATAGTGGCATTGACTATTTTCTAAAAGGGGAAAGGCTTTGGAGCTCTGAAGTGCAAAGGGACTTTGGAAACTCTGAAGCGCAAAGTGACTTTGGAGTCCGAGTTCAGGATTCTCTTAACGTTAATATGCAGGTGCAATTGGCAGTAAGCAAGACAAATGCAATGTTAGCATTCATCTCAAGAGGGATAGAATACAAGAACAGAAATGTACTGTCAAGGTTGTATAAGGCTCGGTCAGACTGCAGTTGAAATATTCATAGAATCATAGAATCCCTAAAGTGTGGAAACAGGCCCTTCAGCCCAATAAGTCCACACCGACCGTCAGAGCACCCCACCCAGACCCATCCACCTATAACCCACCTAATCTATACATCCCTAGACACTATGGGCAATTTAGCATGGCCAACCCATCTAGCCTGCACATCTTTGGGCTGTGGGAGGAAACCGGAGCATCCGGAGGAAACCCATACAGACGTGAAGAATGTGCAAGCTCCACACAGACAGTTGCCCGAGGGTGGAATTGAACCTGGGTCCCTAGCGCTCTGAGGCAACAGTGCTAACCACTGAGCCACTGTGCCGCCCGTATCATGAGCAGTTTTAAGCTCCGTATCAAAGGAAGGATGTTGCTAGCTTTGCAGCGGGTCCAGAGATGGTTTACAAGAATGATCCTGGGGGTGAAGGGGTTGTCATATGAGGAATGGTTGAGGACTCCGCGTCTGTACTCGACGGAGTTTAGAAGGATGAGGGGGGATCTGATTGAACTTACAGCATACTGACAGGCCTGGATAGAGTGGACATTGAGAAGGTGTTTCTGCTAGCTGGACAGACTAGGACCGAGGGCATAGCCTCAGAGTAAAGGATCTACCCTTTAGAACTGAGATAAAGAGGAATGTCTTCTGCCAGGTGGTTGTTAATCTGTGAAACCCACTGCTGCAGAAAGCTGGGGAGGCTAAGTCATTACTGCATTTAAGATAGCGATAGATAGGTTCTTTACTGGTAAGGGGATCAAGTGTTATGGGGAGAAGGCAGGAGAATGGGGTTGAGAAACATATTAACCGTTATCGAATGCCGGAGCAGATTCAATGAGCTAAATGGCCTAATTCTGCTCCTCGGTCTTATGGAGGGACTGTACTAGCTTTGGGTTTTAAATATCTCCTCAGAAGTTGAGAGATAAAGCCAGACTCACACCTCAAGTAGAGTAATTGCTCAATTTAATGTCTAAGGTGCAACCTGTGATTGGGTGGTTGGGATTCAGTTCAAGACAAAGTTGGTGAAGAGGGACAAAACAATCCTGGAAGATTTATTTGGCTTGAATCTTACAAATGAAATCTATGATATCTTCTCAATAAGAGGCAGTTAACTTGTTGCAGTCTAAGTTCTGGATGTAATGAGCTTGATTACGGTTTGAAATCATAGCAATGGATTACTGAAAAATGTTTTCTGATGTTTTAAAACAATGCTCAAGGAGTCATAGGGAAGCCTGTGTTTGAGCTGTTGAACGCAGCAAGGTTGGTAAAGAAAGAGGAGGGGCATTTAATTATAGGAGTAATGAAAGACCTTATGAAATTCTGTACCTTGGAGAGTAGCTGGAATACTGAAGAGAAATTAGATTGAATTCCAGTGAGCAGTAATATAATGGCAAGATGTTCAAAGGAAAATTAGTGAACATTGAAGAATGTCAGATAAGGGAATTCTTGTGATGAAGTAAAAGGTAGAATCTTTATAAACTATTGTATTAAGTTACTGTCATGTAAATGTTTGTATATGAACTTCAGTTGTGTTTAAAACATGAAATCTTGTGGCCAAGGTTGGTTAATTGCTGGGAGTTCAGATTTATTCTTTAAACATTAATGGGCTCCAACAGGATCATAACAGCAGGAATGATGAAACATTTCATATGTGTGATTCTTTAATAGCTGCAAGTGGAAACAGATGGATTCATTTCCATCCACATTTGAAAAAAATAACTATTTTCTGTCAATATGTGCATAACCTTCAGTCAAACCTCTACCTCTTGTGGTGCAGTGATCGTCTTGTTACCCCAGGACCTGGAGGCCTGTGTTCAATTCCCACCTGCTCTAGAGGTGTGTAATAACATCTCTGAACAGGTTGATTTGAAAAATAGTTTAATTTTAAAAAATGAAAAGAAATATGTGCCATCATAAAAGTCCACCACGTATATAGGTGGACGTTTTCTGATACAGCTTTATTGTGACTTCAGATGGAAGACAATTAATGGTAATTAAGTGATATGATAACATTCAATTTGAATCACATGATACTCACTGGCAAGTCTTTTAAAACTGCTTTCTTCACTTTTAAAAACACACTTCTGTTCTTTGAAAATAAGAAAAGTACTGATAACGAAGCTTTAGCTAATATTTTTTCCACTACTAGGACGTCCACCTTCCTATGAACTCACCACTGACCACACAATTATAGTTCAGCAACTCTGTCAGCTGGAATTTAAATCATACAGGGGTGGTACGTTCCCACAGAAATAGAAAATTGTACTGCAACAACCATTAAAAAATAACCTAAGGAAGACCATGGAGCAGCAAAGGTGGAACAATGTACAGCTCTGTGGAGCAGTGAGATTCTATCCATGGAAGGAAAATTAGTACATGTATAATCTACATACAAGTCAGGTAATGTCAATTCAAAGTGATGCAGCTGGAGGACATTACACAGATTAGCTGGGATATATGATACGTAGTTATGGACAGGAGAGTCTTGAATACCAAAAAAAATTGAACAAATTTGTTGCACAGAACTATAAAGAAAATACAAATAGATTCAGTGAGCCCCAGAAAAATAAACCATGGTTGGACCTCACATGACCTTCGTTATGTGTTTGATCTAGTTCATTGGTTTTCCTTCAAGAAACACACTGCAATATTCAGTATCCCTATGAACCATGGAAAGATTGGGTAAAGCATGTTTTATTCTAGAACAACTTTTAAACTCATTTTACAAAAAATAAAAAAACAAATACCACAGATATTACTACTTGACATTACTGATGTAAAAAGACTCAATTCATATAAATATATTGGTTCTCACTTGATATAGGGAGGATTCCTCATGTTTGATGTTTGAAATATTTGACATTCTTTTAAAAAAATCAACACAGAATGTACTTGCTACATTTTAATTGTGTTACCCAGTTTTCATCAGACAAAGGTTGGGTGGAACAAAAACAGAAGTTGCTGTAAAAGCTCAGCAGGTCTGGCAGCATCTGTGAAGAAAATAATCAGTTCTGAGGAAGGGTTACCGGACCCGAAATGTTAACTCTGATTATTTTCTTCACAGATGCTGCCAGATCTGCTGAGCTTTTCCAGCAACTTCTGTTTTTGTTCCTGATTTACAGCATCTGCAGTTCTTTCAGTTGTTATAAAGGTTGGGTGGATGTGTGCATGTGTGTGTGTGTGAGAGAGAGAGAAAGAGGGAAAGAGATAGAGTACGTGCGCACAGGAGAAAATGTGGGTGTGCATGCGCGAGAGAAATCGTGCACGTGAGCGCCCGCGCGAGAGGGGGAAAGAGCACGTGTGTGTGTGTGTGTGACAGAGAGAGAGAAACAGACAGTGTGTGAATATGTGAGACAGTGTGTATGGCAGTGCGAGTGTGTGTGTATGGCAGTGCGAGAGAGAGAGAGAGAGAGAGAGTGAGAGAGAGTGTGTGTGTGTGACAGAGAGAGAGGGAGAGAGAGAAAAAAATGGGAAGGGGTGGGCAGTGGTTAAATGCACTTTCCAATAAATTGAATATTTCAAATCACAAATTAAGTGAATCAAAGCTGGGCTTAATGTACATTATTCTGCAAGAATAAAAACACGATTTACAAAATGCTAGTAATTCCAATTCCACCAGGAGGGCTACATAATGAGTGAAACTTCCCTTTATAAGAAGCTCATGCAAGTTTAGCAGTGATCCAGATACAAACTTCAAATAATTCTTAAAACATTACTGGTTATTTTCCGATAATAATTTGACTGTCTAATTCTGCAGCGACAAAGTGAAATGTTGCCATCTGATCTGCAAAACTACTAGTACATGATAAATTAAGAAGGCTAGAGAATTTTATTTGTGTATCTCATTTTTCAGCATTGATTAATACATTGTCAAATTCTCATATGGAACTCTGGTTACAACAAAAAAAGCTTTATAATTACAAAGGATTATTTATTATTTACAGGTGAACACTTCTTGCATGTGTATCTAACTCAGATGTGGCTATTTTATTGCAGGTGTTACTTTTAATGGATTGTGTCTTCCTTAAAGATGTATTTGCAAGAAGTTACATCAGCCAACATCACTGCAAAGCATTTTTCTTTCAGCTTAAAATTCAGATCAAAAACAGAAGTTTCATTAAACAGTGCTAAAAATCTATGAAGGTGAAACTGTTTATCATTTATGTTGGGACACAAATCCAAAGGAGTGTGGACAGGCACAAACAGAACTAACTTGGTGGGTGGGAACTTGGGTGCACAATAGGAGTGTAGTTGAGCCCAGAGTCATAGCTAACATGCTAAATGGCATCCTCACTTTATGTTTTTGCCCTTTCGTTTTCAGAATTGCATTCATCATTGTCCATCAGCAGTTCAGTCTTTGCTCTGCTCTTCAAGTGAAAAATACTATCTCATCTCCAACAACATTTTTCTATTCCAAAGTGTGCTATTGCCTTCCAAATCAACACCCACTTTTTTCCACAACAGCACGCAATTCTGTTCTTACATGGCAGTGAAATGGCTCTAATCAAAGTCATAAATACAACCTCTGTGATTATGATGATGATGATAATGCACAGTTCTTTCTTCTCCTTCTTAAATTCTTAGTTTTTGATGTGGTTGACCATGATTATTCACCACTAATGCTCTGCTCTCAATTTCAAAAGGAACTACATATTAATAAATTGATTAAAAAAAAACAAAAAATGATGATAACACTCAGCAGTTCAGTCAACATCTTGGACAGAAACAAAGTTAACGTTTTAGGTTGATGACCTTTCTTCAGATCTGGGAAAGGTTTGAGATGCAACAGTGGAACAAGGACAAGAGGAAGATCTGCGAAGGAACAAGGACAAGAGGAAGAATGGAAGGCAAGAATTGAGTAAGAGTCCTTCAGGGCCAAGCAGAAAGTACCACATTAGGAGCAGCAAATATAGTAGACTAAATTGGAATAAGTACCTGTAAACTGCTGCTTCATCTGGAAGGAGTGTTTAGGTCCTTGGATGGAACGAAAGGAAATGCCATTGAATGGGTGGGAGTGTTAGGAGTGATTGAGAAGTGGTCAAAGGTATCACAAATGAATGGTGAATGCTGAAGTGTGAGGAGAGTACAGGAAGCATTGGAGTGACTATTTGGGGGCCTTCGACAATTTAACTTTACTATGTTGTTAATACAGAAGCAGAAAGGCCGTTTTGGTTCAGCTGTCTGTCTCTGTGTCATAATAGAAATGTTGCTGCATCATCAAAACATATGTGATCAAGACATAGGAATAGGGAGAATGGAATGGAATCCTTTCAGTGTGTAGGATGCAAGTAAGTATAGTTGCGATAGCACTGAATGGCAGTGGTTTGTAATGAAAATTAGTTAATATGCTATTGTCAGGAATGGAGATAGAGAAGTCAATGAAGGGAAAAGTCGGAGATGGGCCACGTGAAACAGAGAAGGGTAGAAAAGAAGAAAAGTTGAACAGGTTTCTCAATTCAGGATTATGACCAGGAAACTGAAACTTCAAAAGTGACAGAGAGCATCAGAGGAGTCACAATGTGTGTAATGAGAGACATGACAAGCGGACGGTCAAGCAATTCAGTGGGATAGGAACAGGCTGAAATGATGGGCCTACCTTGACAGCCCTGTTTATGCCTCTTGGGCAGGAGGTAGAAATAAGCTGCACATAGTTGGGGAGCTATCATAACAGAAAGCATTTGAAACAAGATCACTGGAGGAAATTAGACTAGTGATTGTTCTGGAAGCAATGGCTTGCTGTTTGGTCAGACAACAGAGCTTCCCCATGAGCAGGTTAGACCCAGGAGTGCGTAGTATAGCTGGTTCAGAGAAAATCAGAATTGAGATAGCCAATGTCAAGTTGGGAGAAAAAAGAAATCAAACTAGGAAAGAGAAACTATGCCTAGCGACATATCCAGAAGTAGGAAGGATAATTAAAATGGCTGAAAGGGTCTAAGGGTGGAATGTCTCCTGGCAAAGTGCATGGAAGTGAATGCAATGGAAGAAGAACTCAATTTTATCCTGAGTTTGAACTTCATTAAGATGTCTGTGTGAAGAGATAACGTGTGGTCCCTGTTTAGGCCAGATTGGTCACTGTTCAACAGGGGAAGACCAGCAGGCATTGTGAACTTATGGCAAAGGGTGAGATTCATTTTGTTAGTAGTCAGGACCACTGTTAGTAATCATTAGTAAGGATAAATGCGAGAACTTTTAAGTACACTGCAAGTAATCCTGTTCCATTTTGTTACATTTCACTTATTTAATACTATACTGGATTTTGTCAGTAAAGAGTAAAACTAATCTTTTCAAATTTGGAAGTAATTTACAGGAATGACTGCTGCTGTGTCATGACAAATACTATCAGGGTATCATTAAGAGCATAATTCTGCTATTCCCACAGCAAAAGTAAAATGGCTGATCATCCACTTTTCTAAAATTTTGCAGTCATGGTATTTGCATTTTAAAACATTATGTTGCTTTTCTTTTAATGATGAGACTTTAAAGTAAATAACTTCCAATTCTTCTAATTTATCTGCAAGATTTGGTGCAATTCTGTGAGATCATCCAGAAACTATTTCATATCAGTTTGGCACAGCAATAGCGATCAGTATTATACGCACTTGACTGAGAATAACACATAGAAAACATCTATAAAGAAAGCAGTTTCAAATGAAGTCATATCAAAAACGAAATTCAACATTCACATCTTGTAATATTAATAAATGTACAATGGATTTTTTTTGTCATGCTTGGCTGTTTTTGTTATTTGTTTTTCAAATTAAACATACATTTTAAAACAGTGGTGATGCAACTATGAAAGCAATTAAGCTTCTAAGCAATTCACACCAAATCATTTCAACTGTAAATGATAACACTAAAAACAGTCAGAAAGATAAAATGTTCCATTGACTTCAGCTTCTATCTATCCTTTTACTGAGGGGCGAGATGGCCACACTGTAAATCTATACAATATACTTTGAAGTGCAAGGGCTGATTTGTGGCTGATAGAGTAGGATTTGACAACAAAATTGAAATGTAGAATGTACTGCCTGATTCTGTTGCAAGTTTGCTTGGTAGACGAAGACAATTTGCAAACATGTTACAACCTGTTTATATAATATTAATTGACTATTAGTCATAGCGAACCATACAAACTACACCCACATTAGGGCCGCGGACAATTTTCCGGTACCTATAAATGCAGAATGATCTAACCAACAATTATTTGCACCAGAAAATAGAAGAGACTTTTGCGTGGCCAGGAGTGGTATTAATGCTCCTTTAGGCCCCAGGATTATCAGCACATCTAGTGCATGACTCTTGTAGCTCTACTCCAAGATCATCTCTCTCGTTCATCAAAAATAGTATTATGTTTGCATACAGCAGCTGCCAGATTTCCTGCAATATTCCCAAATTCAGAATTTGTCACTTTTTGTCATTATCTACCATGCATAGGGACCTGATCATATTAAAATAAGGCCTGATCATGAAAAGTATTTTGGGCTTTTCACTGGGGCCACTATCAATGCGTCTACACCACCCTGTCAATTTTCTGCTAATGTCCACTACACATTAACCTATTTCTTAAAGAATATGTTTAATCACATTTTCTAAAGTCTACTAATGTTATACCACTATTGGTTGTGCTTCATATTACAGTAATGTTAACCTTATGTTAGCGTAAACTTCAGAACTTCAATAACTGCTCATCAAGTAGCAGCAATAACTCTGTCTGGAATAAAGAATTAAGGGACAAGGACAAAGTTATATAGGAATAGAAAGCAATTAGACATGTCTGGGAGGAGGAGGAGCAGAAGCTATATGAACAAAACTGTTTTAACAGTGGCTTGATAAATGGCTCCCTCATTCCACAAGGACAACTGCCCTGCTGAAGAATTTAAGAAGCTAATCCCAGGAAAGCTGTGCCTTCAAACACACAGTCAATGCAAAACATAAGAAAGAACAAGGAAGCCACTTCTAAGAAGTCAGGCTGTAGACTTGCAATATCTTAGATGTAAGAATCTAAAGGATCATCAATAATGTCACACCATAAACTTGAAGAATTCAACGCCAGAACTCTGGAGATTGACACTACATAAGGTTCGAACCCTGGGCACATCCAAAGACGGATACTATTTGTTGGAATGGTAGCTGAATTCCATCATTAATCGGGTAATAGCCAAGTCGAGTTGTGAGGCTTGACTTGCTTACTTGAGGAACCTTATTTTAGTTACTACATTCAATGAAGGTGAAATAATTATTTCAGTATTTAACTGCCTGTGAGATTTCTTAATAAGTAGCCAAATTAAAAGGAGCTTGTAATAATTTACACACAACCTTTAGCCTTTTCCCGTCAAACAATGAAACTGAAGTTACTTTGTGGTATAACACAGTGTGGAGCTGGAGG